>NW_012130067.1:4084263-4126094 GCF_000143395.1 Atta cephalotes | reverse complement strand
CGTTTAGANTAACAATAAANAAAATNATACATNCAAAGTACCTACTAGACTAAAAGCTAATTTTTAGAATTTATTTCTGTAGTTTTGTATTGAATATTAACAAATTATATACTATTCTTGATTCTTAATTTTATATAATATGATCTTGGGATCATTTCGAAAAAATATAAATAAATAAATTGCATTTATACTTATTAAAAGTAGATTGAAAGATCAATCATTCGCTGTTTTCATACTTTCCTAAACGAATTCATTGCTGAAAATGAAAAGTAACAATGGATATAGCACTGTGTATAATAAAATTTCATTGAAAATATGAATCGGTGGACTGTTTTAATCAATAATATTACTGCTGAATATAATAATAATAATAATACTGCTAGAAATTCTTGTTAATTAATAAGCTTAAGAGTAAAAAAATATAATTATTCTGAATTTAAATACAAATTCTATATAAATACAAGAATTTTTTTCAATAATAGTAATAATGTAATCTTCTTATAGACTTTCTCAAATTCAACAACAAAAAATCCAAAAAAATAAGGATGAATGAGAGTCATCAGCGTGGTAGTTAATACGCAATCTTAAATCTTTATTCCAAAAAATAAAAAATAATACGTTTCAGTTCATTTTGGAATCATTCTCAGCAATACAATTTCAAAATATCAATCCCTTCATGTCCAAGAAAAAAATCACCATCAGGTTAACAGATTTGATGTTGTAATCCCAAGACATAGAAGGAATTCATCTCGACTTTGAATCAAAACCAATTAAAATTTATAATCACTAAAGAATATCAAGTTAGAAAACGCATGTTGATCGCAGCTCGAATAAAACATATGTATATATGTTAATATGTATTGTGCGATTATCACTTTTACATATCATATTTTTACAGTAAAAGTATTTTACTTCTATTGTTAGCAAGACATAAGATTATAGTATAAGTGTGAAAATAAGTAAAATAGTCGCTGCTTTTTAGTGAAGTAAGCCTTTTCTATAGTCTGTGAAATTTTCACTAATTCAGTTTAAAAAAATGCACTCACCAAGAGAAACAACCGAGACGTGCAATGATTTCAAGGCGATAAGGACCTTCGAAGTCCTCAACAGAAGTTTCTTTCAGAAGAGCCAACTTTCTCGCAATTTGACCATCGACTCTGTCCTTGGCAAGGACACGACTGAACGGATTCACACGCGAGATCACGCGTCGCGGGAACAACAGAGCGCGTTGTTCACGCGGCCACTAATCGTGTCAAAACACGCGTTAAGGATCACCCGACCTAGGAACAGACAGTAGGATAAGGAACGACGGACGGTCGAACGGGGACGAACGGATGAAGGAATGAAACCGGACAGACGCAGCACACGCGGCACGGAGAAACCATGTTGATGCCTGCCGGCTTCGGATCAGGTTGAGTGAGTTGTTCCGAGTTGTTCACCCTCCCCTTACATGGCCCGTCTACGTGTCTACTCATGCAAGATAATACCGACTACTCCGGATGTCCCCGCGACGACTCCCTTCTTGGATGCGACTTCGAAACTTCGATTACGTGAGACAAGAGTTATGGATCTTATTTATATCTCGATTTTATTTACAGCTCAATAACACTTGATTTTTCAGTTTATTTTTTTACAAAATTGAACATTTTTAGATATTTATACATAATATTAATTATTTTTGCAACAATGATGCAAATAAAAATAAGAATAACTTATTCTTTCCGTTGTACAATTCGGTATTTCATTGTGTTATATCGTTTTATTTTAACATACAAGACGAACCGAAAGGCCAACTAAAAGATTAAACAAATTAAACAATATTAAATGAAATAGACCGAGAAGTGTTTAAATACAAATAAACAAATCATCGATAGGTACAAAAAATAACTTTATGTACCTATATCTATGTCTCGGATTAGACTTACAATGAGGTCTCGAGCTTTTTTTGAGACGTTCGCTCGTAACCGGTCACTCTTGCGTGGGATAACATAACCGGCGGCACGTCGTTTTACGTGGTGCTTTTGAAGTCGGTAACAATTACTTTTCTTAGAATATAAGCTGAGAAAGTTACATTGGGGAGTCGACGGCAGGATAGAGGTACTTATGGCGAGACGTTTCTGAGTGATTCATCTATGCAAAATAAGTGTTTTATTAGTGAACTAGAATTCTATGCAAAATAAATATTTACTAGTGAACTAGAATTTCTCGAAAAATTCTCATATCGTAAACATAAATCACGTGGTCCATTTCTTATACACAATATTTCACTTCCGTCTAGTCATTAAATCTCGCCATTTAATAAGTATTGGAGATTATCTTTTGCCAGAGACTTAGAAAAACAAGAACACGATACATAAAATCAGTCAGACAACTGTTATTTATGGAAAATAATGAAAATATCATATTTATGCACTGAGAGAACAAAATAGTTGCATTTTTGAGATAACTATATATAACATTTATAATTGTTTTAACTATGCAAATATAGTCAATTGTGTTATTAATAATAGTCACTTACATTGCTTGAAAACGTTTAGTTTTTTCTTAATATATTTTTTAGTTATTACAATGTAAGTAATAAATAAATTTAAGAAAATAGTTCATTATAATTGTAATTACATTTACAGAATAAAAATATTTATTTTATTTATCATTTACACCTTAATATTTAAAATTATCATAATTAATTATAATAAATTTTTTCATATTTGAGAGAACTACATATATAATTATTGTTATTAATATTATAAGAAATAACCATAAAAATGGAGCTAGTAGTCATAATTATTTTATCAATTATAGTCACAAATACCAAAGACTTTTATCTCAGCGTATTAAATAGATATTATACTTGCGATTATCTAGATTTTGACTTCATTAGCGAAATGTCACCTACTAGATGTGCATCGCATTGTATGGGAAGTAAAAATATAGCAGATTTAGCTCAGTATATCCTCCTCTGAGTAGATCCTTTGCGCATGAAGATGTTGTAGAAAGCACCTGACTTCTAATTTGATCAATTGTCGACACGACGAGCTTCCTCGAAGCGGCGAAGCTCATCCGATAATTTATCCGCGAAATACGTCTCCCGGTCTCGTTGACGGAAAGATTTACGAGCGCGCGACGAACGAGGAAATTCTGCATTGCTTCTCTGATACGCCCTGTGGATTGCCAACCGAGCGGAAATAAATATCTCGTAAACCTGCTCGGAGAAAGAGAAAGAAAGAACGAGAGTTGATGCTCCGGGCACCTTTTTTTCTTTCTTTTAACAAAGTCTTTTTCTCTCGACGCATGGAAACCAGGGAAACACCGCAAGGAGAACTAGCTTTCCATACTATCGGCAAAAGGATACGATAAAGCAGTAGATTCGTCACGATCGACACGGCCTTGGAAATGATACCTTCTCGCGTGATAAATGTAAGCTCATTTATTCAAGTTGACCGCGTTATAAGAAAAAAATCTTAGAGGATTGGAATTTTTTAGTATCTATAACATGTCTCGCATCTCCTGACCTAAGATATCGTCTTAGAAATATTATAACTTCATCTATATTGCCAGAGATTAATGAACGCCAGACTAGAATAAAATCTTAGAATAAAATCTAAGAGCGAATCCGCTCGGAATCGCTTGACACGTTTCACTTTCATGAACCGTCATTTATCAGTGGATCGATCCTCGATCGCAGGAAGCATCGCGACGCGGCGACATGACGCGACATCATCGTGATGTCCGATATCCTCGAAGACGCATTAGTTGCGTCTCAGAACGTCCCTGTGGACCTATATCTCTCGAGGCGGTCGCCAGCAAATTACTCGGCTACTCGTTCCAGATGACTACTAGAATTCTTCGTAGTTCTCGCTCAGATAGCTATCAAGCTAGCGTATCAATCGATATATGCGTATCGAACTGCTTCGCTTGGGGCTCCGATGGCGATGTAACCCGCAGATATCCGATGACTCGTTAAAATCGACCCTGAGAGGCGAATGTACGTGATATATATTTTATATCATAACACCGAAATTCTATCTAATTCCTAATATCTCGCATTCCATCTTTTTTTTTCCGTTGGGAAGATTTTTCCATAAATTTTGTGCTTTCCATAGTACGATCTTAGATTACATTTATATAACTTGAAGAATAAAAATATTTTATTTTTAAAATCACTTTCTAAAAATATTTCTATTTTTAAAAATAAATTTATGATGTATGCATATTAAAATAAATATAAATCAATAAAATACATAAATAAATCGATTTATACATCACATATGACATTCGTTAATTTAGGAACGGATTAAGAATGAAGTCACCTTTAAATGCGCATTTTAGATGATTAAAATATTGTCAAAATGATTATTACTTTTAATTTAAACAATTGTTTATCGATAATTTGTCGTCTTTAAGCAAAGAAAAATGCTTGGATTGTGTGACACAACGTCACGTAATTAAACTTTTTTTCTTTTAATAAGCTTCTTCTAGACATGACGTAGTTTCATGTGACACACTTTGTCACAGAGACACATAATGATTTATCAAATTATTCATACTAATGATATAAATATATTGAGTCTCATTTATTGTTATGCGCTATTAAAGTCTGTTAGATGCTATTATTAAAACTAATAAATTGAAAATGTAAAATTATTTTCACAATATTCACAATTATAATGAGTGTCAAAATTAAGAAACTAGCTGATTATTCAACATGCAATTCAGTAAGTAAATTCTGCTTTAATCATCTATCGTGACTAGTCAAGTTAAATGCACTGTCCCATTATTTCCGAGTCTTATTTCCATATTTCATTGTTGCCTCGGAGCGACGTGCAGCAATAATGATCATTGAACGACAGTATGAAACGTGCGTATAAGCTTGAAATAAGGCAAAGAGGACTAGAGGAATACATAGGCGACTGTTTAGCGATTGTCTCGAGCATGTTTACGATTTGTTCTTTAACGAGAGTCATTTCTGTCTCGCGTTGGTCCCATTCGCGTTTCGAACATAATCATCAATCATCCGTCCGTGAAACTCTTTCCCATGAATGTTTACATTGGACGTTTCTTTGCGCGGAACGCACGATACGCGATCGGCGATATTCTTTGAAGAAGCGCCTTCTTAAGCGCGGAGCGAGAGAAAAATCATGACAGAGCTCCAATGGAGCCGGAGATAACGATGGTCTGGAGATTTCACACTTTCCGAAGTGATCGTCGTAAACTGATCGACGCTATTAATGTCAACGCTCGATAAACTAGATAAATGATGATGACAACATTGCCTTTCATTCATGCAATTGAATACAACGATACGGAAAATAAAGAATTTAGCAATAGCATATAAGTAGAATTGCAAAGAAAGGATCTTAGAATAAGTGTAGTAGCAAACAATTTTTTTTGTTTTCCTTTCAAATTACAACATACACACAATAATTATTATTATTATTTTTGTTTTTTTTTGTTAATTTTAAATGTAAAGTTTAAACAATTTTTCTTATTAATTCTTCACAGCAACATGAATTTTAATTCTTCTATGAACAATGAGTCTTTGAGAAATAAAGATTCTTTTTTTGTTCTGAATTATATAAAAATCTGAAAAATTTTGGTACATTTAAGTTTTTACCATCGGATATTGTATTTTACTTATTTTTTATAGATACAAATTTGTATAAATTTTTCAATCAAAATATCAATGATATCTTTAAAGATCTCAATTGTCGTCGGAGGATTAATATATAAAACTGCATTCGTACTCTTATATTCTGTAGATAAGAAGTGTTTTTGATCAATCACGGAATTTTAATAACACGAATTGAGACTGCAAACAACAATGTTGCTTTAGTCGATCTTTCAAATGTTTCAAATGTTGATATTTAGATTATGAGGTTTCATTGTCGATTGTTTTAAAGATCATTGTCGGCTGGTAGTATAAGGTTTTTTTCTCCAGTCCGCGCATAGAGATCATAATTGATTGGATAAACGTCGGGTATCGATAGGTTACACACAGTGGACATTTTCCCACAACTCGGTTCTAGGGCTGGCCCGATAATTATACTAATGCGGTTTGTTTGCCGAGTTCGCTCTCTGTGGACATTAGGGAACAAGTTTGAGAGATCCTACGCTCGGAAATAAAGAGATACGTCCTAAGAGTCTAGAAAGGAGAAGAGGGAAACACCATAAAAGATAACGTGATACGTGCGACTATTTGATTATATTTCTTATTCGAGCAGATTGACTAATGTCGAGAATGTGCTGAAAGTCCGTATTAAAGTTCTTAACATTTTCCTTTCAAGATCGTTGAATTTCAAACTTCATAAAAATCGAAGAATCATGAAATGATAAATGATATATACATCTTACGTAAGTTTAATTGATTAATCGATCTTTGGATCACGCCTGATCGAAACATCGTGTTCGCTAATATTGTAAGTATTGCGTATGTACAACAATTTAAGAAGCATAATGATGTAGCACGTAAACATGCGAATGCATGATATGAAAAAAATGATTAAAATCGCTTTTGATAGTTATCTATTACACATCGATTTCTCCGGTCTTTGGCCGCACTAATCGTACGTCGCAATCGCTAACGCCATGCATTTACTTCCGTGAGATATCGCGTGTGTGAGGGAGCAGAAATAAACGCTGTATATATCATTGCGTACACACTCTCTGAGAGCGAATAACAAATCTGGTGAAATCAATCAAACAGATAGAATGAGGACGAGTTTATCGCTCTACTATGATCAATAATTTCTTAAAGAAATAAATATAAAATACTCTTAAAATAAAATAACAATAACAGTAACTATTCGATGAAAAGTATATATAATTAATTTTTACAAGTGAATGAAAATAAATTGAAGATCTATTACAACATGGAAACATCAAGAATCTCAAAGATAATTATTTTGTACCAGAGAGAAGTCACTATAAAGTAAAATTACTTGTAATTACTTGTAATTAATTATGATTAATGATTATTTATGAATATGATTATTTCTGAAAATAATTAATTAATTATTATTTATAAAAATGATTCTTGATGTTTCATGATAATTTATATAAATTAAAATGTTGTACAAGTTCTTACCCATTTGATAATTTTTCTTTTCCAGTTAATTTGAATTTGTATGTGGAGCTTTCGTGATTTTTCATAAATAATCATTATTATATCATATTAATATATATTATAATTTAAACGCTTCTTTAGGGAACATCGACTTGCCGACAATCAACTTTTAATTTCATCATTTATCTTTAGAATAATCATAATCGAGCGCTCTCGATTTTAACATGGATTTTAACATATATAATTTTTTTTTCAAAGCAGTTTTTCATAGTGTTTATACGATTTGCAATAACAAAAAAGATTTTTCGTAACAAATAAAAAGTTAGCACAACATTAATTAGCGCTATTTATTGTATTAATTCATAACAAATTATACTCAATTTGAATTCTTAATCATTTCTATAAGTCTCCACTACTCAATAATATATCGTTAATTTAACTAAAAGTTCTACAATTTAATTGATGATTAGTTAAATATCATACACATTGATACCGCAAGTACAAAAATATATCGTGTAATTTTACGCATTATTAATGAATACGACACTTCGACAACATAATATGGGATCAACTTTTCTGTCCAGCGCAAAATGATACCTTCGTATCACGTATTATTTCAAATGGCTAACGCATAACACGATATCATATCCAAAGCGTGCAAAAAATTAACTGGCTCAGTACACGCGACACTCAATTTTATAATATTCAAACGGGATATAATATTACACAAACAGGGATAATTTGCAAACAACTTCGTAATTTAATGCAAAACGTGATTCTTTTTATATTTGCAAGAATCAGCACGGTTTCTGCAAATTTGTAATCCGTTTGTTAACGGATTGTCAACAGACAAATATAGTCTCAGATTTTTTCCTCTGGTCTGTTTCTACCAATGGATTAATTTTAATTAAAATTAAATTTACTCTTTGTTTTTTTAATTTTTAAAATATTAGAAAAACATTAAAAAGTAAGTTAAACGGAGATTAAAGTTAATTCAAATTGATAGAAATGAACTTATAATATATAATATATACAGTCTATACAATCCGAAATAGATAAACACGATCTTACATATTTTATTGAATATTTCATAATCGTCCTTTACGCAAGGACATCGTTTTGCATATAATAGACAATTTGTTTAATCAATTGACAACAGACAAAATTTATTGTTCGACTTCGCGAGCATTTTCATATCTGTAATGTCGACTCGATATTATTAACGGACGACAAGTGAAAAAATACGTATGGTGAACAGGTTTGATGTAGCGAGTCCTGTAAGTTTTTCGTAGTGAGGAGGACATTTAGAGCGGAAGGATACGCTCGAATGCTTGATTAATAGTTTACTGTGCAGCCTACATTGTCGCAATTTTAAATATGCGAACAGACTTTACGGTTGAAATCCATATTATAATAATAATAATAATAATAATAATAATAATAATAATAATAATAATAATAATAATAATGACTTTGTTTCAATTAATAATCAACCAAGCGGAATTCCAAAGAAATCTATGTCCATCCGTTTATTAAATTTATAGATGATTATCGTATTTGCGGACGCATGTTCGGCTGTGGACATTGAGAAACCGCTACTTTTCGTCTAAGAATTTATCAGGATTTTCCTCTGAGTACTAAATCTAAATCGCCAACATCACGGCATGTTGAAACGTCGTATAAATCGTCCACGTTCCTTTTCTGCGTCTGTCCGCTCGACTCGCGTTCATTCGTGTGAAGTGAATCGCTGAGATTAAAGAGAAATCAGTGCCTTCCATGACACGTACCTGATGTTATGAGAAATGATGGCTCCGATTGAAAAAAATTTTAATCGGTAATTTTCAAATTAAACGATTCCGAACTCGGAATGCTCGACTTCACGTTATCGTTAAGAAATAATTTTTTAATTGAGTAATTTTTTAATCAACTCTTCACGTTAAATTTAATGCCTGTTGCGATACTAATCAGTAGCCTTCGATCATTACCATCATTATTTGCATATCGATATACATGCTATACTGATCCAAGGAAACAGAGTTAATTTTCGTCGATGTAATTATTGATAGAGATTTAGTGTCGCGATTATATTGATTGATTCTTTCCGCAACCGTTAGATATTTATGACGATTACTGTTCCATACTCGCAACGTATCAGATATCTGCGTATATTGATAGTATATCTCTTCTTCGAAATCTTATGGAAACATAGATTTATTGTAGATAACGCGGAATATTTAAGACTTCAATTCTAAAACAATTTTTAAGTTTAATTTCGAGGTTAGAGAAATTATCTGATATATTACTACTATTAGAGAATTATAATTCAACATTTGAAGCCCAAATTATACGTGTATTCGCAAACTTATATATTATATGTATAATGATTATACACGATATGGAGGGACGAAGAAATGGAAGGGGCTATTCATTGTCTCGCGTGGATCGGTTATTCGGGCTAAACGGCTTAAGCTCGAGTGTCATGTAAATTCGGCAGGTGCATCCATAAGATCGAGCCGTCCCGCAACGTAGACCAACCCCCTCCGGGTGAAAGTCTGCGTATTTCGCCATTATTCTTTCGCGAGGCCGAAATTACGGACAGTGTGAATCAAATGAGCCAGTAATGCTGGAACGCACATAGCCGCTAGCTATGGCATTCGATAACTTATTGCGGTTTGCTAATCGACGTTCGATGTGCGTAGGTGGTCCCACGCCGTAAAGTGAGCACAACGGATGAGGCAAATGGAAATTCGGACTACGAGAACTTGGAGAACTTCTAGGCACGGGTAACGTACATTTCCACGCAATATGAAAGTATTCTTAAGCCCGCGGCACACAATGCATGTGTTTTTCTGCTGGATTGCTTGCGTTTTAGTAAATTACTGGAAATTTTACGTTCTGTGTGGTGTAATTTCCAACAGGAAAAAAGCATCATGCACCGCAGGCTTCATTGTTAGATAATCTTCTTAGAAGTTTCTTAGACAAGCCTTAGATAGATCACGCAAGGAAGTGATAAATATTGTCAGAACTATACTGATCGTCACGATGTTTACTTGTAAAAAGCGTCTCGTAATATATAGTATTTACTGGTGAGAAAAACATACAAATTAAAGATTAATGATATCAAATGGCGTAAACGAGAACCTCGCATAGTGTCGCTAGTTGGACGCAGAGATGAGAAATACGCATAATTTAGCATCATATACGGATTAGGATTGGATAAGCGGCCGGTATTTGCTAATTACGCGTCTATCAAGTCTCGTATGTATTCGCGACGCTTCTAATTGATGCAGTTCACAGATGGAATACATGCTAATAAAGTGTGTCCCGTCAACCGTAAAAAAAAACACGCAGTGACGCGCGTGGCTAATGAGCTCTTAGTCATTCGCGCGATTCGCGAACGGGTATTATTTATCGCGCCGATTTTGTGAGGATAAATCGTAAATTAGGTCCATCATACACGCGGGCGACGCTTGTTGCTTCTCTGCTCTCGGCATTCGAACGGTACTTCCCGTATGGGCGCGATTAGCGTCGATTAATACTGGCTATCCTCGCTCGCTTCCCATCAGTAATCAGAATTTTTTCGAGGAAACAGAACGATCGTGTACCGGCCGTCAGAATTTTTCCGCGCGTAGATAACGATCGTGCGCCGGCAATTAGAATTTTTGTTGGGCCCGGATAAGAATCGTGCCCGGGCGATCGGAATTTTTATAAAGATCGCGCGGCGATCGTGAGCGTCGGATTAAATCCACCATATAAGACTCAAATCCGATCTGTTATCGTTATCGCCTTAATACATTTGTAGAGAAATCGATTCACAAGAATAAATATATCTCTAGCGGTGGTGAGAGAACGCAGAGATAAATTAAGCCCACACTGTTAAATCTATAATGTCAAATTTAACTTTATGTAAGTCGTTACTATTCCTACTCAATATATCAATTATTTTATACTAAAACAAGGTTAAATTTGATATATTATATATAATGTCAAATTTGCTTCGAATAACGATATATTGAATAGAAGTGATAGCGATTTAAAAAGGCATAACAGAGTAGAAAAAGGCTTTTTTTGTCAATTTTTTTTTAAGTAACTATAAATTCAATTATGTGAAATTTAACACTAAAGATTTAACAGTGCAAGGAAAATTGTAACGTGAAGTTCTAAAATGAAAAGAAATTCGGAAGAGTAATTGAATTTCGGAAGAGTAGATCCGAGTTGCAGTAATATTTTTCGCAATAAAATTATTTACAGGTTAAGATTCCTAAGATGTCTATAATATGAGCATCAATATTATTAAATTACTTATAAATTTTATATGTAATATTAAATAATACTCTAATTCTATTAGGATTATATTTCAAGACTAAAAATTAAATTCGGCGCGCAGTTTGTAGGATTGGATACGAGTATGTAATATATACCAAATTATTTAAATACTAAAAATCCAGCTTGACTATTTAGAATCTTTATTTTCTATTGAAATTTTCTATTTTATTGAAAATCGAAAATTTGTTCGAAAATTTTTGTATGAATTATTTCCCAACTCTATCTAGCTAAAGCTACCTTATTTACCGCGACTGGCGGTAAATCACAGGAATTGATTCTTCCCGATGCGGTGGTTACTCTGACCAAACTGTATTGTTCTCCCGTTGCTGCGCTAGCACATACACGCGAACGGGGTAATGGAAGTCTAAATGTCAGCGTAAATATTCATCGGCCGCGCGCACACTGCAAAACGATCGCGTTGGATTTTCGTTATTTATGCTCTTACGACCGTCGCGTTGTGGTGAAGACCGTATTCTCAAATATCCGTCTGGGTTCGCCTCAGTATCGAGAGACGGACGGTGGCGCTTTTATGCCTGCGTTAAAATTTTATTGTCGCCTCGAACTCGCGCGGACAATCTCGACGCGCTGCCCGTATATCATAAGTGGGCGTAAAGTGACATCGTTACTTATAAAATCAATTGTCATTCGCGGAACATGTTGTCACGAAACGCGCCCTCACGCTAGATTGTTAAACGAACTTTGTAAAGGATAACGGCGGCTTTCATAAACGGAGGTTATGGCGCGCGAATACGGAGCCGTAGTCAAATACGACGTCAGTCGAAGGCGGCTAGACCACTTGTATTAATATGTTTGGCGCAATGGGGAAATTATGTGTGTCGTATATCCACTTCAGCTTTTTTCACCCATATTCTATCTCAGCCTGTGATTTATCGCTCGTAATGTTCTACATTCTGCAACTTGCTTCATGTAATCCTTAGAGCTTTAAACACAGAGCTTTAAATACTTCTTTAATCGTGTCCCATATAAATCGCAAATTGAAGAAGTAGTTACCATTTATAATTATAAATAATCGAAAGTATAATAATTTCGATATCGAAAGCAATTTCGTTTTGATACTATAATGCGGATACAACGTATCGATGTATCACTTTTACGTATCTCGACCTAACACGCAATTGCAATTTGTTTCATTGGCGTTTGATCGCGAGAACTTCCAACAAGGCATGCCGAAACACCGCATTGTACCGTGCATGCTGCATTCAATCGCATTTATGACGCCACTTATCGTAAGTGGCGTATAAACGGCAATAAGGTCTCAATCGCCTCTCGGCTACCAACTAATTCCGCACCGTTTATGGTCTTATATCTTCGATGACGATTTACGAATGCGACGATTCGTCCAATTTATTAAATGTACGTGAAGCGATTGTATACTCATTCTCTCGAGATATATGTGACAAGTGTGACAAGTGCGACGAAATAGAAATGAAATGCCAGACAAGGTATATATTTCACAGATTATCATCAAATTATCTTGCTATTTCTGCGATAAAATGAATTCCACGAAATGAGATTAATACACGAAAAGAATGATTTTACTGAAGCATCTACAAATTTTACTAAATATAATAGCTTTAAAAATAACTTTGTTGGATCATCAAAATAATTACGTAGGAATCTCAAGCATGATAAGCAATGCTGTAAAAAATTTTGACATTCTATAGCAACCAGTTTAAAGGTCTGTATCTTCAGGTCTGAATTTAACTAAATGTATTTAGATACTACTGCAAAACAATCCTTTTCGTACAATTGTATGATTGTCTCAGGTAAGTAATTAAACACTTAAAGATTTTTTATTTGTAAAAACTAGAGAGAGATGATAATAAAATATTAATAATTATATTAATAATAACATAATTTCTTAATTAATAAATATAATTTTCCTTCCTCTTCCGATAAGTCAAATCATGGTGTTAAATCGATACACAATCTCTCTCTTGTTAAATATAGTTAAGGATTTAATAAAAAAGAAACATAAGAGAATAATAATAGAAAATCTCTTATGTACTTAGCTAACGATGTAAAATATCGATACAATGACGTATCTAAAAAAATGTTAAGTGCCGCTTTTCAGAGCCATGCTCTGAAAAAAATGTCTCTTTATCTGCTTTATAAGTAAACGTAAACAATTGTGCATACTAAACAAATATAAAACTATTCCAAGGAATAAACGGAAAGGTGAGAAAACAGATCGTAAAGCGCGGGCGAGTATAATTAATTATATCGCGAAGCAATCAAAATATGCCGAAGTAAAAATAGCAGAATGATGAATAATAAAACGCGTGAATTTACATATATGTCAATTATAATAATGTCATTCGTCGCGAGAATTCAATCAAAAGCGGCATACTTCTTTAATTCAATCGTTTATCATACGTTTATTTTTTAAAACAAGTATCTATTTCAATATATCTATCATCAGTTGGGATTATATCAAATAATCCTAGCTGATGAAACTAAACAGAAGAAAGAAATTTCATATACTCCCTTTCTCATATCTTTCCATATCATGTCAAATAAATTAAAACTTTACTAAAAAAAAAGTGTCTAATATTAAGATATTATATTATTATTATTATTAATGTATTATTAATATTTTATTTTCTCTCTTTATTTTTTAAATACTTACAGATATTTTAGTTTTAAACTTTTTCAATAAATGTTAAACATAAAATGTTGGAAAAGTTTAAAACTAAATGTTTAAAAAATAGAGACGAGAATAAAATACTTTAATATCTTAAAATTAAACACATCTTTTTTCAATTATTATAAATAAATAAAAAAAGAAGTGTTTAATTTTAAGTTTAATGTTAAATTATTACGTGAATGACATAAATCAAAAACTGGATACAATACAAAAAAATGTGTGTCAACAATTATTATTCTCTGTTAAAAGCTTAATCGTGTTAATGCAAATACAACAGCTATTATAAAATTGAAAATGCGATAATATAATACAGAATTTATTTTATTGGTTGAAGCTCTCGCTTAAAAATATTCTCCAAAATAATATACTCTGCAGGTACATTATCATTAATGCCAGACAAAATGTATTATCTGCCGACGCGTAAGGCAACTCCTCACGCGACTGAAACTCGTAAACTTATCGTGAATGTCTTTATAATAATGACTTTGCAGAAGACGGAAGCCCGTCACGGTTTCACCCGTTAATCGCCGTTTAATTTGCACCTCTCGCAACGGTACTTACCGACGACAAGATCGTTTGGTGTAAAAGGCTATGTTAAGTCGCGAATGAACCATCGAGAAAAATCATATCGCGTGGCTCGCGTCTGAGCGAAACATCATACGAAACGTTGTATAAGATAAAACTAAATAAATTAACCGAATAATGAAACTTTGTGGTAAATTTCGGACGAGATAAAAGAAACACCATGCACATTGCAACGGTAATGCAAATTTCAAGATGGAAATTGCCATGGCGACTTGTTAGCCGGTTAGCGTCGAATGCACGGACGCGTTCACCGTAACCGAAGTATGATATTGCAAAAATTCTCCGATAACGACCTTTCCCGTTATGAAATATGACACTTCAGCGACGTTAAACTTTAGACGATCATGGTATTCGTATGTCAAGTGACAACAATTCTTATGCATTGTGAACGTATATAAGTAATGTATGATAACTTTAATTATAGAAATGCATAATTCATTTATGACTGAATATATTGCCGATATAGCAATGAATTTACCTCACTTTATATTCACGCAGGTGTCCTCCATCAAGCGGCAATCCACCATTTTACAGACAACTCTTCCATCTTCGACAAACGATTAATTATTACATCTCGCGAAACGTTTCCGCATACGACGGACTGTAAATTCAAATCTGCATCATTCGCTGATATCTCTATGCAATCGAGATGGTGTAAATGCCAACGTACGATCGCGATATGTTGTCGCAGCGATTTAGTGATTTACATTTGTGTGACATAATAGCGAATCATAATCGCAAGTGAAGCAATTTCCATTTCCACGCGAGGTGCCGAGATATAATGACTGTTAATGATATCTTCGAGCAATCGTCGTACCGCTGCATCCAATTAGTCGCGCTAAGTTACGATAATATCTCGGCCGCGGAAGAATATCCGCGTCGTAAGTCACGCCTACGAGAAATACGGTTTCGATGCTCGGGACGGTATGGAGAACGGGTGTCATCAATCGGCTGCTTAAGCGCCTCGATATGCGTTATCTTGGAAATAAAATGTTTACTATGAGATAAATATGTGCCTAATAAGAAAAGATCTATAAGGTAGAGGTATCAAAACAACGCGTGCTATTTTAAGTTCTCCATCCTATTTACGTGCTCGTCGACGAAACGTTGACTGATGCTAATATTTGAGTGGTACTTATGTACTATATATATGAGGCTTGATTAATGTTCTTAATTTTCCAGAAAACTCTAACCTTTGTTTCTTTTTTTCAGAAAAAAATGGAATAAAGGTTAGAATTTTTCCGTTGATTTTATTTTTCTGGAAAATTAAGAACAGATTTTTGAAAAAAAAACGGTATCACATACAATTTTAAAAATGCACAAAGCAAGCATTTTTCAATACAAAAAATGATTAGATATAATGAACAGAACAAGGAAAATCGAATTAATTATAAGGAGTTAGGAAAAAGTCAGAGATTGAATTGTCTATCTTGGCTTTATTCTTTATGCTGATACTTATTAAAACACTTAAAAGTGGAAGAAATCTGGAGAATCTTAAAATCATTGATGTAGAGAAACAATAACGCTAAAAGAAAATTCGTTAAAAGAAAATTCTTAGAAAAATATAATAATTTGAGAAAAAACTTTTTTTCTCAAAATGTCCGAACATTTTTCTGGAGCTAAGAACATTAGTCTCTATTTTAATTGAACAAATAGATCACCACATAATATAACGTTAAAACTATACAGAAAAATCTGTAATATCTGGTTGCAAATGGAATGAATCAAAAGATTCTGATTATATCAATCAGAATTCCGGTCTCAACTAAAATTCTAATTGTAAGTTTAATCAGAAAATTCTTATAAATAATAATTCTTATAAATAAAAATTCTTTCCGATTCGTTCATTTTCAACCAGAATTCCAATTAATCCCATCAGACAGTTTTCTCAGTATTAAAATAAACTCGAATTCTTATTGTGTTTACGATTTCGACATGGATTTCATCTGCGAGCGCACCGCATCTTCAAATTTCCCTTTCCCCCGAGAATTCTGTCGGGCGGGATACACAAATCGTGAAGAGAAAGTGTCCACAAAAACGGGAATTGTAATGCTCTCGCGGTGTATGCCACCCGTCTTCTCCCGTCGAGTATTCCGTACTTAAATTTGAATACGCCGACGTGTCATCGAAGTGCTTCGCCGTCACTCGGAGATACGCGTGCTTCTTCAGCATGGTATTTCACTACTTGTAGTTCCAACATCGTCGCAAATGCTTCACCGATTTATTTTTCATTCGAATATTTTTGTTCTCGTAAGGGCGAAGATGCGCGTGGCTCGTATCTTTTGTCAACTCAAGTGACAATGGCACCTCATCTCGTTCCGGCATCTCGACTTCTCAAAGCACTTAGCGAATCGTTCTCAATTATATCGTACGACACCTCAAAACGCTAATTGACATGGAACGTAATAATATCGTCTGATGTAATCTCGAAGTACTGAAATACTCCAAAACATCTGATTGCTCGCCTCGTGATGGATCAAAATTATCGCGAATTAATAATCACAAATAGAAGTATTGGGTATTATAAAGTTCGTGCCGATTTTGAAAGAAAATTGAAACGCAGAAGATTTAAATTTTTAATTTCATTTATTAAATTTAAATCTTTTGCGGCATGAACTTTCCGGATACATGATAATGAGTATCAAAACACCATAACTGTAAATAGAAATAATTATAACATAGGAACGTGTACAAATAAGTAGTAAACAATATAACAAATATTTTATAAATTTCATGTTTGAACTTTCATGTATATATAATTAAAATTTATTTCGACGTCGAGATTAGATTCGGACATCGCATCGTTGATAAGCAGACCATAAGAATTTAGGAAGCAAAATGATATATTGCTTCCTGAAATAACAAGAACATCAAAACATAGACTCGCTAGTGCGACACATGAAAAATGGAACAAAATAAAATTTCCAAACAGAACAAATCGCTAAACATGTCAAAGTCAAACGATCAAATTCTTATGGCGCACTTAAGTTGATTAATCTGAACAGAAAAAAATAAAAAATCCAAAGGATAAGAGAAACCCGATTATCAAATCAATCAGTTTACCGACGAGGCCATGAAAATGCCTATGGAATTGGATCGTATAGTTGTCATTTCTAATGATGCGTCTAAAATCAAGACTCGTTTATTCGACGCTTTCAGACAACGTGATTCATCCACCGAGCGATCATTTAGAGCGAGGCGTGCAAATTCACCGCATGCCTCGTCGGACGCACGCTTGTCGGCTTAAAATGTTAAGGCGGATAAGCAGCCGCGACGAAAACGCGACGGGATTTCGCGCGAGATGGAAAGATGGACAGCTCCGTCGGACTGTCATGCGCGGCACGCGGCATGACTAATTAATCCTAAGCCCTACAAAGAGTTATTTCCGTCGATCAGCCGATGATCGACTTAGCGATGCTCGTAATTATCGCGACCGTGACGAACCTGCCGTCGTAAATCGCCGAGAAAAGCCGGCCGGCGTGATTTCGATCGCGTCTCCGTAGCCGGTTGTTCTACCTCAGATAAATTTATCTCGTTAATTGCATCGCGATCGACCAATCGACGGGCTTGCACCGTACCATTGGTTCGCGGCGTGTGCCGGTAACGGTAGGTGAACAGTACCGTAAGAAACCGATCCGGCCGGTTCCGCCGATAATCGATTTTTTGACGATCATCGGCGATTTCATCAAGAATAGAAGGTCCTTTAAATCCTATAACAGAGGATACTTTCTATTTGGTAATACAAATCAACATAACTGTCGTTTTATCTTTGTTACTCACGGAATTGTCAAGAAAAATAAAATGATATTTGTGTCAACTTGTCACTAATGTCCATTTCTAATGCTGATTAATTTTAATCTCAGTTAACTCACTTTTCATCTTCTAGTTCTAAAAATTGGTGGAAACGAGTATAAATGGAAAGAAATTTGTCAAAATTTTGTCAAAACAAGAGTGAAAAAAAATATATATATATATTGTTTCTTGTTATACAATCTAAATTCTAAGTACTTTAAAAGATTTTAAAGAATGATCTCTCTACTAATTCAATACGAAAACTTTATGATATATATATATATCACTTTATGTGATTAAAACAGTTAGTTTCGCAAGATGTCAAAGTTGAAGAAACAATTTCGGTTTTTTTTTTCAAAAGTTTCGAAAACCACTAGAATTATTTTAATGAAACTTAGCATGTTTCTTTGTATAAGAAATCACCCCTTAAAGATTTTTAGATACGTATCTTTGTATGCTATCTCATTCTTATAATTATCTTACTTATTCTACTGAAGTTGACAAGAATGACAGACTAATCAAAAGTTTATCATCTCGTGGTCAGATTCTTTTATAAATCAAGTCTCTAGTCTAGAAGAGCTTATTGCGCCACACTTTCGCGATTTCCCACGGTATTCAGATTGTATGTTAAAATTGATGATAGAAAATTTGAATGGTGGATTACACTCTTTCCTTATTAATCGAATTAATCGAGATCGATCGCTTTATTTCCTTATTGACGTAATAATTTATTAATAGGTTGAGAAAAAATCGGCAACAATCGTATGCTGTGAAATACTAGAGAAAATTATTAATCTCGCGGATAGCCGATAATACATTGTCAAGAGTCGCAAAAATCTTATAGATACGATTGTGCTAAAAATCATCAGCTAATATCTTTTGACGATTGATAGAAGATCGTTTCGCGCTTTCCTCGATAACGCAATTAAATATCTTCGAGGGGTGCAGCAGGGGAGAAGAGAGAGATACTAGACTCGACTAATACGATTTCGTCTCGTGGAATTCTGAAGAATATTATCAGACAAGTCGTTATCTACACACATTCTACAAATAAAAGATAATCATTCTTCGCTTATCCTTCTGCATCCTGACAGGACGCGGCGCCCGCGTGGGTATCATGAAAGAATACAGGTGTGATTGTCTCGATAGGATATCTCTATTGAAAGCACCGTTTATTATTCCGCGTAAAATGGTCATTTCTCGAAACTGGGAAACGACGAAGAGACGCATACGACGTATATCTCCATCGTGGCATTTGTCATCGCGTCTACGAGATCGATATTCCTCGCGAGCGACGGCCGTGTGAGAAACGACAATAACGAGAATTTCTATCGACTACTTAGTGGATAAGTCTTGGCGACATTTAACCGCACATAAATTTTGTACGATTAGACATAAATTATCAGACGGTTTCACCCAATGTATCTCCTCGCAAAGATTGTGCTCGCAGTCATAACACTCATGAACAGTCGCGTGTGGCTGAAAATAGTCGTTATTTGTACGACGACAGTCAGTAGGCAGGATCTCTTTTTCCGTTCTACACTGTACCGTCATTAGCCACCCTTAGATCCGCCACGGCGGATCTGCTACATTTCAAATGTCCCGACAGTATCTCCGGCCGCATCCGCGTCTATAAACACGAACGGAAATATACTCTACTCTCCCCCGCGGCGGTTGCCCATTCAATACGTAGTGGTTAGTTTCATTCACAGCTAATCCCCACCCTCGTGGATTCCGCGCGTTTAATACGCGTGCATGTTTTCGGCCGTGCGGATGGACGTGGCTAAACAAACTGTACTGTACTTAGGTTCCTCACTTATAGCGTTTTCGACCGTAGCGGGTTTGGACCGATCTGGATTGGATTAATGATGTTGCATGCTCTACTATTGGTAGAACATGTAATGTTAATCAATAGTGGAGCATATGCGACGTTGTTAATCCAATCCAGATCGGTTTAAACCTGCTGATCGAAAATATTATCAGGTACTTTCTTTAGATCCCTCCGATTGGCAGCGATGAATTTTACATTTTTCAATGAAACCAAAGGAAAATCATAAAATTAATTTCATCGGGATGAAAAACGTCGGGATGGAATCTGCATTGTCATTGTATCACTCAACGAAGGCCATCAGTCGGGAATAACGCCCCGATCGGTGCTCCGACTTGCAACGATAAAATTCTTGTCGCCCCAAAAAAAAAAAGAAAAAAAATGACGTGTACTCGAGTCGCCGATTATAACGTAATTGAATGGAGATTACAACGTAGATCGCGCGTTGATTGCTTCGGATAATTTTGTTATCTCTCTGCAATTATATTTATATACATTTCTCATCTTCTCGCTATAAAGCAATTCGATCGAGTTTACACATAATATTGCACAATTTCGTCGAGATATTTCAAGAATTTCTACAAATACACTGTGTGTGTGTGTGTGTGTGTGTGTGTGTGTGTGTGTGTGTGTGTGTGTGTGTGTTATATATATATATATATATATATATATATATATATATATATATACACACATATCTCTCTGTCGAGTAGTTAGATAAAACAGAGCTTGAAATATATATAGTATCAGATTTTTTTTAACTTGGATCCTCTGATATTGTTTTTTAGGCTACATTCCAAAATTTTCTGAGGAAAATTTTATCCATAATATAGTATATGTTACGTGTAACATTTCGAGTAAAATTTTTCTCAGAGTGGATGTTTTGGAATGTAGTCTTAAATAGTAATTCTTTTGAAATAGTAAGTAAATATTGACCGAGAAACGTTTAACACGAAGCGAAGAAGGACGTTTGTTCAAGTTTTGAGCTGGAATTTGTAAAATTTACACAAAAATATTATTAGACATTAAGATCTATTTTAGTCAAATAGGTTCTTCGCTTATTTGTACTGATTTTATATTTCATAAATATAAAATCATCAATAAAAATCGGAGCACTTGTGCAATATGTAAAGTATAACACGGTCAATAGTACTGTTAGTATTAACAAATATTGACAATATTACTAATCATGTGTGATTAATATTGATGAATTGTACAGAATACTGACGATGACCTAGATTTTAATTCTCCTGCATCAGTGACTATATTTACACGGCATTCTTAATCGAGTTCAAATAACATCTGTAGTTATGAAACTGACAATCATAGGAATATAGATTCCTGTGAAAAATGGAATGACTGTGATTGTCCAGTTTCATAACTACGAATAATGTTATTAAACCCGATTAAGAGTGCCGTATAAATGTAGTCAATATTGCATTATTAGAGATCCATATGTCACAGTATATCACAATCAACACAAAAATTTTAACATGCATGTCTTAGAAAGTCTACTATACTATATTTTTAAGTTAAAATTAATATTTTACTTTTTACAGTATTTTACTGCTCGTATAAGATTGTAAAAATATTAATGTACTAAAATATTAATGTCAGTATTATTGATCCAATATTATTAATCAGTATTATTAACCGTGTATAGAATCATCTTATTAAGAGGATTGATCAGAGTTTTTCCTTTCCATGAAATGAAGAACCTTAATTAGTTGATTCTCTTATGCTATATGCGTTATACAAAGATATGTGCTCCAATCTTATAGCTTCACAGTGACTTAGTATCGAGTCTTTGCATTACAACCGTAATAGTGATTAACGGGATTGGAAAGTGAATCTGCATGTAAAAGGTAAAAAGCTCAGTGATATACTCGCTCTGACTCGTTTCAACGAATCGTTTATGTCCATACATGTGCGCATTTATAATACTTTATATGAAGGGGTAAGACCGGTTTAGAAGTGAGATGAGCGACGTGTCATTGCTCGCGCGAGTATATGAAAAAATTTCTGAAAGCCACTATTGACACGTGGTAACATGTTGCACGGAAAATGCGTCGTTCATCGTGATTCTTCCGGATAATGCTCACTGAAGTCAACGTCTAGACGCGCGCGCATGTCGGATGTGTACTTCATTGCATACTACGTGCAATGCAGCCGTCTCTCGCGGGCATCTAAGTGTTAGTATGTATGTAGTATATACGCACGTATAGAAAGGAACGAATCGAGGCGCATGCAACACGTGCACGCGCACAGAGGCGGATCACCGCACGCCCTGCATCGCGCAAAACCAATAGTAAAATGCGACTTAATAGATAGCCGTCATTTGCGTCGCGGACAGTGGCGATTAATAAACCGATCTCGCAGAAGCAATTAAGTGGCTGAGACGTCACTTCATTAGGGATAAAAGGATTCGACATGGCAACTTTGTGTGCTTTGATCTTTCTGTAATGAAATACCGTAAAGGTGATATTTCATAAAAACGTCAGCGTGATCACGTAGTGTCACTTTGACGTTTATAGTTATTTTCTATTTTCATACAAGTGATACTGAGTCTAAATAGTGATGTAAATATTTTATACTCACATAATGACGTCACTACTTGCTTACTTTGGTGACAAAGTTATCGCATAACAGGTTCATAATCTCACTTTTAATGTGAAGTTCAATGAAGCATATGGTTTCGAGGTTGTGTAGATTGTAGATAAAAACTCAGTTGAATCTCACTTTGTCGGAATAAAAAGGACGGTGCGTTCAATTGAGTTATGACATCATAAATAAGAATTATTTGAATTTTGATATAAATGGAAAGCAACTAAACGGTAAAAGTTGAACTTATGTAACTTTCAGCATTAGTTTGTTCAGTTCAAGAGTTCGAAGTTAAAGTACATACATGATACTCCTTTTCATGCATTTTCACTGTTTAACGTCAATTATTTTTCATATAACAACCTATTTCGACACCGAAAACGAGTATCATGAAACATGAAAATGTACTTTAAACACTTGACGACAACAGAAATATGTAGCGAGCACGAAGTCGTCAAGCGCAGTAAAAACTCGTCGACTATATTTCGCGAAAGAGGACGTAAGAATGTTACCTCAGGGTAGGCGATTTTACTTCATTCCGTGAGATCGATGCGGGTGCAGGTGGGAGGAGAGGACGTCAAGCGCTCAGAGCGTTAATAAATCGACGGTCGCGCGCCGTGCAATCAAATCCACCGCGATCGGCCTCTGCAATCTGCACGTACGCGTACGTGAAATCGAGAGGAAAGGGGGAGGAGAGAGTACGAAGGTGGGGGACCGGGAAGCTGCCGAAATTACAGCCATTATCGCGATAGAGGTGAGAACCGACCGATGTTTGCTTAACCCGATCGGAAATCGACGAGAGGTCGAGCACGATCTCCTCCCCCGATTCCGCGTACCGATTCCCGACGGGAGAGAGAGGGAGCGAGGGAGGGAAAGAGGAATAAGGGCAAACAAGGAGAGCGTTGTTCACCCCGAAAGATGGGCGGACTGCGCCGTTTAACCCGCGAGTTAACGGGGCGTATCCCGCGAAACGGTGCAACCACGATTTACGATCTCACGTTTCACGCTCGCATCGCCTGTACAAGGTGATTTCACTCAACCGCGTTCTCTTTTAGGTAAATATTACTATAAATAATTAAAACGAGTAGAGTTTGAGAAAAATCGTAAATTCGATATCGTTATATAATAAATAAATAAATAAATACACTGAGATCCGTTTCAATGTAGTTAATTTTAATCTCAGTTTAATTTACTCTTCTTCTTTTTCTAATCCTTGGAACTAGAAAAAGATGAAGCGTAAATTGAATCGAGATTAAAGTTAATTTACAATTGGTAGAAATGGACCGATAAATATTCTGGTTAAACCAATAAAAAGACTTAACCAGAATGGTATTTTTGTGAAACAGAATTTCTAAATATATTTATAACTAAATTCTAAATATATTTATATAAGAAACTCTATTTGGCCTCATCAAAATATCATTCTGATTAGACCTTTTTGTTAATTTATCATAACCAGAATTTTGCTTTGAATCGTTAGATGCTTATTGTAACAATTTATTGTGGAACAGAACTATGCGGTCGTTTAAATACATTTTTGTACCTTCTTTTCTTTCTTTTTCGTACATTAAAAAAAAAAATTCTGATTGAAAATGGACAAATCAGAATTTTCTAGTTAAATCTGCTGGAATTCTAGTTGAGGTAGCTAGAATTCTGATTGTCCATTTCTCTATCAGAATTACTATTTAATCCAATCAGACGATTTTTCTCGGTGTATCAGCGACTTTCCCTTTCGATCTCTCGTTGTTTTTATCTTCACTCGACGCGCTCGACTCACGAATTTATTGTTTCTCACAATGGTATAATACGATGATCATCGTTGAAATGCGTTAAAGTTGAATGTCTCTCTCAAATTGTTTACGTCGCACGCGGCATGACGTCGATATAGAGCCTCTCACGCACGCGTCTGCAAGGATATCGCGTTTCCCGCGTTTTTACATCCCTTTTTTTTTCTTATTTACTCAAGACTAGTTAGAGCTCAAAGAAACCTCGTTTCTAGCTCGTACATTTGATTATGTTAATTTCGACACGCGGCGAGAAAAATTAACGGCGCGACTCGGTGGCGGTCAATCAATAAATTATCCTGTCAATGATTCTGCAAACCTAGCGAGTGAATAATTATCGTGAAATATTTTCACTCGGTCGTGAGAATAGATCCAGATCGATCTGCTATTTTCTCGGCTATTTTATTCTTAGCTTATATATAATAATTAACAGAAATATATATTACTACATCTTGAGTTCATATGTCGAATATATATATATATATATATATATATATATATATCACGTCACGAAAATATTCAGATTAAATAAGTATGTAAACATTTGCGACGTTTTACGTCATATTTAATCGTTTACGCGTAATTACTTGAAAAGACTCACCAGAATGAAGCAACGTAGGGATTTCCTGCGTAGCTGCAACTCAAAGTGGAAACTCGAAGTGTTCAGTTTCTGCGACAGCAGCACCACGGACGTTAAATTTTCCTCGATGTCTAACAAATTCTTATGGGGATTCACGATTTTTCAGAAGACGATTTGTCGAACATCTTGAACAAAGATCCGATCAGACGTAACGATCATCAAGATATTTACGAGCAGCTCGTGTGAAGTAAAAAAAGAGCCGTCGCGCGAGTTACTTGACGTGTACACTCCTTGAGATATTATTGTCGACGGGTTTGCTTTCGAGATCTAAGCAAATGAATTCTCAACCGTATAAGCTCGAATATAACGGTACCGGACATTTCGCTCAGAGAAATATCATTCGATTCTCTTCTTCATCGCGGAGACATCAGACAAACTAATCGAAAAATCCATGAACCCTTCGATGACTTTCGCCGTTTCTAAAATCTTGCACGATTTCCATTCACTCCTTGACGTAAGTCTAAAATACTTTCTCGCGTTGCATCGATATCCCTCGTCGGAATGCATAATATTATCGGCGTGGCCGTTCTCCTTGAATTTCCGAGAAAATCACAGATAGGCATCCGCGAGCTTCCCCGAATCGCATGGGTCACGAAAAATCGGCAGGGCGTCCCACTGAACGAATTTCAAAGGCGAGTCGCGACGGGGTCCTCTCGCATGGCACACTTAACACACGCGAGAAACGCGTGTAACGTTACGCAAATACAGACACGTTTGATCGTAAATAGACAAGACACGTTGACACCAGCCGAGCACCGAGAGTGACACCAAAGATCCGTATCGAAGTCACGAAACACTTTGTTTCTCACCGCGGTAACGAGAGACGGGAAGAAAATCGTAGGTGAAGGAAGCGCCACAGGCGCGTTATCTCGGTATGTAAACGCGCTTCTCGCTCGTTCTTACCTCTAGTTTCCGTTCCTTCGGAGAAAGAAACGCGAGACGCATAATTTACGTGCATTACGCGAGATATATGATGGTCCCGATCGAGTGGAGAGAACTATACGTTACTTCCTTCCGATCGCGTCTCGACACTGATACCCTCCGGCTGCAACAATTTGAGGCCAGATGGTGCCTCAAATATTGTCCTCTCGTATTTAGGAGAGTTTTTGGAATTTTTTTCACCAACGTAGATTTTATTTACTTTCTTCTTGAGAGTATATGACATCTGATTTAGAATTTTGAATTTATTGTTACTCTCAGATTACTTTTATAATTTCTTGATAATTCTATGTTATTTTTTTTAACTTCCTGATATAACTATAAATAATTCTAACTATACCAGTGTCCTGTCTTTTCTTTGTTTATATTCTTTACTGAGAAAATGATGATTGTTGCGATTACACTACGTTTCACGCACTATCTTGACGCTCTCAGCAATAAAATAGCGACTGTTGATCACACGATGACATTATGTCGACACTCGGCTTGTCGTAGACACAACATCGCTCTGAGAGACGATCGATGATGTCAGATCACTCATCGTTTGTCACCGAAGTCGGGGGAGTCGGGTTGAAAATATTTCCTGCAATTTTTTTCACCGATCTCTTCCGCAAAACCAGTCGATCATGAAATTCGTCGGAGAAATCGTCGTTTCGGAGATAGGACAGGATTTTCTCGATCGCGCGATCGGCTTAGCGCAATTGCCGATAATGGACACGTGTCTTACGACGTTTTCTCCTGTTTTTCCCTTTTTTTTTCCACCGTCGTGCACGGAGAGAGGACGACGGGATATCGCTGGCGCCGCTGCTTGACGTTTTCTGTTCACTTCCTCCCGCGAGAAAACCACCTTCGGGTCGGTCCAGCGCGCAACAACCGTCGTTTACGTAAGCATGCCAAAGAGCGTTGCATTAAACCCTCGCGGTGTCGCGGTTTCGTGTGCGTTAACAAGTTTGTATCCAAGGTCTGTTTTTTTATTTCTGCACTGAAACTCTCTTTGTCGTTTTTATCAAATATCGAACATATATCTATCTCTGTTCAAGTTCCAAAAGTGTACTAGTTCAGCCACAGAAAAGACCTTCATATACATGGGAAACGATTCCGCCGTCGCATCGTCCAGCTGTTCTGTCTCTGAGTCTTTCCTCGCGAGATCAAGATGTCAAACTGGTATCGCGAGCAAAAGATCGCGATATAGGAGCTCGATAATTACGACACTTCACAGATTCTCATCAACGTCCGCCGTCAGATCGCCAGACTTGGAGAATGAAAAATGCCCTATTCCTTTGATTATCCCTGGCACTCCGTTTGATCGCGATCACTTTCACTTCGTTTTTGTTGTTTTCGCTCATTCGGTGGAAAATCCTATGTCTCTTCGGAGTGATGAATCGTCGGCGCGACTCGGAATCCGACCCGCCGTGAAATCGGAACCGATACGCGCTGTAATCCGTCCTCGACGTCGAGAGACCGGGAACGGTGGTACTCGCGTGGAAATCGGGAGTAGCACTGACTCGCTTCGATCGAAGCGACGCGGCGATAGGCAAGATCCTCCCGCTTGCGTGCCGCGCGCAGCGGCGGCTTTTCTCGAGGGATGCGAGTCGTCGG
Source organism: Atta cephalotes (assembly GCF_000143395.1). Classification (NCBI taxonomy): domain Eukaryota; kingdom Metazoa; phylum Arthropoda; class Insecta; order Hymenoptera; family Formicidae; genus Atta; species Atta cephalotes. Next base: position 4,098,269 of record NW_012130067.1, on the reverse strand, counting down.
CAGGGTGAAAGTTACTTTGTCCGGATGATCCTTTCACTAACAATATTCAAGCGGTCTTTCTTCTTCTTCTTCTTCTTCTCGATTTTTGGCACTCGCCGAATAAAATGATGGCAAAGAAAATCCGACCATCGAACGAAGTCTCTTTTCGAGTATAGCAAATATAAAGTTTAGACGCTCGATGGACTTCCCTTCGTAATGTCAATGAGAAAGCGACGGAATACCCAGCGCATATATATATACTCTGCGATCAACTTCCTCATGAAAATATAACGACACGTAGCGACACGGCAGCGAACCGATATCGCGTGATCCTGTGCCTCATCGATCGAGCGATCGCTTCTCGCTAATCGTTTCTCGACACGACGATCCTCTCCCTGGCCGAATGTTACGCGGATTACTCCCGCAATGTTCCGCAATGTTTCGGGGTGAGCCGCGGCGTTTGCCGCTCGTCCCCGTACGCGCCGGGCTGACGGTTCGGCGTCCTCGGCGATCGACGATGTGTACTCCTGCGATCGTAAGTATCGTGACCAGGTCGGCGGGGCGACGCATGGCCATACGGCAGAGACACCGTGAAAGCACCGGCGATGACCGTCGCTGACTGGCGGCGCGGCGCGAACGTGAGTCGTGAGTCGTGAGCGTGAACGACTTGTCGTTGTGGCTTGCGCGCGTTGCGAGTGCGATGTGCGCTCGCCGGCTCTCGCTTCACTCGCTTGAGTCTCGCTACGACGCGACACGAGCGCATCGGCATCAGTCGACTCCTCTCACAAACCGCCGCGCCGGCACCACCACCAGACAGAACCCCAAAGCCCGGCACGTCGCTCGCGCGCTCCCGCCTCCCACTCTCCCCGCGCCGCGGGCATCATCTTTCCCCACCATCGCGTCGGGATGCCGGGATGCCGGCATCCTCGGTACCGACGACGACGGGATCCCACCGGCACGCGAATAACAAGCGAGTTTTTTTCGATCGGTCCCTCTGCGTCTACCCTCTCGATCCCGAGGTAGCTTCTCGTGCGAAAGTGTGCGCTTTAACGATCTACCAAGTTTCTAAATATCGTAAATTGTATACTGTATACTATTCGGAGCACGATTATTCGTAATTTATGTAAGAACACTGAAAAAGAATTGTATTAATTGGAATTCTAATGGAAAATGAACAAATTAGAATTTCATAGTTGAACCTATTATAATTCTAGAAATAATCAGCTGTTCAATCATGATGATCGGAATTCTGATTGATATGATTAGAATCTACTGGCTATCATTGAATTTTCAATCAGAAATTTTTCTTAATGCAATTTACTTACACACTTGATTTATTCTTGGAGCACAAAACTGTATTTATTTTAATAATTTATATAATTACTAAGTTTAAGTAGCGATAATTATAACCGCCGAGTTCGGCGATGTCGTAAATGTTGAGTACTCTATGCAGATTTTGTTACGATGATTCGACAAAATATGAATTTCTAGGTGACTTGCAAGTCCGCTTTGTTGTTCATTTTATTGACAACGATATGTATATTACTGACATTAAATATTTATTTGCACTTATTTGTACTATGATTACGAATACTTTCAAAACAAGTAGTGATCTGAATACTTATCATTTCTACTTGTGCATGTAAAGTATCATGTAAAGTATCATTCATCGATAAACAAAATTAAAAGGATAAATGTTTATAAAATCATATTTTTTCATTTCTTTATCTTGTCTGAAGCAACAGACATTTATGCAAATAGTACACAGTTACTGTAAAATTTAAAACACATATATTTATCGACGATAATACTTTCTGAGGTACTTGAACCTTCATTGGTAGTGTCGTCATTACTTCCATTCGATATATCGAAAGTACTTGTTACAAAAAGTGTGAAGCGTTTCTCCTCGAAATTACACGATGCTCAAAAAAAATCGCAAAATTCCAAACAGGAAGGTTTGTTTTCGCTCGAATCCGGCATGTATGTTTTAAACACCGACTGATCCTCGTATCGGGCCACCGAATTAACTTCGCACATCGATTATCCGCGATAATATCAGCACGCTCGCGGGTATATCGCGCTTGCACCTTCGAATCCGTTTATCGCGTCGATAATATTTCGCAGACTGCGCGACACTCTTGTATGTTTCACAATTCACGGTTTCGTGTCTTCCCGGCACGAAACCGGCAGGTTCGACACGCTCCGACCGAACGGCCGGGATGCACCTGTGGATACACGATGCACAACACCCAGGGCTCCGCGTATAAAACACTGCCCCACTCTTGACAGTGGTGGTGAACGACGTCAGACCAATCTCCGGCCACGCGAACCGTCTTAAACTACTTATTTCTTAGCGAGAGATCCGCTTATCTCGATCCTGAAACCGAGATCTCTCTCTCTCTCTCTCTCTCTCTCTCTCTCTCGCTCGCTCGCGCTCGCGCGCGCTAAAAAATACTGCGAAAGATTGCTATGTAGAGGCACGCAAATTACCGGTCTGCGCTTAATTGCGGCGAAATTACGCGAGATTTAATTTTCGTTAAACTCGTCCCATGTTTCGTCCACGTCTCTCGAAAGCTGATGTTCACCGTTCACTATTAAGAGGTCTATCTATTTATGCAACGTGGACGCGCCGGTTGATGACTGGTCAAGAGATATTGTACTGATAATTATACTCTCGCAACACGTATTTGTCTTTATTTTAGGAGAGGAACATATAGTAATTTCATATTGACAATGAAAATATTAAGATTGACAAAGTCTACGGGAATAGAATCTTGTAATTCGCAAAGATTGAGAATATTAAAGTGATTGCTCGCTCCTCCGTTTTATCTCTTCTCTAAAACTGCCGTAAGGAATTGGCGTAATCTTCGTTGATGTATCTATAAAATTATCACCGCGCGCGCCCGCGCGTCGCTTAGCGTGTTAGACCCTCGTTGAAAGCCAAGGTGTATTCTCGTTCTACGAACTGATTTACGCGCATTTACTTCTGGAATTATGACGGTCCTTAGCGGATAAAGGCGGACAAAAAGTTACGCACGACGGTTAAGCGGTCTCGAAAGCGTCGTCGGAGCACCGCTAAGTATCTGTGCGAATTTATAAGACCGCGATGAGACGCGAGAAAGGACATAACAAAATGAGTCGTAAAATATGACACTGCCCGAAGCGCTTCCTTCCTACACATACGCTGCGCGCGCACAATCGATCTTGCCCCGGTATTACGGGGGTCCTTATCTCATCTTTGGAACTCGTTTAAGACCCGTTTCGGCACCTCAGTTCTCCCGATTGCGTCCACTTCAATTACTGACGCCCTTGTTCCAAGAACGACCCACGTCCACAGCAGAATTTACGGATCCTGCCACAATTTACTTTTGTGCTTTTGATTTAAACGAAGCTTCAAAGACATTCTTATGCAACGACATGAATGTTACATTTTAAAACGCCATCTCATTATATAAGAAAGAGGCGGTAACTTATACGGACAAACTTTAGGGGATGGATCCCACTAAAAGAATCAACTTTTTTAAGGAATCTGTATTCGCCGACACATATTTTAAAGAGCTATGTGTTCTTATTCGCATCAGCTTCTTCTTTTTCGGAAATTAATCGGTATTTGCCTCAAAGAAGGTAATACAAAAGAAAAGAGCAAAAAAATTTAATTTAAAGTCTTCAATAGGAATGCAAAACTTGGTATATAAAAAAAGATTATAATGCATGATTTTGGCAGGCTGACAAAAAGTCTTCGGACTGAAGCCAACATCCATTCACCTCGACCAAGTGATCTCCAAGATTGATTTGAACTGGCTGAGGTACGCAATTGAGTATTGCACGTGAATATTATAAGTCAACATTGTTGCCTTTTTTGTCTTTGCAAAAAAATAAAATCAAAAGATATGAACTACTAGAAGATAGTATTATCAGACGTCACATAATAATGGGACGCATAGCTTCTTAAAATGAGAACCAAGTCCCTTAACAAAAATTGATGCGTGATTTATGCTTCGGTAAAAATATACCGAATTAGACGTTAGCAATCCGAAATGACACTTGAATTAAAATTTTTTTGTTAATCCTAAAATTAAGCCAATGGAATACAAATTTCAATTAGGATCAATTAGGACTGACAGATCTATTGGCTGAATTTTAAGATATTAGGATTAAAACCGAAGTATAAACCAAGCATGATTCTTTTGATGAGATCTATCATCCACTGAAGTTTGTTTCAGAGATTCTGAAACACCCTGTATAATGACAATTCATAAGAAATGAGCTTTTCTTTGATTCTTGAGTAAAATAATAGTATCTAAATGCGCTAAGAAGTTGCGCTGTGGCTTTCGATTTAACCCACAGGTATCTTCGCCAATAACGGAGGGATCTATTCCCTATATCATGCGAAAGAGCGGCTCAAAGATCGGAGGCGAGGCTAGCCGCGATTCGTGACTTTCGCGTGTTAATTTGGCAGGGTTTGCGTGCCGCCTGTATACTTAGCCACGTAGATAGGCATGCACTTAACACCTGTGAGTTCGCGCGACTCGCGATAAGTATACGCTGGCCAGCCGACCGCTCACGAACGATGTAGTAGACGTAGATATCTCATGCGAGAGAGAGGCGTGTATATATTCATTCTGGTGGAAAACGGCGGCGGGTTCTGCGCCCCGGGTTCGACGGGGTGTTAAGTTCACGAGCCGCGTTAAAGCACCGGATGTTTCGCGATGCGTGCACAGCCTAGCTCGATTGCTGGCAACCAGCGAGGAGTTGCAAACGTTAACGCGCACGTGTTGACGTAAAGCTAAGCGAAATATGCGGATCGGATCTCTCGTACTTAAGAAAACGCGCGATTTGAGGCCGATGACCGGAATCGATTCTATGATTTTCAACATCGTTCGCAAAGCTATACATTAGAACACTTTTATTTTTTAACATTATTATTTATTACATTAATTTGTAATTTGGGTGTTTTTCAGCAAAAAACGGATTATATAATGTGTAACGCAATAAATTATGATATTTTTATTTGCTAATGTTGAACAAAAATGAAATGATTCAATAGTAAGAGGATAAAAAGAGTTAAGAGCCACCGCTAGTTCTTGATTGCTAATATTTAATGTCTTGTAAATTATAACATTCAACAAACGTTTTATCCTTACATTAAGACCTTTTCAATGTTAATGTATAAACAATTCTTACGTTACATGCTAAAGTTAAACATCTACTTAACATCATACGTTAATTCTTAAAACGCTTTAATTAAAAATTCGCTTATTCTGAGTGTGTGGTGACAATAATGATGGTGAAATGATTCGCTGTGTCACCTTATATTATTTAATGTCTCTTGCAGAACACTCAATGTAAGAAATTATTATTTTTATACGCTAATAGTATAGTTTTAAACTTACGCGTTAAATTAAAGAAATAAAAAATTAAATTGAATTACACCCAAGATAAATAAATACCAATATTTTCGATAATCGGGCGAGATCTTATTATATATAATTGCTGTTTATTTATTAAATTTATGTATTATGTAAATAGTTATAATTTGAGAACTAATATAGAAGAGAATTATATATATATATATATAAATATAAAATTATATGTGTGCGTGCGTGTGTGTGTGTGTGTGTGTGTGTGTGTGTGTGTGTGTGTGTGTGTGTGTGTGTGTGTGTGTGTGTATCAATGATGACTACTAATTTTTATTATATATATATATATATAAAATTAGTAGTCATCATTGATACATGTATCAGCGAATCTGAAAAAAAGCACAACTATGTGAGGCTTGGCTTTTGCACATTGATATGCACTGCAATCGTGTTCCAACCATTGCATATTGACGAAAACACGTGACTATGCGTAGAAATTTTCGTTTCTTGGTCTTCGCCGTTATCCACGAAAGTATCGAACCATGAATATTCACGAAACGCACCATGACGGTTGCATATGACATTCGTGCACCACGTACGAAGAACGAATCATCGTGTCGATGATGATGTTATGCATCATATCGTCTCTGGGATTCGAGATGTTTGTTGTTCGCAACATTATCCACGTATAGATATCTTGTTTATTTTTAATATTTTTTTCGAGATATTAAATAGGTACTAGATAAAAATAATGACACTCCATTCTAAGATGAACAATTGCAATGATATGATAACGCGAAACCTCGTTTTCTTCTTCTATAAGTGTAAAAAAAAATCCGATAACTCACGATACTCCGCATACGATAACGATCCATACCGATAAACTATCTGGGAGATTGTAGATTGCGCGGCGAATAAAAATCTATGTAAACCAATTCACATACGTGCTAGTGAAGTAATTAGCCACCACGTGTTACGTACGCTATATTATAATATTTACAATAATTATCAAATATCTATCTCAGTAGATATATTGCAAAGCTCGGTTTCGATATAATAAAAGACGCATATTTAGAATGTTAGAGATATAATCACACACAAAATAAGTTATAACCATAGCATAACCTAACCATAAGGCTTCTAGACCAATGAGCATCTTATATAAATCAACATGGCGTCTTTATGTTGGATACTTGATTCAGCATTCATATGCTATGATTATGCAGCTTATATCATTTTGTGTGTGTGACCTTAAGAAATTTCGTTGATGATAAGGGCCGCAGTACAGACTTTTGCATAATGCATAACGCATAGCGAATCAATTAATCAGAATTTTCCTTTTCTTCCTTCATTCTATGAAAAAGAAGAATTTCGATTGATTAATTTCTCTTATGCGCTATGCATTGTACGTTATGCAAAAGTCTCTGCTGCGGCTTTAAAATTTCATCTTTTTTCGAATTACATAAACAGAATTATGAATCGATTATTTCGTGTTCCTCTCTCGCGGCAATTCTTATCGACAAGAAACAATTAACTATTTTTCGCGCTCATAGGCAGATAAAGATGCGCTCATATACATATCGATCTAAGAAACGACTTCATTTATTATTGCCATTCGAACTAAGAATTAGAATATGTCGTTTGTTGCATATTAATGCGCCAGAAATTTATTATACGGTGAATGATCGGATGAGCTCTCTTACCTATCCTTATCCGCGCAAGGCGCAAATTAACATCAGAGGTGATCACTTTGATATGCCAATGAAAGGTTACGCTTACAACATGAAATCTGATCGTTCGTAGAACAGAAACATGCCGATTGCATATTTCAGACGTCATAATTAAAGATTTTAACTGCAGCGGCTAAAATACCATCAGCCTTAGGCAAGAGTTTATTTTTTCACAATGAAAAGATAATTTCTTGAAGATATGGTACACATAATTTGTTTATTTTACTATTTCCATTTAAGTCATTAATTAATCTTTTTATCTTGTTATTAATAATAATAATTAATAATAATAATATTATTACTGAACGCTTTTAAAATCTTATTGCATAAATCGTACACACAAAAATTTTTCGTAATTTCTGCGTGAATAAAAGAGTGAATAATTTCGCGGCAATCTAGACTTGGTTCTTATCGTGTTTCGAGTTCGATCGTCGATTGCATGGCCCTTCTACGCGGCGCCTGCCTATTTCAACTGCAATCTTGCGGTCGGTATTCTTCGCGGGACGCGAGGCAGCAACTTATTATTGCCTCTGATGCCGAGCGATTTCCTCGGCCTTCCGACCGATGGAGGCGATGATGAGAGCACCGGGGCTAATTCGCGAAACGGTGTCGGATGCATCATAGAATTTTCTCTCTCTCTCTCTCTCTCTTTCTCTCTTCTACTCTCCCGAGCTCCGAGAAAGAGTCACGCCCTCCTCGTTACCCCGGAGGGGCTGCCGCCACCCCTTCCTCTATCTCCTCCCGGCGATAATATCTCGGCAAATACCGACCCGGGGAATCCTTTAGCATCGGCCAGGCTGCCGCCTGTGCGCGTAATGCCCTAAAATTAAACAGCCCACGGCGCCGAGGGCGACCTGCTCGTCACCCATCACCATACCCGGTTCTCCTTGCCGTGCTGACTAGTCTTCGTACAATAAATAAAGATGATTCGAATGTTTTTTTTCTATGACAAAGAAAGCATATAAACGTATATAAACGATCGTAAATCTTTCCAATTTAATTATAATTAATGATATAATTTATTAATAGTAATGTATATTAATAATAATAATAATAATAATATAATAATGTATATTAATAATAATAATATATTAATATATTAATATTAATATAAAATATTATATATTATATAAATAAGTTAATAGAATCAAAATTGAGAATCTACTATAACATAATTTTACTTTTTTTTAATAATTAAATGAACATTTTCTATTTATACTATTGATATAAAATAATTGCAAGATATTCTCAACGAAGAATCACCTTTGCAATATTTTTGCAGTATTTTTCTAGAATTACTCCTTCAATAAAACATTGGTGGCGTGATCCCCTTTTTTTTCATCTCCGGGCTATCGAAAAGATAGAAGCCGAGGGGACGCTAATAATGTCGAGTGCATTCGCAGACAGCGAACCTCGGCTGCGGCAATCGCGAGCGAACGAAGACGGAATTTAGTTGGCGGTTTGCGTGACAATATGTGGACGATATCCATGGCGCCGGCGTCATAGAAATGACGCCGCAAATTTAGCAGCCGTGGTAAATAACGATCGTCGCCAGCCATGAATTCGCTTGATCTCGAACGTCCTAACACATGATCCACTAACGCGTATGCAGATTGATTCTTCACATTGCAGACAATGCAATCAATTCCTATTTGTAATGTGAATCATCTTGCTCGAGTATGAGAGATATGTTACTTAAAAACTTTCGATATTAGTCAATATTTATTGAAGAGAATTTCCTTAATTAATCTCAAATCTACACTGAAAAAAAAGATTGATTGTTGCAACAATTTAGATAGTAAAATATGGCATTTTTATATGGCTGCAGCAATTAATTTCTGATAAAAACAAATTTTTAGTTGCGTTAGCCATCCGCAATGTCAGTATATGATTTCGATAGGCTAACGCAACTAAAAATTTGTACTAAAAATTACTACAATTAAAAACTGATTGCTGCAGTTATATAAAAATGCTATGCCATATTTTACTATCTAAATTGTTGCAGCAACCAATTTTTTCTTTCATACTTATTATATACTTTCGAATAAAAAAATACATAAAATTAATTAAAATTTAGAATTTACATTGTAAATGGATAAATCCAAGTATGTAATATGTGATTACAATATATATGTATAATTGCACTTGTAATTCTAGCTTTTTACAACGAAAAATTACAATATTTTTTTATAATATTATTTTTATTTATAATATTATTATTTAATGCCCAGAGAGAGATGTTTCTAATTTTTCGTAAGTTTTCCTTGAAAGTTTTCGTGTAAAAATGACACTTTATTATACATTTAAATGCGTAAATTCATTTTTATATACAGTTTAGTGTGTTATTTTTACACGGAAAACGAATTACACATACTATATTATTGTAGTAACTTTTTACAAACATGAATTTATAATGTATTCACAACATACGAAATGTTATGATTCTCGAGGCAAAATCATTTATAATCTTGGAAAATAAAGTCTTACGATCGGATGTTCACGTTGAAGTACCGAAGAACGCGATGGGAATTAGCAGCTTTAAGCTTTTCGGCAATACGATATAGAAAATAGGGAAGACACACACTCCACTAAATGCTCATCTAATGGCCCGTCAGCGAAGAGCGGCAGTGACAGATTATTAGCTGGAGCATCTGCTAATGCAGATCTCCGTCGCTGTTAAAGTGAGAGAACCTAGGACCACCGTTGCCTCGACTGAAGATTTACACCTGCATCTTTCAGATAGCATCTCCGACGCATTGTCGTCCGTCCGATATCCGATACGAGATCGCTTCCCGTGGGACCGTCGCCATGTGCCCGAATTTATAGCGGACTCCCGCCATCGATCGAAAAACTCTCACAACATGAGAGAGAATTCTAGTAATAAAACAGAATACCAACTCACGACGCAGCTGTGGAATATTTTAAACATTTGTCGCTGAAATTAAAATTTTTATAATTTGTTATACGGTTGCAATTTTTGTTTTTTACAACAGAAATTATAATATTTTTTTCACAATATTATTTTTATTTATAATATTATTATTTAATCCGCAAAGACGTGTTTGTAATTTTTTATAAGATTTCCTGAAAATCACTTTTTTAAGATTCTCTATTTGAGGAATCTAATAAAATTAAGCAGAAGATTTCGTAACTCGTAAATCATGTTCGCGATTTCCGTTCCGCGTGAGATCTCGCCAAGCTATTCAGGTACGTGTTACGAGACGGACGGCTCACCGGAACAGACCGGCGACGATAAATCAGAATCATTAGAGAATTGGCCGCGCCTTTCATGATTCCTAAGTCGCTTCTTGCGGCCATCACCAAGATTTACGATACCATAAAAATCTGTATCGCCGCGCGGTTACCAGCTTCTTCTTTCTTCCTCTGACATTCGCCCGGCCAACCGCCTCTTTCTTAAGCCGTACTGATCGTGAATTACTAAGAGCAATCGGAGAGAAATGTCTTCTTCTTCACCTTTAGCGACTCACCGAAAGAGTCACGCTATCTCCGACAACGCAGGTTAACGGTAGTTGTTAATTTTACGATCTGGTCGATTAGTGACGATACGGACGAAGTTCTTCCTCTCTGTATCGCATTGTATTGAAATATATAGCGTTCCGCCGTTTTTATCAGCTCGTAAATCGCATAATTCGTCGCGTGGGTGGGTCTGCGTACTGGAGCGGAATATCCGCACCTATAAACATGACGCCTTATTGGATGCAATTCTCATGGAGTTCTGCCTTTCGACAATAAAAATAGAGATGCTAGATTAATTCGAGTAATGCATGACGCAATTACGGCTTTCGAAATTTCGTTGTAATCACTCGCCGTGACGATCAGTTGTCAATCGCAATGACGATTACCTACGTAAATGCAAATTTTATGTTGACGCTTCACTTGGTTTCTTAAGTGAATACTCGTTCCTCTCTCATTACAATACATATTAACTTCCGCGTTTTTATTAAAGTCAATTTGGTGAAAGAAAGAGAGATGCCGCGATTTCCATTGAAGTATTCATTGCTATATTCAGAGAAAAAATATAGAGTACTAATTATACAAATTTTATATGACGTAGAATTAATGTATATCATTGAATAAATTATTTTTTTATTGTAACTACAACTATTTTATGATAATTATTATATATAAAAAATTTTTATAACTGTTAATCTATATAAAGAATAGTTTTATTGAAATCTAAAAATGAAGCTATATAGAAAAAACAATTTTGTTAAAGAATCTAAAAATTTAGCTAAATATAGATTTGAAAATAATTTTGTTAAATCATTAAAATTATTATGTGCATGAGATGTTTAAACGACGATTACTTATGCAATGCTAGGTAAATTTATTGTTAGAATATCAAAACTTTTTGCAATATTATTATGTTTATCATGCTTGAAATTCCTACAAAATTATTTGATATTTAGTTCAACAAAATTATTTTCAGATCTGTATCTTATTAAATTTTTAGATATTTCAATAAAAATCATTCTTTCCGTATATAATTACTACCACTATGTTTTTTTTTTAGAATGTAAATGAAAAAAACGATGAGATTTCCATATGGCGCAACGTGTTGTGCATAACTTTAGCGCTCAAGTAAACACACTCAAAGTCCGCATTGAATTGAAATCGACTTACGAGCTCGGCACGGAATACGGACATCGCCATGATGGCTATCAAGAGAAAAAGAAAATCATATAAATATTAATCTTGAAGAAAAAGATCGCAGTTTCTCGCGTTTTTCCCTCTTTTTTTATGTGCGTACACATGTGCAATAATGGTGAACATTGCTTTCGAGGATGATTAGCGCCAGACTTAAGTAACGTCGATTTTTTTTCCGAACGCTACTTTAATGGATGATAAGACTCATCAGCTTGATGCAAATGAAAAAAAACATTGAAGCTGTGGTATGAACTTCGTGGCGAACATAATTAATATGATTTCACTTTTTTCAGAATTTCGAGAAAACAATTCTGTATTCTATGGTTGATATTATAAAACAGAATAACGAACTTGATAAAGTATTTAGAATATCTTCTTGAAGTGATTTCGTCGGACATTTTTCTACGCTTCGGCGACCGATTATCTATCTTTTCTCAGAGCATCAACAAGTCGGCCGAGAGACCGCGGTGCATTTCGTAGTATTCGCTTTCGAGGCACAGGCATAAATTAGTAGTACGTGCCATGCGTGTAACGGAGAACTCGCGTCCTGATTGGGGAGATTAGAGGGATTATAAGACGAGAGAACCGCCGCGAAGGCTGATTTTCCCTGATTGTTCGATTTAAAGGAATCGTGAATCGCACCTCATCTCGCATTGTGTCTCGCACGATGCCGAAGCGCGTCTCAAAGAAATTCGGTTTTTTCCTTCTTTACAATTTTCCTTCTCTTTTTACAATTTTTGACTTCAGTTTTTTTTATTAACTAAATTGCAGCAATATCTATGATCACTGGTTGTCCTTTCAGAAATCCAATTTAATATTAAATATTTAATACTGAAAGAATGATTTTGCTAAAGTATCTAATAATTTAGCCAGATACAGATCTGAAAATAATTTTGTTAGACCATCAAAATAATTACATTAGAATCTCAAACAAAATAACCAGTGCTGAAAAAAGTTTTGACATTCTAGCAATCAGTTTGAGCATCCTACATAATTATTTCCTTACATAATTATTTTCCTGGTCCAAACAAAAATTATTTTCAGATCTAGCTAAATTTTTAGATACTTCAGCAAAACTGTCATTTCAGTATAAAAATTATTTATCTTAAGTATTATAAACACTGAACAATAATGCTTTTAAAACGCAAAATAAATAATTAAATTAACTACTTTCTATTAAATTTCTGTAAGTGTAGTTTCTAAGTCTCCAAATATATCTCCCTATGTAAAGAGTTGTCTGCCTCTTGATTGACAGTAAGGAATTTTTTGTAGAACTTTCATTTACAATTTGAGGATGGCTCGAAGAATGAGCCGAAACGTTAAGATAATTATATTTTTATTATACTTAATGTTTGTATTTTTAAATATATTTATTCTATGATAACCACATTTAACTCGTATTTATCGCTTGTAACAGTAATTTAAAATTCGGCCTTTTTTCTTCGTCGACTTTACCTCGGCGCGCTGGGAATCTTAATGTACGGATATAACCACCGTTGTGTCCGTTGTCTCGCGCTGATCTTTGCTGATAAATAACCCTTTTTAATACCGTATTCGCGCCACGTATCCCGACTATCGCTTTGACGTGTGTCTACACGATCTACGTGCAACGCTACGCCAATTTCTTTTCACCTGTCGGTCTTTTTATCGATTACTTTTTTTTTTCAATCAGCACGAAGTAGATTTTTTATGGGGAATTAATTAATGAATTTTGCTTTTCTTTTCTCGAGAATCACATTCTCGATATCATCACAAATACATTCTTTTCTTTATACATATTTAACATTATGGTGCGATAAATATTTACAATTATCGAGAGAAAAGGTGAACACGCGCGTGATTCTCTAAATACTTCCAATTCCTCGTTTGATTTGGCAGACCGGAAGTTAGATACCAACGCGGAATGATTCAAGCCTCCTTCACTTTAGCAGATTTCAAGCCAATCGAGAAGCAAAGAGGCGAGTCGGACCTCCGGAAGAATAATTGTTTACACGAGTCCGAACGCGGACGCGTTTAGCGCGTCGGACGTGTTCTGTGCAATGTATTCATCGAGCCTACTCATCTGTATCCTCTAGGAAACTGTAACCGATCGGTCCCAGCGAGATGGCCGATAGCCTCTTGCCAAGCGCTAAGTTCTCAACGAATCATTCCATGCTTATGGACGATTCCGCCCAGTGGCGCAACGAACAGAAAGAGAGAGAGAGAGAGAGAGAGAGAGAGAGAGAGAGAGAGAGAGAGAAGAGAGAGAGTGTAGAATATANAGAGTATA
>NW_012130067.1:4081765-4084243 GCF_000143395.1 Atta cephalotes | reverse complement strand
GAGAGAGAGAAAGAGAGACTGATGTGAATATACAGAGTATATTCCGAACTAACCATCTGTAACCGGATGTTCCTTCGGCTACAGATGATAAAGCCTGATTTAAATGGAAACATCGCTCGTTTCAACAAGGCCGGGGGACGAAATAAAAAGCTAATCACAGAGTGACTTAAAAAGTTAGCAGATCGTTTGTGTGAAAATGTATGTGCAAAAAAATATCGCGTATCTAATTATGGAAATGTATGTCTAGAATTGTGAAGCTCAACGCTTAAAACAGGATTCTTTGATGACTGCGATGACGCGGTATTTCCAACACGTGTCGTTCGCGAAAAGCCATCGAACACTCACGAACGTTTACCTTTGGGAACATGTCATTCGAGATGTGCGCATAGCACCCCGATGATTCAGAGTATTGCGAAAAATAATCTGGATGGGTAGATGTCGGGGAACCATCGCGATTAATTGGATGATTCAAAGGAAATTTTTAACTCTTCATGTATAAGCTGGTTGTGTGGTTACTGTAACGCTCTAATTACGCCATTAAGATTGTCATCGAGATAATATATTATAACGCTATGTAATTATAGCACTTTCGTGAGGGGGAGGGAAGCAAATGTCTTGCGTGACTAATAACAAGAGACTAGATCAATAATTATGATATATAATATGATATGTGTAACATATAATCCGCATATTATGAAATAGAAATTTTTTTTCTCCGGATTTTTTAAAATGACGTCGCGCGTTTACACCTATGCTAAAACCCGTCTTTTATCATATCGGACGACGTGTTTACGAAGCGCGGATGGCTATCTATGCGGGGATCGAGAAAAAAGAAGCGAAAAGAGGCCGGGGATGCGTAAAACATCCCGATATCCCTTTCCATGACGTTATAAACCACGGCGTTCACAATAAGATGCCGGATAAGAGGCCGTGAAGTGGCCGCGTGAACGTATAATTTGCCGGCGTTTGTTTGTCCCGGTAATTAATGGTACACGGTACCCATAACGTATCAGATTGTAAAAAGGCCTCCTCTCTCCACAGCCGGCCGTTTCTCTCGAAACGACTCAAACGACTCGCGCCTTGACAAAGTGGATTTCCACGAGATGTTCCCTTCCGAGAGGAGCACGAAGGTGCGAAGGATGAGTCGTGAGAGCTCGCTACCTACCAATCTCTCGTGGGCTCCCATGGGAGCTATGCGGTAAATATGTGTCGTGTCGTATGTGCGGCTACATAATTTCATCGTGATGGGGTGATCGCTGTCGTTGCGGTCGCCGCGCCGCCGCCATAAACTTTACTGTTCTCGCATTAGTACATCATCGGCCATATCTCGATCATAAAAACGTAATGAGAAAGGAAAAGGAAAAGGAATGACTACTCGTCGATAGAAATCTTGTATTTTTTTAACATTTTTTTTTTTCTACAAAATATATACAATATATAAGAAATTATAATTATAATAATTGCGATCGAAAAACGGGTCAATGAACTCGAAAATGTTTAATAAAAAAAAAATTATAATTGCACGCTTTGCTTCCAACATTGTAACTTCATCGCGATGCGGTCCATGGGCCACTTCAACATTTAATGCATGATTTCACGGCTCCGATTCTTTTCTTTCGCCCGTCGATCGCCACGTGGTCATCGCGTTCCTGGTTACTCGTGAGAATGGAACGGAACGAATGTACGAAATACGATCGCGTAATATCATGCTGAGACTCGCTCGTTGCCGCGCTTGATGGAGGAAAGACGACGTGCGCACGATGGTTTCTTGACTTTAATGTGATCGAGGGCCTCTTATGTTGACGTCCACCGGAGGTATGTCGCCGAGAGAGAATATTCCTATAGCGTTAACAGTTAGTTCATAGCGAGTCTCCGTGTGACTGACAATAATCTATCATTACCTACCAAGACGTTAAGATTCTTCTGGAATAAACTTTTAAGGTTCTATAAGGGGATATATAATATAGGAGGTGTAGTAAGTTGTAAAAAATAAATCAATCATAAGCGAATGTGAGTAAAAGAATCGATTATAAGCGGTTAATTTTTACAGCTCGTTTTAAAATGAAGGGTTATCTAAAACAAAAGTAATATTATATTCTACAGTATAATATTACTTTTGTTTTAAATAATCCTTCATTTTAAAACGAAAAATACAACTGTTTCGTTGAATCTCTTTTGCAAGAATCTAGAGACTATTGTAGTATTGTCATGTTTTTGAATTAATATGAAAACATTTTTCCGATAACATTTATTTTTTAATAGTTTATTCTTTGTAGCGTTACATTTAATGATAAGCTTATAAGATCTATGTGTATTTAACAATCGTTTTAGATATTACCTGTCTACGAGAGAGAATTTTATATAAAATAAAATAATAAAATGGTGTGTGTGTGTGTGTGTGTGTGTGTGTGTGTGTGTGTGTGTGTGTGTGTGTGTGTGTGTGTGTGTGTGTGTGTGTGTGTGTGTGTGTGTGTGTGT
>NW_012130067.1:4064268-4081365 GCF_000143395.1 Atta cephalotes | reverse complement strand
GTGTGTATGTGTACACGCATGATTTCACTTCATTCATCAAGCCGCTGATTGCACAGCTTTTCACGCAAGCATAGAAAGCTGACTATATTGTATCATAAATTATATCGTTTAACAGTAATTAAATCAAAGATGAGCAAATTACTTTCACTTTCTTTCTTGATTTTAGCTTCGATTTGCATAAATTAAGCGTAATACAAATTCACAATTATTTGCGCAACACACAGTGTCGTTTTCAATCTCTCATGTTAAGTGACTTAACGATTAGCTAATTGTTAACCTCACGCTTGATGACTTTAGGAGATTTACATCTTATTCGAATACCAAACAGCATTGTAAATATATAAGCAAAGTTTGTGATTGATCATTTATATTTACTGAGGAACAATTGTTGATTATTCTGAAAATTTCAAGTTAAATGCTTCGAAGCATTCTGTATAAAGCCTTCTATTATGACATCACCGAAAAATTCGCTCAAGTATGTTTCGGGATTCACCGAAATAATACTCGTCGATCGACGTACTCGGAAATTCGGTCACTGTGTTTGGGTCACGTACAAACGAGATGCGGGTCCACACATATCACAGATGCGTTTAACTGAAAGCTGCGCCCCAATGCATTGGTCCATGAATCGTACTGACAGGATCTTCGTAGTAGCACTCGCGTGGGATACATAAAAACGTTCACTGAAGTATGCACTTTCTTACGTCGAAGTATGCGTTCCTTCGTATACGGTTTACGCTTTCAAAACAATGTTTCATGTTTAATGTATCAACGTAATGTCGACGTTGCAAGATTCCAATGAGAGAGATACTTCGGGTCAACAACGTTGTCCAGGCTAACTACTGCAATTGTATATTAAAATATGTAGAATTATAATTAGCTCGCGTATGTGATTGTTTGTTTATTTAATATTTATAGAGATTAAATAAGATTGCTTCAAGTAAAGACCTTCCAATAAGAGTCTGAACATGAATCACAGTTTTATATTCAGGACAGTTTTAACAAAAAAAACCTGAGAGAGAAATACATTTACTTTCTCTTTCTCATTCTGTTTTATCTTTTTCATATCTATTTCTTTCTCTTGAACTATTAAAACATGACGAACCATTC
This sequence comes from Atta cephalotes, assembly GCF_000143395.1. NCBI lineage: Eukaryota > Metazoa > Arthropoda > Insecta > Hymenoptera > Formicidae > Atta > Atta cephalotes. The sequence continues at coordinate 4,080,255 of NW_012130067.1, read as the reverse complement.
AAAAGTGGCTTTCTCAGATTCTTATTAGAGGGTCTCTAGCTTCAAAAAGATCCTAGAAACCTGAGGTAAAACAAATCTACATTCACATATCTTGTAGTCGACCGTGTTTAGTGTTAGACGGACCCCGAATCTTGTTTCGAATAGGATCTAAGATGACATTAACCGGCGTTGATCGGGACAGCAGACAACATCGATGGTGTGCAAACAAGCGAATTCGTCGTCTTGACACTATCTTTATGTTCGCCAGCTACGAATAATCCAAATACTGACTTGTTCGAGGAAACTCAATCGTCTCGGAGATCCCCTCTAATCCGTTTAAATGGCATCGGCGACAGCGCTCGAATGCACTGTGCTAAGCTACGATGCATCGGTGAATACAAGCGAAAGCGCATACACGCGCTAGAATGCGCCCATATATTCCTTACAATTAATCCTTCTTTCTGATCACAAAGGAAACAGAACGTAAATATAAAAGTTCCTTTTACAAAAAAAAATAACGATTAAAATAAAAATGAAAAAGAATATTTTAAAATTAAAGTAAGATATAAAGAAATAAAAATGAAATAAGGAACGAATAAAGAATTACAAAAATGCCTTTACTATAACATGATTTATTTTTGCTATTTTGACTAAATTACGCTGCACAGCGTAAATTGTGTTAGCTAATTTTGTTTAACTCAGCTCTACTGTGATCCTGTCATCTAGTAGCCAGAAGCCTTATCACAGAGGCTATGATGAAGCATATCAAATATTCATCTATTTCCAGTAGACTGCCTTCCTCTTACTCCTGAGTAGCAATAGACACTTTTTCTGAAACGACATTTTCCTCTTATCTTTATTGATCAGGTACGTGGTTAGGTGATCGCGTTGCCGCTATCTAGTCTCGTCAGGTGACTAAGTGATCTCGAAGTAGGTGCGCAGTCGAACTCTGTCCACCATGCGGATCCAGATTAAGAGGAACGGACGAGATGTAGATAACAATTGACGCCATGACTGTCGCAAATTACTGTATCGTTGAGATCGAGCTAATCGTGGGCCTCTTAGATCTGTGAACCGAATCTGTTGCGTTTACCTTACAGTTTTGAAGGAATCGCAACTTTAGAGTTCGGAAAGTTTAATGTGAAAGAAGGTGAATCTTGCATTTTATGATAAAGATGTGACAAAATAATAGTATCAAATGACTAGCTATCCATATCCATAAGCTAAAAATCACAAAAGTCATATTATATTTATAAGTCATATAATACACCTTTACTCAAGATACAGATAAAATTATATTTTTATATGAATGCAATTTAAAAAAACATTAGATAAGCTTAAAACACAATATTTTAAAGTAAGTTATATCTAACAACTGTATCTTGAGTATATCGATGTATATATATCTTTTACCATTCCTATAATATACTAAGAGAGAGAGAGAGAGAGAGAGAGAGAGAAGAAAAATTCCAAAGCATTGAAAGCGACGTGAGTTAGGTCTTTATCGGTAGATTCATCCCATTTTGAATCCCATTGTGATAAGGCGCAACATCGAAATTTAATTAAACGTGCCTCGCCGAGTGACAGAGCTTAGTGGCTTTTAGCCATGTTGTTTACGAGCTCGAACCGTTATATAGCTTTCCACGCGACCTAACTCGAGAAAATGAAGCTACACCCGCATTAAGAAAATATACGAGAAAGATTAATGATTCCAAGCGATTTGCTAACAATGCAGTTCTCTTTAAAGCAACTGTGCAATTCATATCAGATGTAATAGATAGATAACAAATGTTGTATGTACAAATACTGCCGTTAAAAGACATACCGTGATTATTGCTGTGCTTCTTAAACTTGGAAAAAAAAAAATATATATATATATATATATATAAGTACTGCGTATTAATTAATCGTCTCGCTATGTATACGCTTATAATTATGAATTGCGGATCGGTGAGATCTAAAAGAATTTCCAGAAGATTGTTAGGGTTGTCATAGAATAATATTGTCTAACCAAATGCCAAAGACTTGGGAATCTGGACAAACTATTTTCCGAACCATCCGCGCGATCGTCTTATTTATTTATGCTACTCTCGTGACCTCAGTAGATGTTATTACAAGGACCTTCCTACGATACGCGACGACGATTACATAAACGTTGGCAGGACCGGATAATGTCGGCTTTGTCAACAGCTTCGACGTTTTTTTCCATTCTTCCTTGTCCAAATCTACGTGGGTGACGAAAAAAGAATTGCTAAGTGGACAATAAAATGGTACATAACTTGATAGCGATTATTAATGGTAAATTAATTATCGCAAACACACAAAAAACATGCAAAAAAGTTGGAATGCTCGTAAAATATATTTTCAGCCACTTGCAATATTTTCTGTTAATTTATAATGTCAAATTATACTTTATTTGAATTACTTTTAATCAATTTTATGTATGTTTATTGTTTCACCATTGCTTCTATTTAATATATTGTTAATTTGACTAAAATAATGGAGTTAAAAGATTTAACTAAAAAAAATATTAAACATAAAAAAATTACATTTGATGTGAATTTAGTTTATTATTCACCTCAACTTCACATTCAAGTACATATTAATATAGACGAGGTTTACTTTTGAAACTAAATCAGAGAAATGGATTGATTTATATTTTAAGTATTATCATACATGGAAGTTAAAAATAACAAAATATTATTTAACTCAAAGATTGCCATTATCCTCCCTTGATATCTAATATCGTTGAAAAAAAATATACATTGTTAGATATCATAGAAAAAATGATAACTTAATCCATCGCATTAACATTTTGTTATTTTTAAACTTCATTTAAAAATATTAAAATATAAATCAGTCCATTGCTATAGTTAATTTTAAAGTAAACGACATCTATATTAATATGCTCTTAGTAAATAATAAATTAAATTTAAATAAATTTAATTTATTATTTACTTATATTTTCTTGAGTTATATATAAGTATAAATTGTTTAACTCCAGTGTTTTAATTAAATTAACGACATATTAAGGAAGAGCAGTGGCGATCCAGAAATCAAATTAAAAATAACTAAAATTGGATATTACTTGAATTTAATCACTTGTTACAAATTACTCTTTACATGAAGATATAATAATGTAAGTATCTCATACGTTAGCGCGCTAATTACAAATACAAATTCTTCTTCGCAAGATACATAACTGCCTCTTTCATGCAATAAAACCATCGTTCTTAAAGTAGGTATTGTTCGCTACGAGAATGGCTTTATCAGATGTATTATACGCAAGAAGGATTATTGATCAATCGATCGAAGTAGATGCAATAATGACGTTTTTCTTTATGTTACTATAGCTGCATACGAGTCGCTGTATCACGATTTGCAATATGTACGTCATGTACTCCGTTGTCTTGTTTTCTTAGCAAACACCGACACCCATTGCGTGTGGCCGAAAGCATTTCTTTCGTTCGCGAAATTCGGGTCCCGTACAAAACCTTCGCGCACGCGGTCCTTCGAGGGTTCTCAAGAAGTACTCGAGAAAGATGCGCTTGAAAATCGTGCATACGTGACGTACTTAATATTCGCGTGCAGCACATGCCTTAAGAAGCGTGTATTTTGTATTCCAAAAAATTGCGATCTGTCCTTTTTATTGTCTGCTATAAATCTCCAAATATCTTATTTTCTCACGCTTTTTAATCTTACTTTATATTTTTCAAATTAAAAATAAAAAAGTCTTTAAGAGTCAATGCAGAAAAATTCTTTTATTGTATAAATAATTAAACTTTTGACCCGCAGTTAGGATCTTCTTTAGTAATTCACATCAAAGATTAAGTAAATTTTTTATACAATTATAACGATACAGGTAAGACATTGAATAATGTAAAATGTAAATTACAAGTTTAAGTTATTTGTGTCATCGAAAAAAAAACGTGAATAAAAATTTTTGAAAGAATATCGATCTTAATCAATTATATCATAAATATAATCGTAGATATATCGTCCAGATATTACTCCAAAATGTATCCATTAAATTTTCAAATTTCATGGAAGTTACAAATAGACTAATCTTACAATGTTGTTTATATGTCATATTTATCATAGATAAAAAATGATCTATGACAATCATATTATAATAACATCACAAGAAATCTTTTCACATTTTGAACAATCTCTTGATGCGATGTTATGTTTAATTAAGCTCGATATTCTTTCAAAAACTTTTATTCTTTCAAAAACTCTTATTCATTTCTTTTTGCGACAACTAAACAATTTTGTAATTCGTATATTATTCAATGTCTTACCTGTATATCATTATAATTACGTAAAAATTTCATCTATTTGATGTGAATTACTGAAGAGAATCCTAACTGCTGATCGAAACATTTAATTGTTTATATAATAAAAAAATTTTTTCCGCAACAATATATTCTGTTGGCTCTTAGAGGCTTTCCTAATTTTAATTTGATATTTAATTTGATATTTATTTGGTATTTTTTTGAGCCTACATAATTGTTAAATCGTTATATTTTTTTAAGCAAGAAATCGAAATCTTTATGTAATTAATTTGATTTGTGCATAAAATTTGCATGTGATATTCATATGATACATCTGTAGATATTTTCGTACATATTTCCAACATACGAGAAGCAAAATGTCACCATCTGTCTACAATCGATTCGAAGTCGATCAGTGTCGCGTTACCAGGCGATTTCAGTTCTAAATTGATGCCGACGTCGCGTCGCCGTCGATGAGTCTAAAAAAAAAAAATCATTTCGAAGGGATCGGTCGCGGCGCGTCCTGCTCCTCGGAATCTGCAAGCTCACGCCCGTAAAAATATTTTTTTGTACGCGTAACACGAGTGCCGTCCCGAACCGGTCGCGGTGCTCCCTTTTGGGTGCGTTCTACAAGGCTTTGCGCTCGCGGGCAAACATCGCATCGTGGTTTGCCTGGTAATTGCTGGAAACACCTTGCGAGTGTTTACAGTGTCATCGAGGCGCGGTCGCACCTCGGCGACGTGCAGGTCCTATGAAAGCTCGTGTTCTGTCATAAAAGAAGCGATGCACGGCTCGTAGTGTACCCGCTGAGAAATTTTAAATACAAAAGAAAACTGTTCGTCTCCTCTCTTTTTTTTTCTATTTATGAGAAACATTTAGGATAAAGCGAGGCTATTTTATCGGTTTCAACCTTAAAATAATATGAAAATTTGTGGCAGTAAACGATATCTCTTTGCAGTGATGTCTTACAATTACATTACATTATTTCTTCTTGAAAACATAAGCATGATTTCAAATGTTCAATGTGCTGTTTTATAATATAAATGTTATTAAGAGAAATGAAAGAAAAAGTCTCGCTCTATCTATTTATACCAATGTAGATTAACTTTAATCTGAATTTAATTACCTTTTCATTTTTTTCCAGTTCTAAAAATTAGTGATTGAAATTAATCTACATTGATAGAAATAGACATTAGAAATCCTATTTAATTTATTAGAATATGAATGATAGGATATTTTTTATGTACATTTGAAACAAAGACGTCTTAAAGATATCTATAAGGTTTTCTAAAAATACATTGGAAAATTATTTTTTAAAAATTATTCTTTTAGATCTTATAATATTTTCCAAGTTATATGTAATTTGTTTTATAATTATCATATTGTTTTTTTACACAATAAAATTTCATTTTTCTCTTTCACTTTGACAAAAGATGTATATATTACACACAATAAATTGTCTAACTCGTTACTCTATACTATATATATGCAATTATCAGGCGGGCATTATCGGTTCCGTAATTACGTATTTAACACATAGCAAAAATGAAAAGAGAAATGATACTCACAATGCCAGGTGATTAATATCATAACCTTGGGATGCGGATGCAGCTTTAATATGCTCATTGTATAATTGTGTGATTTAATGGGAGAACATTTATTCTTATTACAATGTGTTCCCAATGACAAGAATATCATATTGACAATACATGAATAGCTATAGAACGGAATGAATAGACTAGAAATCGCACGTTAAACCGAGTAGATTTCAGTTTGCTCACAATTAAGCCTAGTAACTCCATCTGTAATCTCTTTAAAAAGTTTGAAACTCGAACTTTCGGTAAAAAGAAAACTTAGAGAATAAATATCATTGAACATGATTTTTTATTTGTCAAACTTGACATTAAAAAATAATAGATGAAAGAAATAAAATTTAAAAAATTTTTATTTTTGTTTTCTTGTGTAGTTTTTGCACAATTTTCCACAATTTCACATTTCTTTATTTTTTTTAAATTGATATATCTACATACAATTATTATAACTTATAATCGACAATTAACACAGAGGAAATGATTTATAAGATATTGAAATGATATATAAAAATATATACAACGATTTAATTCGCTTCTGCCTCGGCTTCGAGTTCGTTATTGGAATCTTCATCTACTTGCATGTGTTCCTGTTCTTCTGCCTCTTCTTGTTTCTTCCTCTGTTTGAGGCCAGCAGCTGGTGAACGGATGAGAGACAAGTCACGCTGCACCTCCTTGATATCTCTCTCCTGTTCGAGTTCTTTTCCCTTACGTAATCGCTGCATAATGTGTAGATTCTGTCGCCTCTGCCTGATAGTTTCTACCTTTTTCATTGCTTCTACAGTCTTGCTCCATAATTCTCTGTTATATTTGATGGGTACATTTCTCCTCTTTTCAAACTCGAAAGACGGATCCACTGCTAATTCTTTGCCAACTGTCTTTCTGTAGGCTTTGGTCCATTTGACTTTTCTGGGATTCTTCTTCTTTTTGAATGCAGCGTGACATTTCGAGCGACAGAACTTGAATATCTGTAACATCATACACAAAGTGCAACAATATTATTTCGATAAACAGAAACAATAAGAAATTATTAAAGTTTAACTGTGATTGTTAAGAACCGAAAGCGATAATTTTTTTCGAAGAGATTTAATTCTCACATTTCGAAATGCACATGATAAAAATTCACAATTAATATGTCAATCGTACAAAGGATCTATAATCTATATCTTTGTTATAATGTTATTATAAAATATATAACCTCACTTTGACATATAACATACGCTATACACGCGTGATACTTCGTTACTCTACAAGTTTATCATGTTATTTAATGTTAGAATTAAATATGCAGTTCTCACCTTACAATCATTCCTTACAAATTGAATTCCATGTCCCGGAAATATCCGGGATGAACAAAAATAACACGTCTCTATACGCATGTTGCGATAAGTTGTGCATACAGAATAGTTGTGAGAATTTGAGAAAAAACACGTGGGCCCGTGAGCGGTGGATACGTAAGTTTACTTTTTGTGTTTCCTAATAGATGAATAGATGGCACTACAGGAAAGTTTATTACTTTCGGTGTTCCTGAATGGACAAACAGATGGCACTACAGTTAAAGTTATTTTAAAGTCCCTATAAAAGAGTCGTGTCAATCTTGTCAAAATTTTCATTGGCTTTGAAGTAAAATGGCGGAACCAATCATCAATGTTATTACATCCCTATTTTGAATATCGGCGGTGATTTAGATTTTAGAAATTGTGAGAGTAGAATTTAATTAAATTATATAATATTGATAAGTAGAATTTATGTTAAATTACAAAATATTGACAGAAGTAGATCTGTTTTCTATAGTTGAACTAGTTTTACACTTTTGGAATTAAAATAGTGATAATATGAAATAGTAATAAAATAATACTTTCATTTAACAATATTTTTGCAATATTTTTACAATAAAATGTTGTCTTGCCATCGTCTGTCCAAACTGCTATACTAGTAATTTAAAACGCCCTTTCTGACAATGTTTTAATCATGTTTTAGTCATATTTTCTGCGAAGAAGACGTTAAAATTATATAATTATATAATTATATATTGATGGCAGGGTTAGAATGTCACTTTCGACGCTTTTCTACCACATAATATCTGTATCTTTTATATATTTTTAATTCGAAATCTTTACAATAATGTATAAGCTTACCTATTTATAATTTTGATATATCTAAAATAATTTCATCATCTTTATTAATCAAAGCTTCCACCATGATTTTATGCTTTACGTAGTGAGAGGTGTAGAGCCTTTCTCTAATAGAGTCCTTGTTGAGACGCCATTTTATCTCACATTGATGCGATTCTCTTATAGGGACTTTAAAGGATCCTCTACATAAAAGTCGTAGACGTCGTGGAGTCTTAAATTGTAAGAAACCATCCAATCACAATCAAATATAAGGAAAATATTTGATTAGAATTGGTCAGTTTCCTACGACTTAAGACTCCACGACCGTCTACGACTTATATGTAGAGGACTCTTAAATTATTTTAAAGCCATTAGGTTTATAGTACCGCAAACTCGCATCCATTTTGATGAAACGCGGCAATTTTGAATTTATTGCATTTGTATACATATATTTTATTTGGAAAAATAAAGCCAGTTAAATATGTAGATCAATGTTTTTTAATTATAATTAGTTTATTCATAAATAAAAAATATATATCAATGCTTAATGTTTTTTAGTTCAATATTGATTTATTTGTGTAGAAGTTAGTGCATGAAAGTGCACGAAAAACATATAAGTACAGTTTAAAAGATAAACCACCAACCACCATGTTTGAAATCTTATATTATGCCATTCTTCACTTCTGCCATTTTGATCAATTCTGAATTTCGACATTTCTGAATCAATTGCGGTATTTTGAGAGCTTTTCAGCAAGAGACACAAATTGACCCAAGAGTCATTATTCATTCTGTCATTATTCAATAATTTCAATAAAAAGTAAGAAACAAAAACAGAATAATTCTGGTGTTGAAAGCTCTTTTTATAAATCTAATGATTTTAAGTTATTTGTAGGTTGTAAGTTATTAGAATTTATTCAAAATAATAATACGTTTGTACACTCTGATTAGTTAACAGGCTTTAAAGATCTCAGTTTTCTCAAAAAACCAAAATAATTTCTAATGAACGAAACTTAAAAGACATCCAACTCGTAATTGACTAAGTGGATCCAGTTCTGCCACTTTGACAATTTCCGGCAGAGCCGCAACATTATTTCGAATGAAAATGGCTATGTTCAGCAACTTTGCACAGTTGTATGATTTTTTTATTTGAATATAATTGGTTTATACATTTAAATCCAGTGAGAAACTAAGGACAAAATCAAAAAATTTTACAGTAATCGCAAAATACTTTTTCTGTTGAATGCAGTCAATAACTAATTTGTAATCTCAGGAGAAGTATCTTTATTAAACCTGAGACATAATTGAAAAACACAATAAGCAATAAGAATAAGCAATTACAGATTTCAATAAGAACTGTATATTCTGGTCTGTATATTCTGGACATAGACCGGTATTCATAAGCTGGAATCCATAGTCCGTTCTTAGTCTCAAGACAATCTCAAGCAATGTCAAAATGCTAATACGATCTCATTGATTCATGATGTCTCTGAAGCATTAGTTTAAGACCATCTCAAATCTTGAGTAACATCTATGGATTCCAAGCTGGTATTCATAGTCGAATCTTATTTCAAGATCATCTTAAATAATATCTTAAAACACTAATGCGGCCCTCTGGCCGGTATTCATAGTCGAATCTTATATTTAAGACCATCTTAAGTACAGTTTTGAGATGAATCAATCAGAGGACCGCATTAGTGACGTAAGACATTATTTAAGACGATCTTAAAATAAGAACTGACTATGAATACCGGCCTCTAATTGGTTCGTGATATTTTAAGACTAAACTTGAGACGGTCTTGAATATAAAAATCAACTATGAATATCGTCCTGTATTCATAGACAGTTAATATATACTATACCAATTAAAATAATTTTTCAATAAAACTTAGAACTTTCTCGTGCATACAAATGTAAAAATTCAAAAAAATGTTAATTTGATAAAAACGATATGTGTACACTGAAAAAAAATTATTACAATAAATTTTAATAAATATTTCTTTGCATAATTCTAGCGAAATATTTACTTACGGTAAATAAATATTTAGATAAATGAAAAAAAATAATAGTTAATTCAAATTGATGGTTTTTGTATTTAATAAATATGTGTTTAACATTTAGTAAATATTCCGCGCCAAGACTATTAAAAAAAATATTTATCAAAATATATAAATTTTTCTCTCAATGTATATAGAACTTTGCCTCTATCTATTTGGAACGTAATACAAATAATATACTCTTATTTATAATAAATATATTTTATTTTTTCTCTTCTTTTTCTGGCCTTGATGTTTATTTTATGATAGAAACTGTAAACTGTAATTTGGATTAAAAGTTACACGATCATTGTCAGAGAAAAGATGCAAGATCGCGACAACAAAGGCAGCATATTGCGCTTCATAACATTGCTCATAGGACATGATCAGTTTAAATGGATAATTTACGATTTAGAAAAACAAATACAATTAACTGCGCCTAACAATATCTAAACTGCGACTGTTTTCGCAAAGCATTTTTTGACATTTGATTCAATCAATACAATAGACAATTAAAAATAAAAATCTTAAATAGAAATGCGATATTTGAACGTATCAAATTGCGATGACGGACCGATTGCAACGGATACATTTTATCTAACGTAACAATTATGTATTTCCGACATTGCGCTGCATCGCTGGTCGTTGTCACGATGCTTCGGATCGCTTATAGAGTGAGACTTATAGACTAGTATCGATTACGCACAGAGCTACTAATTTAATATCGGGATCGAACGTGTAGTCGCTGCAGTTCCGTGTTGTCTTGCACGTTGTCTCAGTATTACTGTGCCGCGACCGTCGGCTGGACGTGTATTCCTGTAATTTTTAAGAAGAGACATGTGGGATCACATATCAATCTCGATCGCAATCCTGCTGGTGTCGTTACTCTATCATTATCACTTCAGCGAGCCGGCCAGCGTTATTATTTATCCCGAAACACATTACGATTACATTGTCGGTGAGTTAACTTCTCAGTTTATGTTTATTTTATCATCCGGCACCTTTATTTCGTGACAACTCTTTCCTCCTTCACTTCATTTTTCGAAATATACGCAGCATCGATTTTTAATCAAAAAGGATTAGTATAAATCGCATTGTGCTTAATAGATGTCTTCTAGATGCTTCAGATAAAATAGACAGAAAATACAATACGATTTCACACTCTTTTTCTTAACAAAATTGGAGACATAAAATTGCCAATTGAGATATAAAGTTATTAATTGTACATTACCCTTTGAATCCTGCTTATTTTATATTTCTGATTTAAATTTTCATATCTAAAATTTAATTTAATAAACGGCTGATGTTTTATATTACCGCTAACATTAATTTTTTGCGACAATGAGAAAAAAACCACTTGAATTTTACATTTAATCTAATTAATATAATAAAAATGGTGCTTCTCGTTGTTGCGGGGTTTAAGTTGGCGCTGGTACGTCTGGCTGCGTGATTGCATCACGGCTCTCAGAAATGTCGAACGTGACCGTTTTGCTCGTGGAAGCCGGCGGATACTTTGGATGGCTATCGACTATGCCGCTCTTAGCGCCGATGATGCAAGGCACTGAGGTCGATTGGGCCTACCAAACGGAACCGCAAGTCTTCTCGTCCCGAGGGCTCTATGGCTATGTAATTAAAGTTCAATCCTTCGATGAAGGAATTTCCGTTTCGCGAGAACGATTTCTGTAGAAATTTGCTACTACATATACGCTATATCTTTCATAAAATGAAAATGTGGCACATTTCATGCGTTGAATAGAAATATCAATAATAGTATTAATCTTTAAATGCCTCATTACAGGAACAAAATATTGATGTTTTATAATATACCCAACTCAATTCGATTGCTTCAATTGCTTATAACTTTCATAAAAATAAACAGAATATTTTTTTCAATTCAAATATATGTCTTTATTAATAAAAAAATAGTTATAAGTAATGAAAAAATATTAAAACACATTGGAAAAAGTCGGATATATCAGAAAGGTGTTTAAGTGTTAATCTAAAAGATTTTATGTCACGTTTCATATGAAATATCTTTTTTCGTACAATGCATAAAACGAATATTCCAAATATTCGCACTTCCGTTTGGAATGGCGTATTTTTAGCGTAGCAAATTCCTTCATTGGTCATGTTTAGAGACAAAACTTTCCGAGGGGAAAAGGACTTGGAGGGAGCGGGCAGCTTAATTATCTCGTTCACTCCTTCGGGAGACCTGAGGACTACAAGAGATGGCCGAAGGGTTGGTCGCACGCTGACCTACTCCCCTACTTTCAAAAAGTGTCCGATATTATGAACATCATCCCGATGCCGGAGGAAGAATACCTAACGAAGGCCTTCGTCCTGGCTGAGGAATCGTTAAAGCTGGATAACATATCCTTGCGAAAAGCGATGTACACCGCAAAAAAAGGATCCAGATGGAGTACTTATCACGCTTATTTGCAGAAGGCTTGGAATCGCAAGAATTTACATATCATGATGAATACACTCGTTGCCAAGGTCCATATTTTTATTTTATGTATCATGCTAAAGAAAACAATTTTCGATAAATCTTTTTTTTTCAAAAATATACTCCATTCTCCTTTTTATAGAAGATCAGAAGATTAAAAATTAGGATTGAAAATAATTATTTGTATAATAGTTTTTTTATTTAATTATTTTATTTCTATAAATATATATTTTTGATGTTTTGGTTCGAACGTTATAGATATTTTTCAAGAATAACAAAGTCGATGGCATTAAAGTGATATATAAAAATGGCTCCGTCGGGAGAATCGGCGTGAGAAAGGAGATAATTCTTTGCACGGGCACTATCAATACTCCGCAGTTACTTTTGATTTCCGGCATAGGACCTGTCAACGAATTGAAAAAGCATATGGTGAGCAAATCAAATTATTAAATTGTCAAACTTTTCGATTTCAAGTAAAATAATAAATTCGATCTCTAGATACCCGTAGTGCAAGATCTTCCGGAAGTAGGCCGGAATTTGTTTGATCACCTAAACGTACCCGTTTACGTGAATCTGCGGGAACGAGTCAGTATCACGCTTGTGAAGCTACAAACTATACCTGAGGTGTTCAATTATTTCGCCTTCGGAACCGGTAAATGCGATAACGCGCTAGTAACGACGCTTGTCATTTACTTGCGATGCAGACTCACTTTATACGGCCGACGTTGTAATCTTGTCATATACTTTTTTCTCCATTGCATGTCAAAGGATGGTTGGCCACTAACGGCGTAATGGGATTGGGGCGTGCTAATAACAGTGGCCTCCTCCTCTTCGGAGTGGCGTCCACAGAGGAAAAATTGCTGAAGGCTATCTCAAATTTCGAGACTGAGGTGAATGAACCACCCACAGCAATAATATATTTGGACTTTAATTAAAATAACATATCATAGTCATTGCGACAAACAACCGTACTTTTCGCGCGCGATTATAACGTTCTATTCATAGCAATTATTATTTACAATAATTTAATGATTATTGTTATATCAATCAAGAAAAATTAATCATTGTTCATTAGACGTTCAGGTCGCTATTTCCATCGTATAACGACAGTAGGCACGAGGGATTTATTTATCTAGTTACGTGTTTGCAACCGAAGAGTCGTGGAAGCATAACGTTGAGATCAAACAACATCCACGATTCTCCAAAAATTAATCCTGCGTACCTTCAGGATCCCGACGATGTCATGTGCACCTATCGAGGTAAAAATGATCATTCCACTTGCCACGATAAATTTTACTCTCATTAAAGAAATAAATTGTAGAACTTATTTCTTCTTCTTTTGCGTGAATTTATTTAAATTGACGATAATTAATTTTGACAATTATTCGCTAAGCTATAAACCTCGCCCTGGAGACTCTCAATACGAGACTTTTTCGTGAGTACGGCGCGAAAGTCCACGTCCCTGATTTCGAAGAGTGTCGTCATTTGCGACAAAACTATTGGGATGTCGATTATTCGGAGTGTGTTATGAGAATCGCAGGACTCACGAGCCACCATCCATGTGGCACTTGCAGGATAAGTGCGGAGGATGATGCGGTTGTAGATGAGGAGTTAAGGTAAACGATAGATAGAGCAAGGATGTGTTAAAGGATGACATTTGAGATGAGAGTGAGTGGAATAATTGTGATAAAATTATAATTACGTTCTCTAGGGTAAAAGGCGTGAGTGGATTAAGGATAATGGACGCCAGCGTAATGCCATCTCCAATTTCTGGGACGCCAAATTCAGTTCTCGTCGCGATGGCCGAACGTGCGTCTGATATAATTTTAGATCGCTTGTCTAAATAATATTTGAGATTAATTTTATAACATGTAATATATTGTTGTAAAAATAATAATGTTCGCAAGTCACGCACTCATTTGTGATTACGATTTGTTGTTTGATTATGGTCTTTGTTTTTGGATTAGGGAAAGGATATCAGGAAGCAATTAGGTCGCAAATGAAAAGAAATCCATGGTGCTCCAAGTTTTTTGTAATTTATAATTAATGGTAAAGTTTTCTTTTGTTTTACAGTAATCGAACAGTTATTAATAATCTAATTAAATTTCGATTAATTTTTATACAAACAAAAAGGGTGAGTTACACTCAACGGCATAGTCACGAAACCCTGCCATCTCTCGTTCGCGCTCGGAGTATAAAGAAAAAAAGAAACTTGTATTTTTTTTTACATGCTCTCTCTCTTCGAAGGATTTCTTTTAACTCCATTTTTCCCATCCAGGATCGTTTTGCGATGGCAGAGTTTCGGCATTCTTCCTATTCCACTTCCGCGTTTTGCCACTTTCCTCTCTTTCGCGCATATCCGCAAACACACACGCACACATACACTCTTCCCTCTTGCGTTTTCCTTTGATCGGTTCTCGTTTTTTTCATGCGAATTCGTATTTGATTTTTTTCGCATCGATCTCTTCCTCGCAGACATTTACACACACACTCACACGCACACGTACCTGTGTCGCTTCTTATAAATAAAATAGTTCGATAATAACCCGCGAAGTTTCGTATTTTCGAAAACGCAACTATGCCCATGCGCGCACCTTGCTCGTGCCGCAGATTAACGAGCCCCCGATTTCGGTGCCTCGCATCTATCTCTTCTTTCTCCCTTTCACCCCATATACAGCAATAATTACGTAACGTAAACTTAATCTCTCAACTTAAAACAAAAATTGGTAACCACGTATTCGCGGCGCACGCCGCGAGCCTCATGCTTACCCCGGAAAACTTTCTCGACAGGTTTCATCCGCGCGAAGGGATGAAAAGAATCCGTAGGTGTCAAGTGACATCCTTCTCGTTGATGTCGTCGTCTGGCGACAAGTATTCGTGCCGAATCAAGAAATCGAAGTGATTCGCGTTAACCTCGCTCGGCTTTACATAAGTCTATTTAATTGGCGAATTCGATTATGTGCGTTCAAAGCGAGATTTTGTAGCCCCGGAAGGGGCAACACTCGATCGCAATAAGATCGACTCAGACCAATGTGAAATACGCGGGGAAACGCTTGCCGTGTGATTTTTCGGGCCCTGCGTCATTTCCGGCGCACGGAAGAAGCTCGCCGAACGTGCACCGCGCCATCAGATAAACGCATAAAACTATTTTTTTTCTTTGTCTTCTTTTTTTCGTTTTCGTTTTTGCTTTACTATAGGTAGAGTTTGCTTCAGCTCTCGAAGAGTGTGCAGTCGCATCACGGGACCACGACGACGGGGATCACTTAAGATCTAAACAAGTATTCCTTAATATTAGATATATAACTATCTATTTATATGTATTTATATATATACTTTTTCATATATATATTTATATTAAAAAATGAATGTACTCTTTCTCTCTTTCTCTTTCTCTTTCTCTCTCTTGTTATTAATATAGGGATAGATTATCAATTAATTTGTAATTGCGTGTAACATAGACGCGTCCAGCGCATAGAAACATAAATAAATAAATATAAACGGATATATTTACATTATACTCGGGTAGAAGAGGGGGAGGGGTATGTGATATCG
>NW_012130067.1:4061198-4063266 GCF_000143395.1 Atta cephalotes | reverse complement strand
TATAGATAGATACGGAGTCTGAGGTAGAAGCGGTTTCATATACTTATCAATATATTATATGATTGTGTGCATTTGTTTATTTATGTGTATGTAAGCACTGGTGAAGTCTGATCGATATTCTCCGAGTACTAGGTAAACAATTCGCGTCTAACAACTCAAAAAAAACTCACGTTTTTCCGCCGACGTGGAAATAAAATAAAATGATAAAGAAAAAAACAGCGATAATTAATCAGAGAAGGAATGATTTTGCTGACGATGATTCTCGCGTCCACCGAGACGAAACGGAAAGCAAAGTAAAACCCTAATTTGCGTCTATGTTGAATTTCCTTTCATTGTTACGTTTTTTTTTTTAAGTAACCATATTACTTTGTATGCATATATTAAAGAAAAGAAAACATAAATTCGGTGGGATACAAACGTGCCTCGTTTGGCCAAACAGAAATTGATGAACAATCGGCTGCTGCTACAAAAGGAGACAATTAACATCGCTGGACGAGAAACAGTTTAAGAGTCAACGAAAAATAAAGATAGAAACATAAAACGTAAGGCAGTAAGACGTAAGCAGTAAACGAATTAGCCAATCGCAATAAAGAACGTAAGGCAATAATCTTACGTTTCTTTACTGGCCGATTTGCTTACCATTTATGGCTCAAATTTTTTACTTAAATATATATATTGTAGCAACGAGAACATTTGCACACGGTTTAACGTATGGGAAAAGGATTCGCATAAAGAACTCGAGAGAAGCGCGTGGACTCGTTATATGTCTGTATTTATGTTATGCGTAACTATGCGTCTTTCGACTTTGGTCGTGCGGGAAAATCACGAGAGAGATATCGGCAATGAGTCCGATAATTTCTAGGAATGCTCCGTTTCTCTAAAAAAAAATCGATCTCCTCCCAAACGAAAAGTTATTTTTAACTGATTTTTTGTACGAAAAATCGATTTTTCTAAATAAAAGAGATTACTTTAGATCGATTCTTCCTAAAGAATCACTTCTTTTTTTTTATCAAAGAGATCTGTTTCAGGCCTATCTTTTGTAAAAATCGATTTTTAGCCATCAATTCGGAGATCACACATTCCTAGACCTGATTTCCATGGCGAACGATCAAGGATTCGCGGTTGTGAATTTAACAAAGCGTTTGACACCTGGCGATATACATCGGAGAGAAGAGGTCTTTTAACGAACGAACACACCGACACAGTCCCTACTATACACTCAACTATTGCATCGCTTGATTCATTGATTTATGTTTATTAAGAACCTTATAGACTATTATACTTTGTAGTTTGTACTTGGTTTTCATATTCCTGAGAGAAAAGGAGTACGCGGCGCGCCATACGCCGTCGACATTTTTCTGGAGCGGAAGGATGCTTGCTCGATCATTAACAGCTTTTCTACTATGTTTTTTTTTTTCACTTCTTCCTTATTCCCTTTTCTCCCCGAAATGAGAACGACGGCGGCGGCGCGACGCGTCGGTCCTATCCGATCTTGCAAACTATCGCTTTACCATGTTATACACAGAGTATTTTTTTTTTTTTTTTTTCATAAGCTTCATTCTGTGCGCACCCTGTATGTCGTGTGTGAGGTAGCATTTGTACTAGTGTGTGACAAAGTATTGTGATCCGTTATTGCGGCGGCCGCGGGCCGTTTATTCGAATGCGATCGGCGACGAGGCTAGCGGAGGTCCCGGCCCGGCCTCTGTGGCAGTGTTCTCGCATACGTCGCCACGATGAGAGGTCAGTCTTATTGTGTTGATAAGATAAGGAACGGGGAACGCGAGATAGGCGCGGCGCGCGACGTCCCATTGTCGCGCCTCGGGAGTACAGACACGGATACTCCGGGCGTCGCGGCGAAACAGTTCGCCGTCGACGCATTAACGTTTTAACTCGATCGCAACGTTACGGATGGATCCATGTCGACGTTGAGATATACAAGGATACGGCGAAATCGTTCATCGTGATCGCGTTGGACTCCGTGAGCGGAGGCCGATCGCGCGGAACGGTCCTCGACGACGAGCTCGTCACCGATTCGGCCACGCGACGCACTTGGTTCTCTCTCTCTCTC
>NW_012130067.1:4050669-4061178 GCF_000143395.1 Atta cephalotes | reverse complement strand
CGTACGTACGTACGTACGTACGTACGTCGTACGTACGTCGTACCGTACCGTCCGTACGTCCGTCCGTCTCGTCGTCTCTCTCTCTCTCGTCTCTCTCTCTCTCTCTCTCTCTCTCTCTCTCTCTCTCTCTCTCTCTCTCTCTCTCTCTCTCTCTCTCTCTCTCTCTCTCTCTCTCTCTCTCTCTCTCTTTATGTGTATTTACCTATATAATTCTTCATTTTTTTCTCTACAGCGTGTATAGTAAGTTTACAAAATCCACACATTCTGTCTGTTCTGTTTGTTAACCCTTAAACATTACGTTTACTTTGTACTATAAGTTGCAGCCGGGAAACGAGCCGCTCGTTCCCCGGACGTTCGAGGTCCCGCTTTGCGACATCGCTACGCCATGTGTCTGCTTCCCCTTCATTCTCTTTTTGTCGCCCCTCCCCCCCTCTGTCGTATTTTCTTTTTGCTTCTTTTTCTTTTTTTTTCTTTCTTTCATTGCTCCGTCGATTTTTAAATATGCTTATGCGTGCGTGATACATGTATTATGTAATCATTATCAACTACGGTATAGTACTATTATATACTATACGAGCAAACGGTACAGTAGTTGCCGGTGCACTCTCTGCGCGCGGTGTAGGTGCAATGATGACATCAATTTTGCTTTCTCACTCTCCTCCCGCGGGCAGCCGCGATTTCCTTTTTCTCTGTCTGTCCTGGAGGGCTCGCTGCCCGCGCGATGCGAAGGTTTCCCGTTCACACCGTGACAATCGTCCGTTTCGACGTGCTCGAACGCGCAATTTCGAATACTGCACTCAAATCATTGTAATATATGATCAATTTAACGACAATTTTTCTCAATCCGATGCAATTTTCAATAACGTTCGAATTCTTTGATCGAAAAAAACCAGATTGAAAACGAGACTTTTTTTTCTCGTGGAATTTTTGTGTCTACCCCTACCTTTCTTAATTTCGAAGATCAATTTAGAAAATGAGTACCATGTTCTGGAAATTTTAAATTACTTAGAAATTTCTTTTTTATATATTGATTATCCGGTTTTCTCGCGGGATCGCTTTCGCATTCTTCGCCTCTCGAAAGCGTGCGCGCACGAACGAGCCACGGTGTGAACATCTCTCGTCTCTCGTGTCAAGCCTTGTGTCACACACGACATCTATAAAGGATTCTCAATCCGTAAAACACATATTATAGAAACAACATGCAACATTTTATCCTACCGCCGTGATACAATAATGGTACATACATACGCGTACGTATGCGCGCGTACGCGCGTCGCGCGAGTGTCGTGTACGTGTGTACGTGTCTGTCTGTGTGTACGTGTGTGTATTCCTGCGGGTACATATATATATACATATAGACCAAATATAATTCTTACATCCGGATGTACGACGCATGGTATAAGAATATAAGATATTTCGTTGCGTATAATGGCCAGCAGACTAAATCAGAGCACCCAATCAAATGCTTACCCTAAATTTAGGGTAGCGCTTTGATTGGTCAAAGAGTAGCCGCCATGTTCAAGACGACTGCACATCCTTGGGAATGGAATACTTTATATTTTTATACCATGGTACGACGGATCGCGAAAACTTGGGAACTGAAAACGCGCGCTTCGTTTCACACACTTTCGACCTCTGATCGCGAATCCGTCTCTTGCGCGTACCTCGACGAAAATCGACTGTAGCAGCGAATTTGGAATATACTAATATTATCCTCGAGCTGGAAATGCTCGGTATTGACGAGCTCGGGGAGAATCGAGAGGAAAACGTATATAATAAAAATATCGTAATTTCGTTTCGACAGCGCGTTGAAGAATCATTCGATTACTTTTGAGCAAAGCGATACGACGAAATCAGCGATTCAAATCAGTGATTTGAGTGAAATTGCCGATTTTCGGCTGTTCCAAATACATTTACGCGCATAATCGATGTCGAGATAATATTACGACTATAATTAATTCTAAATTTTCACTTTAATTCTACGTCGTTTATTTTTTAGGTACGTATGTTCTTTTACTTTTCTCTTATAATTTTCTTGACCGACATTGCCTCTCGCTCTTCCGATCTGATGTATGTGTACGTGTGTGTATTTCGTGTAAGTGTCAGGTGTGAAATACCTTTACTACGTATGCACTCCTATAATCCTTACGTATGACAAAACAATTAAACCCTGGGTTTAACCGACTCCTCCTCCCCTCCAGAAATTCCGCGTCTGATGACGTTATTATTCTAAATCTTTCGAATTTCGCCGCTCGACTCTGCCAATAACTCGATCCCTCTTCTACTTAAACTTAACGCTAATTCATTGTACCACTTAAAGGTATCCTCCCCCCCCCTTTGCCTCTGCTTAGCAGAACAGCCGAAAACAATATATATATTTTGTATATATATTAAGTAAAAGATTCATTATATAACTTGGCATACGCGACCGTATCTATTTACACTAGCATGTGTACTGTCCACGTGCGTGTGTCTCTCCCATAACTCTCTCCTCCTCTCTCCCTATCTCTCTGTGTACGTGTATGTACGTGTGTGCGCGTGTGTGTATGTTCCTATCATCACATACGTAAACGACACATAACATCTTTGAATATCCTTTTCCCGCGGCTTCTCCCCCGGGAATTAACTTCTCTATAACTATGTAATCTCCGTCGTCCAGCATCATTAATCCCATCCCCGGCGATTAACTTCCCTTTACGCTCCCTCGGGACAATCGATGTCACCTACGCTCGAATAATTTTCGCTTTCCATCATCACCTCCTTCATCAGCGCATCGGCGCTAATCTCACCGATTTTATTCGATGATCAACACTACTCTGTATTATCACCTCTTTCGCTTCATCCCCGGGACGAAAACGGTACAACCAGTCGCGATCGCTTCAGCAACGTTCGACGACACGTCGGATAACTTCGCGTTGCAATTTCGACAACGGATCACAACGCATAATTGCGGCTCTTCTTTCTTCCCGCGAATCGCTTCACGCGCGCATTCACGACTGCTCATGCATATGTGTACGCACTCGCTCGCTCTCGCGTTCATTCACTACGGCTTCACAGTTGTACATACATGTTGTGTTATTTCAATAATGCGCCCCTCGCGACAACAAAACGGAAAGAAAATGGACTTACAGTGAGTGCAAAAAGTGTTCGTACAGAGAAAATATTTTTTTAAAAAAAACTTTATTTTTAAAAAGTAAATATTATCCAGCGAGAAATAAGTCATTGAATTGATGTCGAATCGATATCGATACGATGATTTCAACACCCATTCGACGTCGATCTGACGTCGTTTAATTGACGATCATTTCTTGCTGGGTAATTAACAATTTATTCATAAAGAATAAAATAGAATACGGTATGTATTTCTTAAAATTATATATACCAAAAAGATGTGTGTATTAATTATAGAAAATATATCATCTGAAAAATAAGCGAAAATTAAAAATTCTATTGTATGGATGCTTAAAAAGTATTCGTACAATCGAAAAGCTTCTAAAATCAGAAATGCGAAGCTCGTTTGTTTATGTTAGAATAGAATATATTCATTGTACAAAATTGCTAATTAATGTTTATTTTTTACAAATAAGATATTTTTTTTATAAAAAAAAATTTCCTTGTACGAATACTTTTTGCTCTCACTGTATTTTACGCATAGATAGCACATCACGTGCGCGAATCGAAGATCTCGGAGCTTCTCGGACGAATGAACTTCATGAGACGGGAATGATTGTAGCGAAGAAATAAAACATCAAATGTGTTTGACTAGCGTGAATGGATTCTGATTTATATAAGCGAAGCATATAGCAATTAATTTAAAATCAATCTACGGTCTGTGTAAGCTCCGAGATCCATGATTTTGCGCTACCCTCCCAAGAGGGTAGCAATGGCAGGAGAACTGCTCCGACATTAACCGGACAAAATAGTAGTAATAATAGTAGTAGTAATAATAGTAGCGGCTGTACGGAATGTACAGATTTTATTGTACTGTATAATATATCGCTATTGTGTTCCCTGTGTGTAATGCATTGCAAAACGATGAGGTAGTACTGTCATACTTTTGGCAGAGTTATGCGCGCGCGTGCGCGACGAGTGCTCACGTATATATTTGGCATGTTGAATGTTATTAGAAAACGGGAAAAAAAAAGAAGAAGAAAAGAGATAAAGGAAAAACAAAAATAAAAATAAAAAAAAATAAAAGAACGGAAATAAATGAACTCTCTTCGGCTTCTATCTCGTGTACTATTATATCCCCAGCTCGCGCACGACGCGCTTTAAATACTAAATAATTCTCTATATCGTCTCTATTGTCTCTGATAACTTACGGTAGGCGGATATCGTTGTGAGAATAACCATTTAAAAACTTTCTGCGAAAGAACAAAAAAAAATAATAAACGAAAGGGAGAACAAGTAAATGGAACAAAAATAAGACAGATAATCTGTATAAAGTGTAAATACTGTAACAAGTAATATCGTGGGTGCCATCCTGACTAGGAGTATATCTCTATATATCTATACATATAGGTAATGTGTAATATAAATCTATTGCATTGATCACATCTCATACAACCGGGACAGCAACTATTTCGCGCGTAACCGCGCGCACTGTTTAAGATCACACGTGTGTGATCGATGGCTATACTCTATATTCACGGTACGCGACTATTGCTCCGGACAAAAGTCCGCATTTTAAACATTGTAAACAGGTAACAAAGTGGTAGTGATCGTTTCGCCGCGAGGCATCGCAGCCGTTGCGACAAATTTCCGTGGCGAATGCGTTCCGTTTTTTTTATTATCATTTTTTTTTTTTTTCAGAAAAATCAATGTCGACATAATTATAGTATAATGATGTATCAACGTGATTATTGCTCGGTCGACGTGCTAGGTATACGCATTCGCCAAGAAGTATTTTTGCGTGAACAGCTGCGTGACTCTCCCACGGCTAATCGCACGACAGTCGTCCGCCCTAGAATCGCAGTAATCTCTCATAAACGTTATATAAAATCGTAACTGTATAAAAGATGTGTACTTCGTCGGGTGTCGTCTTGGCGCGATTTCGGATATGTGGGTCCTAGCGCGATTATTATATATTTATTAATAGTGGAGTGCGTGTTGTACGCGAGTGTATAAAAAGGTGAAACTGAAAAATTAATGTGTGATTACTCCAGAGTAGAAAAAGCGTCTTGTCTTTGGCACTGGTGCGCGCGTAAACGTAATGTGTTGGATATAGGTATCGCACATCGGAATGTCGCGATCCTATAGGCTCGACTTCTCAACAGCGATAGTAGTACCAGAAACAGGTAAACCGGTTAACGGCGTTAACGATTAAAATGCGACGGCGAGTAATCCGATCTATGTTGAACTATCAAAAGGTAGCGTTTTCTTCTGGCGCTCGTTCGCGCCACGATTTAAGTTTACCTGAGTTTGCATTGGTTCTCTCGTCGCAGTCGCCTGCGCTATAACGGCTCTGCGTGTACATGTTTATGCGCCATATTCGCTGCTCAGGTCGTTACCTTCACCCGCTATCTCTCATCTCTCGTTTAAAAAGCTCCTAGTTAATAATCCTTACTTGACCGTTGCACTTTCATTGACTAGCTTTGTGATTCGCAGCGTTTTCGCGAGCGTGCTCAAGACGTCGTGCGCATCGTTGTTCCGTGCCTCCTTCATATTTTTTCTTGCCCCATACGAATCTTCATAGTCGTGTCCCTCGTTATGATTTCTCAACGATTCCAGACGCGCACGCGGAGAGATCGCTCTCGCGACGAGGAATCGGGACGGCGTTCGCTGACGACGACGAAGGGAAAACGAAGGTACCTAACTGCAGCCTCTCTTCTCGTCTCGTACCACGCTCTAACCGTGGTCCAGTCTCGCGGTCGATTCTGGCGAAGTGGTTACCGGAATTGTTGCTTCCGGGACCACCGCACGTGGACCACGACGGCGACCGCGGTGACGACGGCGAGAATGACAGCGACGCCGAAGACATTGTTACTGGA
Source organism: Atta cephalotes (assembly GCF_000143395.1). NCBI lineage: Eukaryota > Metazoa > Arthropoda > Insecta > Hymenoptera > Formicidae > Atta > Atta cephalotes. The sequence continues at coordinate 4,055,188 of NW_012130067.1, read as the reverse complement.
GCACAGTGTCCGAGATGTTGGAGAGCACAGTGTCCGAGACCGAATGGTTGGACTGCTGGAATTCTTGCTTCATGCTGAGCTCGGCTTTGTGCTCTCGCGCAATATGCCGTCTGACGGTGTTGTTCCTGGTGAACGTTCGCGCGCAATACGGACACGGCACTCTGATGCCCTGGTGACGTTGCCGCACGTGAGCGCGTAGATTCGTCTCGTAGCCGTACAGTCTCTCGCAGAAGGGACACTTTAATTTCCTACCTGGAAAAATAGAAACCTTTGTTTACAAATTCAATCCGTTTAAATAAATAAGCCGATTATATCTACGTTTATTTGGCGCTAAATTACTTTCAGCCATAAACAAACGGCAAATAAGGACGTTATAATTTTCAAAAGAGTATAAGTGTCGCTCATGGCGGTTAAAAATATTAATAGACACAAAAAAATATTTCACGGAACTGTTTCAAGCGTGATATACATCGGTATTATACAAAAGACCTAGCATAAAAAAAAATCTTTTCCTTTTTTCAAATGTAGTTAAAATTTTTCCACGATTGCCCGATTTAATTGACACGTAAGCCTATGAGCTAATCATAGTGTTCTGCGTATAATGCCGCAGCGAAACCTTCGTGGAAGGAAGACCGAATGCAGATTGCGCAACCCAGCTTCTCTTCTTCCCTCTCTTGCCCTCTCTCTTTTACACATACATAATTTTTTTCTGTCAGTGCGCAGCCGCGCTTCGCCATTAGTCCCATCGGCGAGAAGAAAACAAAGTTCAGGCTGAGGCGAACGATTCATGGTGAAGCATTAGGCCAATGCCTCCGAGATTGTTGGCGCGTGCAAGGCCAACCTTGGGCTCCGCGGGCTCTAATATACTTCCCGTCCAACCCGATTAACTTGCGCCAGAAGTACCATTTACATTTTACAGCAACCGCCGCGCTGCGCCGGTTCGGCCTCCTCGCTACGCGCGAACGCGCAAAACCGATCGCGGCCGATAAACTATCTCTGCTCTGTTCGCGTTGCTTAAAATCTACACAAATATTTGCGCTTAAAACGAGATAAATATATATATTTAGACGTTGAAGAGAGAAAAGGCGAAAATGCTGATGAGTGCAAAAAGTATTAGCAATGCGAATAGATTTTTTTGTCATATGAGCTCCTTAATTGATAAATAGCATAAGTCCAAAATTAAGAAAAATGCGTTTGTTATAGAAGTAGAAAATATTAAGAACGTTTTATCAATTTAATTTATTTTTATTTTCATAAAAAATAAAAATGGACTTAAGTCACTATTCTAGCTTTTTTTACGGTCACTTTATTTATGATGTAAAATTGATTTTTATTTTTTATGAACATAAAAACAAAATAAAAGTAAATTAAATTGAAAAGTGAATTAAATTGACTTATGTCACTTGTCAATTAAGGGGCTCATATATAACGCAGCCTGCATATTTCTTAAATTGTTATCCTAAACCGGATATAGCAATTTTTTAGACCTTGATTATTGTACAATATTTTTCTTGCGATACGTAACGACACATTATAATAGTGCAATATATTTTCTGTTTATATATTATTAAGATTATTTCTAAAGCTGACGTTTTTATATCATTAGAATAGTGAAATTAAATTATAATGCCAATATTAGACTGAACTAAATGCTTAAATATTTTAAGCACTTAAGAAAAAACATTCTTCACAAACGTGACACATAATTAAATGCTACTTCGATTCAAAATCGATATAAATTATGATACGTTGTAAAAATGTACCGTTCTCTAAAAGTCATAATATGTCAAATTTTTTTTTAATTTGTCACCACGTTGAATAAAGATAGGAATAAGAATAGGATTAGAATAATTTTTGCTATCCAAAGTGAAAAGTACTGTTAGATTTACGTGGAATTTATGGAATAAAAATTAAAACAACTTTTGCTATTAGCATCGAAATAGTTAACGTTATGGGAGCTGGCCGTGATACCGTCCTCGAACTTCATTCCATTGTATAAGCAAGAAGTTCATTGTAAAGTCGAAGGGCCTCCACACTGTATCAATGACATGTCTCCGAATGAGAAGCGCAATAGTCTCGTCGCCCCACACGAGATTTCTCTTTGTCTAATCTTAAAGAGATGCGGCGATGTTCTCAAACGTCGGGTCATTGTGACATCATCGGTCCCTAACAGCGGCATTGCACGCGCGTGCGTTTAACAATAATAATAAGTTCTAACGTAATTCTATGCTGAATCACAGTCGATGAATTGGCCGAAATTTGCGTTTGCGTTTCACGAGCATAGCTGAACAGGGGCCATTCACCAACGGGCTGCGCGTGACACACCGTGTCATTACCGAAATTATATAGATTAATCGGAAACAGTTCGGTGGAGAGTCGAAGGAGAAAAAAAAACATGAGACCGCCCATCATCGCGATTGTTCTCTCTTAAACGAAAGGATTCCTCGCGACTACCTACAGCGATTCAGGTGTCACGAGAGATGGCAAGGAAAGATGCGAGTGATGAGAAGAATCGCGCTGAAACGAGTTAGTCACACGCTAGAGCATCGTAAAAATTGTTACCACATTCAACGCATAAATAATCGTTGGCATAAGTGACGCACGCATTCACGTACACATAGAAAAAAAAAATCATTCTGTTGCTAAGAAAAGTGATTATTTAATTTATTTTTCCTTTTAAGTAATAGTTATCTTTAATAAAGAATATTTTCTTGATAATAATTTTAAAATATATTTATTACAAATTTTAGAATTAATTATTATGTATTTAAAACAAAAATTTATTTTTTTTAAATATTATAAAACTGCGATCTTATATAATAAAATATATTTAAAATATATAATAAAATATATTTGTTGTAATTTAATAATCTTGATCTTGAAATATTAAACTTACTAGGATTTAGAATACTTTGAGTAAATTGTAATGGACACAATTGTGATGGTACTTATAATACAGATTTGTGATTATATGAACTTTTCAAATATTATTGAAATAAATATATAATTATTGTGTACAGTAAATATTTTTCTATGCATGTACAATGCATTTCATACAAAAAAAATCGATTTTTAGAAATTTCCTTCCATTGTTCATGGCTTGTGAGAAATCTTTCTTTTTTTCAGTCATCGTTCTCGGTCATTTTTCTTAATTATTATCTACACTGCATTTCTTAATTATTATCTACATTGCATTTATTATCTACTATATTAGTGTCACCCTCCATCATTTATGCAACGTTACGTTACGATTCCGAGATTTATTCGTTTGATACACAACTACGTTCGATGTCAACTTGACTTGCGTGAAATAAACGACCACATTTATCATTAAACATGCGCCAAAAATACAGGCGAATGACGATATCAGTCGCGGCGTATAAAAAAAACACGATGTGCGCGTGTTACGTACGGAACCGCGCTGGCTCCTCGGTGGCGGACTGCGCCTAAAAATAGTGGGCCATGGCATCCTAGAAAATGTAAACGGGGCCGCGGGGCAGCACACACGGCCTCGTGCAGCTGACTATGAAATTCACAAAGGACCCGCGTGCCGGAACAAAGGCACTCGTACGCGCGAAGACGCCGTAAGCCGGAAGAGAGAGAAGGAGAGGAGAGTGGCCGGACGGGCCCTGAAAGAGAAAGAGAGAGAGAGAGAGAGAGAGGGAAAGGAAGAGAGCTCGATGAGGAGGATCATTGGCATAAGGAGAAAGGGCAAGCGGGACGAAGCTGCGGGGTAGATACGCCCCTGAAACATGCAGAAACGCAAAACGATGCCGGTCAGGAAGCGGGACGTTTCTGGGAAAGGTACCGCGCCATCTGCGCCGCCCAAGAAATCGTCGATCCGTCGCCCGGGTCTCGTGTTTATCGATGATTACCACACGTAGCTACGTTCCCGAGTGTATCGAGGTGCGAGCCATGCGGCGCCGAAATTCTTGGAAAATTCGCGAATTTCGTGCGTGAATTTTGCGCGAGAGTACCTCGACGGAATCTAGACACGGTCTAAGTCTAGATTGTTCAAAGTTTCATAATTCGAGGAAATGTCACTGCCCGAATCTCTGTCCTAGAAAACCAAGTTTGTCTTTCCCTCCGCACGCATGGCACGTTATTAAACCGTTATGAAGGGCTCGAACGAACGCTCCTCGGAAAATAATTAAGCGATCCAATTAGCGATCCCCGAGCCCGGGTACTCGCTCGCGCCTCGAATTATCGTTACATCTCGGGGAGGATCGCTGAGGGCCACTGAATCGATGGTCTGGAAGAATGCGAAAGGGGATACGGCGATTTGGAGCAAGTCTCCAATTCTTGGAGGAATCGTGCGTGTTTGACCGGAGGGCCCGGGGAAGGAGAAGGCGGAGGAGCGAGGAAAAAGGCGAGAGAGAGAGAGAGAGAGAGAGAGAGAGAGAGAGGAGGGAGGGGAGGGAGGAGGAGTAGGTAGGAGGACGAAGTAAGGTAAGGTAAAGGTTAACGTAACGAACGACGTAGCGACGACGTACCGTACCGTACCGTCCCGTCCCCTACC
>NW_012130067.1:4050573-4050649 GCF_000143395.1 Atta cephalotes | reverse complement strand
CGGTACGGACGGACGGACGGAGGACGGAGGACGGAGAGAGAGAGAGAGAGAGAGAGAGAGAGAGAGAGAGNGNGNG
>NW_012130067.1:4037513-4050557 GCF_000143395.1 Atta cephalotes | reverse complement strand
GNGNGAGAGAGAGAGAGGAGGGGGGGGAAGGGGTGGACGGGAGATTGGAGGCGGCAAAATGGAAAGGTTAAGTTACGAAACGCAATGGCAGCCTCCAAGGTCTCCCCCGTCCCTCAATCCCCACACCTCATCGGTCGATCTGACCCTTTTTTTCTCTTTTTCGGCTGAATGGATCGAACAAACATGTAACGCAAAGAGTGACTCCTGATACACACAGCCCTACCGCAACTTGCAGCTATTCACCGTGGCTTTACCGCAATCGATCGCAGGCCGCAACGCTGCTGTCAAGCGTATCATTGTTATCAGCGTACGGCCCTGTCCTCCCAGCCCTCCCGTCCTCATTTTCGGCCCTCCCGGATGCGTAGCGATCTCGCCCGCGCCTTCGCTGATATCTTATACGTTGACGCGTATGTGAGCGAGCTAGGAAAATGGAGGCTCAGAGTTAAAGATGATATTAACTTAAAACAGTTCAGGGTTCGCAAAATAGAGTGCTTTCCAATTGCTTATCACATCTTAATATAAATGTACATAAAAATGTACAAAATATAGCATTGTGCATGACTCAATTGGAACAGAATATGTACGCTGTGTTACGATTTCGAATAGAATTAGATTAAAGCTGATATTTATATAGTCGATTCTTATATTTGAGACTGTCTTAAGTACAGAATTAAAATGTCAGCCAATCAGAGAATTGTTTTAGCATCTTAAGACATTACTTAAGATGGTCTTAAAATAAGAATAAACACCATTCTAAATGTAGCTTCTTCAGCTTGTATTGAATGAAAAAAAGCAAAAATGTTATCCAACGTTTTCCAATCTCATTTATAGCCGCTGCAATTAGTAACACATAATAGACTTTCTATAATAAATAATTATTTAAGTTTAAGTCTTAAATCGTAAGAAATTGATCAATCATAGTTGAATGTGGGAATAATTGATTATGATTAGTCAATTTTTTACGGCTTAAAACTCAAAGTTTAGATGAATTAACTTAATTATTGTAGAAAGCACATAATTGTCACTAGAAAACACAAGCTTATAAAACCGACTAGTAATTTTTGGGCTGATTACGGATATAGTATTGTGTCAACGATTACGGCAATTAGAACAGCTTGTATCGCCATGTATACGAAAATGTAATTTTACAGTTAGGAAGCATCCGTAAAAGATAATATAACAACGATCATCTATTTTCTTTTGCGATAACATATATAATATAAGAATGAAATACTAAATCCAGCCTCCAGATATACTGCAGAATTTCATTATGTAGAAAATAGAGATCCTGAATGACTGACCGGAACCACCCTGCTGGAAAGTTAAAAATGCTGTGTACGCAGAGAGAATAGAACGTAGATGGGTGTGCGTATGCGCTGTGTGGCGCTGCGGATCTCGCCAGGCCTTGACACATTTCGTTCGGTGGCGCCAAATTGGTCGCTTGGGCGAGCACTCGCTCCAAACGGGAGAGGAAGAGGATGAAAGAGGAGGAAGAGGAGAATGGCCAAAAGGGAGGGGAGAAAGAGGGACAAAGGGACGAACAAATCGGAAGGATAAGAGAGACCGCGGCATGATAAGAGAGAATGGGATGGCAAAATCAACGATATTGAGAGAGCCAGAGAGAAAGCAAGAGAGGGAGAAGAGGCCAAGGGCCAAAATGGAGAGAAGGTAGAGGAGGGCGAGGCAGAGGAAAATCAATGTCAGGCAATGTGCGTTGCAACCCGAAATCAAGGGAGCTCAAGCCTCCCACGCTGTTCCCATCCCGGCTTGATACCCGGTCGATTTTGCAAGGGATGGCGGTACGAGCGCACACCCTCTCCCTTTTTTAACCCCTCGGAGACTGGAGTGAACCATAACCCGCACAACGGTCCACTTCCCAGGCCTCCCTGATTCGCGATATCGATGATTGAAGATATAGTACATGTTCACTTTGATATCGGTAACTACTAGAAACACTTCTTTGGAATTCCAATAAAAATAAAGACTTCCTTATATATATTGGTAGATACAATGCTACAAGTAACTTTTCTATAATATGATGAGGGGTAATAATGTTGTCAATATTAAGAGCGAAGATAGAGCGTATGATAGAAGATCGATCATTGTTAAAGTATAGATTATCGTTTTCCATTTCCGAAATATAGAGGACTCCGAGAAAACGATAGTAGTTTGGACAGGGAGTTGATGAAGGTCTTCCTGATCTCCTCAGGGCCATGAAGAGCGAATTTAGTTAGCTTGTTGAAATTCTGAAATACTTTGGTCACGTAGTCGACGAAGCAATCCGAACCGCTAGAGTTCGGAAATAGTTAAGAATCGGAGGGAATTCGAAGAAAGGCCTCGATTATGCACCTCGGTCTATTATATATGGTTATACAAAGCATGTTAATTATCAAAGTGCACAAGGTTAAAATCGAGATTTCTAACTTTAAAAAATAAATGAATCATAAACATTTTTTTATACCTGCACTTTATTAAAATTGATAAATTTATTTCCTAGCAAGTATTATATAATATTTGCCAGAAAGTAAATTTGTCAATTTTGAGAAATTAGCTAGCGTAGTATGATTTCAAGAAAGATCCATTCTCCACATTATTTCGCGTGTTAGTAGAAACGGATTTTTATGTGGCCAAGTTTCCTGCGAAAATAATTATTCTTTAAATAAAGTGGAGGTATAAAAAAATTTTTTTTTGATTCATTTATTTTCTAAAATTAGAAATCTCGATTTTAACCTTGTGCACTTTGATAATTAATATGCTTTGTATCGTATTATCATATATAATAGACTGAGGTGCATAATCGAGACCTTTCTTCGAATTCCCTCCGATTCTTCTGTTTCCGAATTCTAGCGGTTCGGATTATATCAATTTACTTTCTGGCAAGTATATTCGCTTCAACCAAAAATAAAATTTCTCGATTTCATCCATTATTTGATTTATTCTTATCAATGTAATTTCCACTTATAATAGCATATATGGAAATTAGAGAGTAATTATCTCACATTATTCTTAATGTGATCAAGTATTAAATTTAACTCTTCATCTAATTTAATACTCGATGACATTAAGAATAATAAGATAATTAAATATGCTATAATTATTGTTCTAATTTCCAGGCATATATACTATTACAAGTGGAAATTATATTGATAAGAATAAATCAAATAATAAATGAAATAAATCGAGGAATCCTATTTTTGATCAAAGCGAATCTTGGTGCTTGTAAATAATAGTCATATGCAAATTTGCAAATACATTTTTCGGTTCTATAAACTGCGCATCGATTTAGTTTTTTTAGACTTAAAACACTTCGTAAACTGAAATAGAAAATAACATTAAACGACAATTTAATAATGATGCTAATAAGAGTTAATTCGGAAAATATCATTTCATTCAAAATTTGAACTTTTCTATTTTTTAGGATGAGTTTTCCAAGAAGTCTTACCAATTTGATTATCGTGATAAATATTTCACATGCCTTGGTGATCAAATTTATTTAAACGGATACTCGTTTTGAAAAATCAAGAGTTTCAAGTTCAAACTTTGAAGGAGATCATTTTTCGCAATAAGTTCTTATTAGTTTATTAGTTCTTATTATCAATATTAAATTGATAATCAACGTGAATTGTGATATTATTTCTAGTTTCAGTTTATAATTGTATTTCAAGTTCCGACAAACTGAATCGATACGCAGATAATAGAAGTGAAAAATATATTTGCAAATTTGCATATAAATATTATTAAACGTCAAGATGCGTTACAACCAAAAATAACGTTCTATTATTTGACATGTACTGTTATTGCATGATCGATTCTGACGCGAATAAACATTTTGCGAATTACGTTGTCCGCCCACTTCCACGAGTGCTTGTCGACTCACTTCCTTGACGCGTGAACGTCTGAAAAAGCTGCGTGTCTCCGAGCGTCTGCGTGTCCGCGATGAAAATAGTGTAGACATAATTTTCCAGGGAGACGTGCGATTTAGTGCGATTGCTTTGTTCGCGAGGACGTCGAACGTCGCGTGGCCGTCACGCCGGTCACGCGTATGCACGTATACACGCGCTTCTCTGCGTTTGCGCGCGCGCGCGCGCATCCGACGCCGGTTCACGAATGCGTCCGAAGCACGCGAAGTCGACGAAAGTTTTGGCACACGTGCACGCACACATCGTTGCGCGCGCGCATACACGCAGCCTCGTGCACGCACGCATTTGTTATTGATTGATACGCGCGGTAGGCCTGGCGCGAGAGACGCTCGGAGCCCTACACTACGCGATGTAGTGGAAAACGCGAATTCCTGAAAATATGGATACCTTCGAGGGCATCCACTGGCCCTTCTCGCATTAGCACATTCCTCACGTGCGTAAAGAATAACTGTCGTATTTCTGCACTCTTCTGACATTAGTGAATTTCTAAAGGCAAAATAAAGAGCTGAAAGATAATGTTAATAATATAGCGAATTACTTTCGCAAAATTGACTGGGGTTTTGCTCGATGATAAAAGGATTAATTTGTTTAAATTTCGTTGTCAAATCGACATTATAGTATTATTCAAATAAGTAGAAGCGCTAAATATATATGGTAGAGTTAAACTGTGTATCGATCATCAAATTTAAAACGTAATTAATGCCGAAACTGAAATATCTCAGATTAAATTGATCATCGATTAATTTGGGATACTATTAATGATGTTAATAAGCATCTTAAAGCACTACAAAGATGTGGTTGACATTTTTTGTAATAATAAATGTTTTTAAGGTGTTTCCATCCATTATTAAATGGACGATCAATTTAATTTGAGATATTTCAATTTTATTTCATGATTACGATTCAAGTCTGATAATAATAGGTTATTTAAAAACATTTATTTAACTAAAAAATATATTTAAAATGTAAGAACTTATTAGCCTTGATGAAAATTCAGTCTTGATCGTATTTGACGCTTTTTATTAATTTGTGTTATTCATATTGCAGTCTAATTTAATTTTCAGTCTTATGTAAGATGTAATACTGCGCAATACATTTAATATCACTATTTATTGGACGTGATTTAAATTACAGCTAGTGATAAAAGCGACGAATCATCGGAATAATGTGCTTCAAATATGGGCGCGAAGAAGCGACGTAATAATCAACGGCGACGAATTTCGCGAGACTCGATGGTGATGGTGCTGCAGTAAATTTGCACCCACGCCTGGCTGCCCGCCCAATTTGATGTTCCACCCCCGCCTTCCTCGCCACGAAAATATACGCGCCTGGGCGTCGAGTAGCTGGCGCTATCCCGTGTGCGCGTCGCGAACCTCACGCAATGACGCAGCGCATGCGGTGCGTCGTGCACACGCATGAGGCGCGTGAGCCTAATTTCTATGCCTATATGCATCGAAACGGCCGATATGCCGTTAACATGTTACGCATCGCACGAATTTCAACCGTCTTCCGGCAGCATTCTCCCCGACCGGATATTCCACATGTACTTTTATAATGTGAACTCATGCGTTTTTCGGAAGATTTATTTAAGAAGGAGAAAATTAATATTGCGAAAGAAAGATTATTAAGGTAGGTAGTTTATTTTTTGAGAAATACATAATGCCTCTTGTGTGTGCGCGCACACGCGTGAGATCTGACCCAGTCTACCGGTTTCTTCGAGCTACGGTTTCTTCTTCTCACGCACGATGCAGTAACGATAAGAAAGATAGAGAAAGAAGACGCGATCGGGCAGCGTTTGTCCTTTATGTATAGGAAAACCTGGACTTGAGAAGGGACAACGAGGAATAGAGGATATCCAGCAAAGATAGGATTACGCACATTGTGCGTGGGCAGAGGGTAACGCCGGTTTGCAGCAAGGCAAACGCTCGTTGTTTTATTTCAGCTTGCCGAAGCGGGGAGTGTGGTAATAAAGCTCGCGAAAGGGGGGAGATTTCATAGGAGACTACAGTCCGGCTATTTTGTCCTCGTCCGTATGGAGGAAGTATGAAAAAAATGCGTCGCGCGCGCGCCCGCGATGGTAAAAAATTCAACCCTTCGAGGGTGGGCGATGGTTAATGAAAATGAATGAAAAATTTATGGCCGTGTCTATCGACGGGGCTTTGTCCGCGCTTCCACGATTCCAGTTTCCATGTAAACCATGAAACCAAGAAAAATCCTAAGTAATTACAATGGAAATAATCACAATGATTGAAAACGATAAGAAACTCGATAATTAAAAATTGTTGAAAGAGAAGTTAAAATTGTTGAAAGAGAGTTAAAATGGTCAATTCAGCTTTTCGACGAGTCGAAAGAGATAATTATAATGAAGATAAAAGGTATTCGTGTACAGGAGATTTTTATTCAAAGAAATTTATTTGTAAAAAATAAATATTAATTAGCAATTTACAATGAGTATATTCTGTCTTGATATAAAGAAAAGTTTTGCAGAAATAATTATCTCTTGATAAAACTTTTTCTTGACTGTACAAATACTTTTTATATAAATAATACAATTTTTCATTTTCGATTATTATTAAAAAATACATTTTAATTATTACACATTTTTTAGGTAATTTGGAGAAATATACAATTTATTTTATTTTTTGTTAATAAATTACTAATTAACATTTATTTCCTAAAAATAAGATTTTTTTGAAAAATATCTTTCCTATAAATATACTTCTTGTGCATTTTTTTTGCTGTTGTAATAATTTTTTTTGCTGTTGTTATAATCATTATCATTATGAGATATTTTGTAACATTTTATTGCACGATGAATAAATAATTTCTGTTTTTCTATTGAAAACATCTCTGTTAATTACATGCACAGTACTCACAATTGTTAAACGATACGGATATACATACGCGAGCTATGAGCATAATGTTATGCAAATCAGAGTCATTGTCACACATCGCGAGCCTAAAGACATGAGCGCAAGTAAATTCTTCGCTTTAATTGAATATATTCTCCGTGCAGTGCAAAGTGCGATTTTCTCACGGTCTTTTTTGAACCATTTGTTAATAAACCCAAAACCATATATTAATTATCAGAAAGCGTAGAATTGCACTTCTCATCGTTTTTTCAGATTCATCGTTTCTGAAAAGGTCCTTTCCCAAAAATTGTTCATTATTATTCTCGATTATTTTCCGAACTAATTAACAATCTTTCCGAGTCGATCGTAATTACGTCGTCCCGACCACATTGCGTATAAATAATCATCCGTAGCACGTCGTTTATCAACGATTTCACGTATATTATTGACGATCATTATTCTGCTCAATAATGCATATTCATATGCTCGTACATACACATCCTGATTACGTCAAAGCATCGTGCTCTCTCGTGAAAAACAAGACCTTCACGAAAAAACGGGCATTCCTTCTTTTCATGTAGGTATATGTGTGTGTGTTTTTCGATTGCGTTCCATGCTTCATTTATCAGTTCGTTCTTACGAGCGGGTGCTCCAATGGCCTTATCATGAATTATTTCGTGACCCGAATTCGGCATTTGTACCCGCGGATTCTCTTTCCCCCTCTCTCTCTCTCACTCCCACATTCGATCTCCCTCACTCTTTCTCTCCACCGTTCTCGCTCTCTCCTTCTTTCTATCATATCCGGTGGTCTAACAGTTAATAGCGAACTGTATGTGTATACATTTACATATACACGTACGTATGCTCGTGTGACGAAACAATACGCGCAGTCGAAAAGTTTTCGTGCTTGGCCCCAAACGAAAACGCGAGGCGCTTGTTGTACGCCATGCGTGTGTGGGCGACATCAAGATAGGCGTTATCACAGGCCAACCACAGATGATCGTATCTCGCTTATCCCTCCTTGCCCTCCGCCACTTCGCCTTTCTGCGCATCGACCTACTGAGAACGTGTACGTGCAATCGTTGCAATCGTTACGACACTGATAATAAGCTCGTTTTCGCATGGCATAATCCGATTTCCTGATTATCTGTAATGCGCGTTTAGATATATAAATGTTGTTATCCAATAATTGCGAAAGAGGTCACATATAAATATGGATGTAGTATATTTTAAATAATATTAGTTTTAAAAAAATTAAATTTTAATAAATATTTGTTCAAATTATAGTTCTAAATAAATATTTATTAAATGCAAACATATATTTATTTGGTACGAGAATCACTAATTTGTGTGTGTGATATAACTATTACTTTTTATTTGAGTAAATATTTATTTACTGTAAATAAACATTTATTTAGTACTATTCAAAGAAAAAAAAAAATATATATATATATATATATTAAGATTCAGTAATTTTTTTCAGTGTATTGCAATAATAAATCTTGTCCTCAAAAGCTGATTTATTTTACGTGTTGCAATATTGAAGATTTTCGCGAGTTGACTGAATTCCGTCCGTGAATTCCACGAATTTTGATACTTTTCGATTGCAATCGATATGGATGAAGATTACATTCAATATACACGTTCTGCCTCCTTGATAATTATACTTGATAACTATATAAGAATATTATTGTTACGTGGAATGAGATATAGTCGAATAATTTGTCGAATAAATGACCGCCACTATGAAGGGCAGATAATAATTTCGTGTAATCTACGAAGTAATCGAACAATTTTAGGCCGTAGTTAGACGGGCGGTCTCTAATTCGGGTTACTGCGATTCTACCGCATACTACCGCCCCCGATCAATACGAACTGTATATATGAATGTGGGGATGTCTATCATGCCATTTTCTGATCACACTCTTGTCAAATAGTGTTGTGCTAGATATTCATAAATGACGGTCATAGAACGTCTAAGCGAATATTTATTTGTTTTTATAAATTTTTGTATACATATTAAATTTAAAATTTATCATTTTTCGCCCAAAACAATGCCATTTATTTTTTTTCCATGTTTTTGAAGGGATCATGACTTTTTAAGAAGTCTATCAGGTGTGAAACGGACATTTTCTTCTATGAAGATAATTTGCAGCGAGTTAGAGCGGCTCGTGCTCTTCTAACTCTCTTTCTAAAACACCGCGCCTGGCCATGACATACATAGCAGCCAGTCTTTCGCATCTTCTCTCGGGAACGTCTAAACAGCCTAAACCCATAACTCACGAGGGATCTGCTGCCTTGTCTTCGGAGGGAACCCGCTATTTTCTCACGTCTCGAAAATAGCTACTTTTATCGTCGTGCACAAAGAGCCGGTTGATCGACTTGATCTTACGGTTTGCATCGCGAATAAAAAAATTTATTTAAGTAAAAAATTAAGCACAAACTAGAGTTACAATTATTCCGTTATTTCTTTCATGATAACGGCGTTCGAAATAATATATTCACCAATACGAATTGACTAATCCATGTCGCGAGTTGCGGGCATAAAAATAGGACATGCATTTAATTTTATACCGTTCCAAGGCCTGACGTAACAGAGTCGTTTAATCAACATAGCTGTGTAGGAAGGAAAGCTGATGCGGTTGCATGATTTTCGACGCATTGCCGCAATGTAATAGGCAAAGGCCCCCACATTCCTCTTGTGCAACGATTTTCGGTGATGGAAGGTCTCGTGACGGCGACAGTAGAACGCCGCGGCAAGGCTGAATTATGTCTAATCGCTTCTAAGAACCTGCTAGTCGAATGAAACGGCCTCTTTTTTAAATGGCATGTAATGGTAACTTGCGTGCATGCGGAGAATGTCGAAAAATTATTCATAATAATAATGATCGAATTTAGATAAGAAAAGTTTATATCTTTGGAATTTTGCAAAAAAACATTAAATATCAGAATATGATGACACGTTTCTGGAATTAATAATAGCTTTCTGTGAAGATAGAAAAAATATCTAAGAGTATCCTTCTAGTTATATCAATGATAATGATTTCTATTTTATATATTCTCGTATCGCGTTGACAATGACTACGTTCGATGTTAAATCTATAGTGTTAACTTGATACTGTATAGTGTCAAATATAATTTAGTATAAAATAACAATATAATTGAGTAGAAGCAGTGCCGACTAAATTTTTTACAGTAAAATCTCACTCTTCCGTCCCCCCCCCCTCTCCCCCCATCAAGAAAGAAAGTATAACCTTAAAAAAAAGAGAAAATATTTCACTTCTTGAAAAAGAGTGAATTTTCACTCTTTTTAGAGTGAATTATTACTTCAAAGGTGAAATTTCACTCCAAAAAAAAAGTGAGATTTCATTCTAGTGAAGAACCATAACTTTTTTTTTCAAGAAGTGAAATATTTTCACTTGTTTTCAAGAGTGATTGCATTTTCACTCTTTTGGAGTGAGATTTCACTGCAAGAAATTTAGAGTAATTAGATTAAATTTGACACTATACAGATTTAACAGTGTTCCAACAGAAAAAACAGTTTTGCAACTGTTAGATTTTTTAATTGGTTTTTAATTTAATTTTTTACAATTGGTTTATTTAGATTCAATAAAAAAAACTAAGAGCAAGAGCAATCATATTAAAGAATTTGACAACAATTACAAAATTACTTTTTCTGCTGCATACAGTCAATGTTTGCTTCCATCTCCGTAAATAAACTCTTCGTACTTTCCATGGCGATGCGAAACCATCATTCAGCCAAACGTCGCAGACACGTGAAGGCGCACGTGGAATTAATACTCGGAAATGATGAATTAATGTTTAAGCGAGTCGCTGCTTGTACTATATAAGCTTTTTCGCTAAAGTTCGTCGCAAGTCTAGCTGAAACTTTTACGAGGCACGCGCGCAAAATTGCAGAAGGGTTGCGAGGTCCTTCTAAGAATATAATAAGAAGAATAAAAAAAAGAAGCGGACAGGGAGAGAGATAGCAAAAGAAAAAAATAATCGGCCGAGGGAAGACAAGGGTCGACAACGACATGCACCTGTGTGCGAACCCGCACATGTCCGATGCAACTGCACTACCCCTATCTTCCCTCGCACGAAGCTCCATTCATAATTCAGCGGGGCGAATTAGACGAGCGAGGGACGCGAGTTCTCTCGCATGTCTCTGTTACGAAGGTAATAGCGAGAGAACAAATTAAGCAACACCGAGCGACATACTCCGTTTCGACAGAATGGACTGAGCAAGAGACATGTTAGCCCTCCCCCCCCCCTCCCCCCGAGAGAACACTTTCACTTTCTGCGTCATTTCATATGTCACCCAACTATTCCTCCACTTTTTTTACTGCTCACGGATGGTCGCAACTCGCCAGGCTCTCGCTGTAATTGATGTACTATAACTGCATAAATAACGAACTCACGATGGTAGAAGCATCTGCATAAATAACCGACGACAAGTTGTCGATGCATGCGTTGCAGAACGATTGAGGACTGAAGAATGAAATGATAATGAATTTTGTTCCGAGCAAAATATTTTATCGAACGTTATGCCGTTATGGTGCGTGTCTTTCACATCGAATCAATGCGACTTACTTGATTGGTAACTCTTATAGTACATTGTAGTAAACTTAGAAATTTCTTTTAAATATAAAAATGCGAGTCTCACAAATCAGTCTTTTTCTTTCAAACATAAGACAATCATGCAATATTGATGGATTATTTTATGGAGTTCGTATTCTTAACAGAAAGTCAAGAAGTGATATTTGGAATTTAAAAGAAAATATTGCAATTAGAAAAATGAAACGCCAAAAAAAAAGAAAGTATATATAGTTCTATGATTATGCTTTTTTCAAAATCTTTTTGTTTAATTTCGTTTTGGTGCTGATTTTATATATCTTCACTTATCAATATATCATTCTTTATCAATGAATACTGCAAAGTCAAACGTCACGCCGCAAAAGTTCTTACAAAAAGACTATATAATACACAGAAAGATTTTGCTAAAATATCTAAAAATTTAGTTGTGATATATATACATATATATATATATATATATAGATACAGATTTGAAAATAATTTTCTTGGACCGTTAAAATAATTATGTAGAATGTTAAAACATAAATTAAAAATAATTCTTTAACGCTCATATAACTTTCAAACAAAAAATTAATAAATAGTAACCAAAGTCAACAATTAAAACGAATTATAATTAGATGTGACAATGTAAAAATTTATTTTTTTTTTCACAATATAATTTTTCAACGATACGTTTCGACTATATTTAGTCCTCATCAATCGCAGAAATATAATTACCCCATATAACAAAAATTAGATTAACATATTTAAAAAGAGGATCTTAATTTCGATTTTTAATAGTCAGTATAAACGCAACCATATTATATTTAGTCAATTTGTCGGACAATAAAACATAGTAATGAGTCATAATCCAACCAATTCGTCGGTTAACAGAAGAAAGGGTAGTCAAGTGATTAAAAAAAAAGTAAAATTAGATGTGTAGATTGATGTCAAATTTATGAAATGATTGTATATGTGCGTCCTTAATATTATTGGTAGAATTAAATAGAATAATACATAATATAGTCAAATTAAAGATATAAAATCGTTGCAGATTGAAACTTAAACAAGTCTTAACAATTAAAATTATATAAATAAAAACAATTATGTAGAATGCTTAATGATGAGGAATGCTGCAACAAATTTTAACATTTTAGCAATCAGTTTGAGCGTCTTATATAATTATTTTATAATGCCCAATAAAATTATTATCAGTCCAATAACTATAATTGTTAAACAACAAAAATTTTTAAACAACAAACCATTCTTTCTATTCTTCAAATAAACAAAATACTATTTCGCAAGATAATTACACTAAAGATTTTTATTATCGATGTTTAAATGCTATTTATGTCGAATCATTATAATCATAATAATTTTGTACATGTTTAATACGAACAGTTATCTAATTAACAGTTGACTAACAACACACACATATAAAAAGAATAAGAAAACGATGTTTTGCGGGCAAAAGAGTAATAAAAGTAATTCTAATTTGAGACTGCTTGAGCAGATTCCATAAAATTCAAATCTTATGGACATGCGAAACACACACACACACACACACACACACACACACACACACACACACACACTACGTTCGTTTTCGTTTTACCTTACTAATTATTCGACTAATACGACGTACGTAGGTAGTCGTACGTAACGTTTAAATTACCACGACCGTAAGGTAGTATGTA
>NW_012130067.1:4031907-4037493 GCF_000143395.1 Atta cephalotes | reverse complement strand
AAATTAATTAACTTTAGTTAGTAACGTACGCGTTCGTAGCGAGATTACCTACTAAATTAACTAAACTAACTTTAACTTAGGTACGACTAGCGAACAACACACACACACACACACACACACACACACACACACACACACACACACACGGTTCGGTTTTTTCCTTTTCCAAATAATTTGCGCAATAGCACTGGGATGTCGCGTAAATTTCACGCCAAGGTGATGATCGGTATGGCGAAGTAGCACGATTTCTAACGAAGGCTCTAACAAAAAGTAACGCTTTAACGACGAATTCTCGATGAGTATAACTGTACTCCCGATAGAATAATTCAACAATGCAACGAACTTTTTTACCGCCTCGCTGTAGTTTCTCTCACTGTATTTCTTCTCGAGCAGAGCTTCAAAGAATTCCACGGTCACATTTACATTAACGCAACAGAATATCCTCACTGTCTCTATTTTTTTTAAATAATATATCTTTTCAGAGATTTACGTCTTTGCACCTCTGTGTCTTCGCACGGCCTTTGAATAATTTAAGAGCGGCCAAATTTTTTTATTTCAACGTTTTGTTTCAATGAGAGATGAGAGACATATAACTCAAAACAGTTTAGGAAACGTGAAAGAAGATAATACGATAACGAATATTTGTTTTATGGTGGCAGATTTGACATAAGAATGAAATATTAGATGCAGTCTCTGTGTGTGAAAAATTCTTTTATTTCATGTTTTTTTCAACATCGCATTCATGACGCAACGATTAATGTAATATTTTTTTCGACACGTTCCGAGTCTCTTTGAAAATCTCGGAGTAATGTGAAAGTGCAAAGGAAGGCTTTCGAGTCGACCGCATGGACCGCTCCGAACTTTGATACATTAATAAATAGCTTCTCCGCCTATCAGTGGACTTCTTTTACTCTTCCTTGAGCACGTTTAACATGCACGGATTGCCTCCCCTGTCCTTCCCGTTTCTTTGCCTTTTCTCCTCTGCGGGCCTAATGTCAATAACCGTTGCATTAGTTGACGCTTCGTTACTTTCTTTGCGGCGGGCGAGCGAGCAGGCGATTAAAAATGGTCGGGGTGTCATTCGCGATGGTACACGGTCGCCGCGACGCCGACGTCGAATCGCGTCGGTGTTGGTGACCAGCGTCCGTCGCACCTGTTTCACGTGGCGTCGTCGTAGCATCACGCTCGGTGATTTGCTCGCCGGAGCAAAAGATGTTCCCAGTGGCTGCACCGTCGCCTGCATCCTCTTTGTACACTTTGTTCACACCGTGAAGGCAAGTCGTAAGGCATCACCCAGTCCCGCACGGACGGAGAGACCCGGTAAATCCACGTACAGCGTCGTCGCTCTCTCTTTCTGCACGTTAGAGCGTCGCCGAAGCGGAGACTGACGTACACATGGATGAAAAAAGATATATACGAAAACCGTTACGAAAACCGTATTATCTCTCGGTTCTATATATTCTTTGATCAGTCTGAGATCGATTTTCCTGTCCTCTTTGAAAGTCAAGAAATTGAATGAGAAGAAAGATTTTTTTTAAATTCCGTTTTAAATCCGTTAAAAGATCCGTTCGTCATCGAGAATGTGGGATAGTTCGGAGAACATCAGATGGCGTCTTTTCCACAGCTTCTTTTTACGATGCACTGTTTTATCTCTTGCCGCGAGACAACTCGGAAAGAAGTGAATGGTGCAAGGATGAGAGAAACGCGGCAGTTGCAACATCCGCGGTCGGGCCCCACGTGCAGCTGATGATGCAACGCTCGTGCATTTTGTAACTCCGTGGGCCAGAAGGCCTTCTTACCCGGCATATTGGATTAGATAAAGTCGAGAGCATTGAGTAATCGCCCAATTAAATGGCTCGTCAGCCAAATATCGCGCATATCTTAAGTTATAAAATTTAATTTTCCGAAATGTTCGTAAGGAAATTTATCATTCGCATTATTGTATATTTTGATGATGAGTTAAAATACACATGATATGAACGTGAAATTCATAAACTTGCATAAACTTGCAAGATTTTATTCAGTTCGAGCCCGTTCACTTGCCATATCATCCTTGAGTTCACTGTCAATAGACTTAGCTGCGTTGTTATCTCTTACTTGCGAGGGTTTAACGATCTAATATTATCGTCAACATGATTAATATATGTGCGTGTGCGTATGTTTCACGATAATCCATTACTCTCTAAAATTTTTAGAGTGAATCCCATTCTGAAAATTGAGCTACTCTTTTTTAAGACTTGCTCAATTTTCATTCTTTAGTTAGATTCCATTTCAAAGAATTTAGAGAATAGATCATCGCACGTGTTGGATGAAATATTTTTGTGCAATTAAGCTGTGTAAAAATCTCATTTCTTCAACGCGTCAATCAAATCGAATCTCCACCGAATTAAAGACTCAATTGCGCCGTACGCGTAAGTGCAGACGATGTCTTGTGACTTAAAAACAATGAATGGTACTCACCGCCGTCGACAGTAGAGACAGTGCTGGCCTTGTTGATCTTCGTGTTCCACATAGCGAGCGCGGGAGGCGCAGCGGGACTCTGATCGGGAGTCGGCGGATGAACCGCCGGCATCGGAACCATCGTCGGACCCAGCTGTGCTCCAGCCAGATGGTCCGAGTTCGATCTGTACAAGCCCGCGTCAAACCCCCGTCCGGGATAAGCCTCGTCATCCCGCTTGGACAATCTCTCCGCCAATTTCTCCGCCCTCTCTCGATCGGTCTCCTGTTTTATTCGAAGGTCTGGCTCCTGTTTTATTCGAAGGTCTGCGAACACAAGATCAAGAGCTTAGTTGCAGGACAGGTCGATTTTACATCGATTTTATTATAGTAGGTTTATCTCACCTTCGGCAACGCTTTCCTTGAGATCACAATTGCTGCGTTCCTCGGACCGCGCTCGTTCCAGCTGCTGTTCCAGTTCCGTAGGCGTATGTGGCGCGGTGTGGGAATGCGAATGAGTTTCAGAGGGATGGGTGAACGATTGATAGAAGTGATTTTTCAACAATGGATGCGGGGCGGATGCCGGCCGGAAGGCAGGGCCGTCGCGCAACACACTCGCTCTTCCTAACGTATCGACATCGCTCGGCGATCTAAAAATACGTGGTCGCAGCTCGTATAATCTTACGCGAGTGAATTGGCAAGGGCACGTAATACGGTGCGAATATTTGGTAAACACGCATAATACGAAAAGAGGAAGCACGGGGAAAATCAAATCCGGAAATTGACGTAACGCCAAGTGGGGCAAATGAAGGAATACTCAAAACGTTCTTTATATTATACGATAAAGTTCCTTGGAAGATTTTATGGTCTCGATTAGCGCAATATCCGCGCAACATAATTGACGAAAATCTATTTTGATCGTAAAAGTAATATTTCAACAAGTTGAGATAGAAATTCGAAGAAACCGTAAAAGAGTCGCTTTGCCATAACGATTCATTTCCTTATCAAAAATATGATAATTTAGATATTGCTTTGTCGTTCGCGGATTGTCACATACGTCATCGTCATTAGAACGAAGGAAGGCCGCTCGTGGTCAGTTCCTCGTAAAAGAGCTTCGCATCTCGGCGAAAGGTTCTTACCTCATCACCCTCTTCGGCGGGCTCTCGCAATAAGGAGAGGTGGAGTACACATTGGGCACGATGTACTCCGGGGCGGGCGACGGCGCTGGTGTGGGGGTCCTCTTCATAATATTCCTGACCGCCTCGCTCATGTCGCTCACATCACCGACGCCACTACCACCGCCCCCGTTGCCGATGGTACCACCGATGCTACCACTGCCGACGCTACCGCTACCGACGCTACCCCCGACGCTACCACTACCACCGCCTCCGCTACCCCCGCCTCCACGAAGAGCAGTAACATCGCCAGTGCTCTCTGCGTCCGCGGAGGTGTTGCTTTCTGCAGCGTGCCTTTGCGCCACCGCCAGCTTTTCGTGCTCAATGATCGATAAACCTTTAACCTGGAAAAGAAAAGAATTATGGATGAATGAATACATTTCAGAAAAATATCACACGGAGGGAATAATATAAGAAATATTGTATAACGATACACAAAAATATTGTGCTATAAGAATTATGATGATAATAAAATATATATAATTTTTAATGGGATTCTAAAAATATTTATTGCATTTAGAAAGTTCGCGTAAATATTGGATTATGTTAATGAACATTCCACGTCACTGATGTCAACATGCGATAAAAAAGCATTTTGTGTAAAAAAATATTTGTGAAAACAATCTACTCACATTCCTGTTAATAATTTGTGTTGAATTTTTTAACATATTCGAGTACTAATTTATCATAATATGATTATATTATTTAAATATTCTATGTTAAATTGATATTCTTAGTGTCAAAAGGACACAATTTATAAGTAAGTAAACATGTAATACAAAAATATGTTTTAAAATGTATAAATTCTAAAATATGTGTGTTAATTTAACATATCATAAATATTAATTATATCTACTAAAAAAAAATATATATATTTCCACAGTTTGTAAACAAACTGTGAAAATATATATATATTTTTTTTTACAAACTGTGTCAATCATTTTTTTTCTGATCATTTTTTTTCACACAATATCTTTGTTGTTTCCTAACATGTCGATCTTATGTTAAATGAACACAAAAATTTAAGTGGGACATGTGAAATGTGTTATATTCGTCACAAATTTTCCAACAGTCAATTAAATAAATATATCAATTAAATAAAATCACACATTTTTGCATTAAATATTTGAAAATATCGAATGAAGACATACGATACAAAGTTCAGTCAATGCATTTCCGAGATGAATTTGACAAATGATTTGACTTTTCTACAATATAAATGATACATAGACTTTAACCAGTGCGTGTTTTGAAGCCGCGCCACGTGTACAATTATTCGGGGGATGTTATTTAGGGTCATTATTTACGGAAAAAGAGACAGGCACGTACTTGAAGGCATTCAGCTGCCTTGAGGAAGGAGCTGAGGGATTCCTGGGACACATGTACCTCTCCACGGTACATGAATTCGAGGAGAGACGCCATATTGTGGGCACTCGTCCCATCGAGAATAACGATCAATCCCGCGGGAGAAGGCGGCATTCCTTCGAAAAGCTCCTGAAAATGCTTGCTGCATGCTGCGAGGATTAACCTGTGTGCCTTGAACGTAACTCCTGAAACATAAATAAGATGTATTGATTTCAAAATATGAATGATGTAAGAAAGTACATACTGTCATCAAACATACTATTATCAAAAGAAAATATTTCGACCATCGCTAATCCATTGAGTAAATGAAAAAAATATATATACAGGGTAATTTTAACATATTTCGTCACCCATCATGAACTGGTAGAGTGAATCGAATTGAATTGAAAAGTCCTCTATCGTTTTGCAATTTCCAATAGTTAATAAGATATTAATCACTAAAAATTGCCAAATATTGATCTTGAATAATTTTTTACTCAAATACTATCAACTTTACAGAAAAGCTGCAAGAGACAAAAATCATTTATTTTCTTCTCATAAAGTTCTGAGAATTTTTTCAGAATTTTGAAAATATTTTCTCATGTTGGTAAAAATAAGAAAATGCAGTACT
>NW_012130067.1:4024190-4031887 GCF_000143395.1 Atta cephalotes | reverse complement strand
TTTATTTTCTTCTCATAAAGTTCTGAGAATTTTTTCAGAATTTTGAAAATATTTTCTCATGTTGGTAAAAATAAGAAAATGCAGTACTAAAAAGTTGATAAAAAATTCTGAAAAAATTTTTAGAGTTCTATGAGAAGAAAATAAATGATTTTTGTCTCTTGCAATTTTTCTCTAAAGTTGACAATATCTAAGTAAAAAATTATTCAAGATCAATATTTGACAATTTTTAGTAATTAATATCTCGTTACTTTGCGTAAACTGCAAAATGATAGATGACTTTTCGATTCAGTTCGATTCACTCTACTGCTTATGATGGTGACGAAATGTATTAACGTCACCCTGTATACAAAAATAATAGAATATTGAAGAACCAACCGTAGAACTTATTGCGTTAAACAATTCTTCAATTTATATATTCTATTGATAATCACATTGAGTTGGTATTTAAACCTAATCTCAAATTAAGGAAACCTAAATTCGAACTCTTCTCAAGATATCTTATTATAATTTTGATTTATATAATTTAGAACCCTTTATTATTGTTATTATATTATTGTTAACTAAATTAATTCTCTGCTGCATAAGATCACTAAAAGCACTGCAGATTACATTTTAATTGTGTATTTTGAAAATTTAAATCTGTAAAAAAATAAATAAATTAAAATCTACTATAAAATCCGATATTTCTATGATAATAAGAACTTCTTAAAGCTTTGACAAGTATATTAGAATTTTTATTAGAATTTATATCAATTTTTATACAATCCGGAAAAATATAAAAATTTGTTTTTTTTTTCGAAGATCACTATTGCTGACGGAAGAATTAAGATTCCTTGTTACTAGCGGAAAGTTAATGGATATCGCAGAAAAAAAAATTAAATATTAACCTCGCGCTTCTATAATCATGCGAATCATCAAACTCGATCGGCGAAATTAGCAAAATTTTTGATGCACGCACAAGATGCTCGCGGGCATTTTCTTTCTCACGGCTTACAATGTAAGCGGGCACCATCGCGCGCAGCAGACGAGCGCGGGAATTTCAGCATGCAAAGAAAGCCGGTGACCGACGAACCCTTTTTTTTTTCAAGCGGCCCACCATTTCCCTCTCTACAACGCGACATAAAGGAACCGAGGCTAGCACGCCTGACGTCGATGCCCTTTCTTGCAGCCCGCTGCGTATGTAGGTCATCTTCGGACACGATCTTCCGT
Source organism: Atta cephalotes (assembly GCF_000143395.1). Lineage (NCBI taxonomy): Eukaryota > Metazoa > Arthropoda > Insecta > Hymenoptera > Formicidae > Atta > Atta cephalotes. The sequence continues at coordinate 4,030,678 of NW_012130067.1, read as the reverse complement.
AATTCGTAATTCACGCAAGTATAATGCGCGTTCGCCAGCGCGCGGGCGTGTAATATGACACGAGCGACCGCTGCAAGTAAAGCGAGGAACGGTTGCGTGTAAAAAGAGAAAAGAAACCGTGACCGATCGTCGAAGCCTCTGCGGTGTAGTTAACATTCCGACAAATTTCTTTAAAAAAAAAATCCTCAAACTTTTACTATCATGTTTACAAAGCTTAATTTAAAGCACTTTTTTTTATTGATTTTTATTGAAAGTTCTTAAGACTTTAATTAACAAAAATTAGCTGCATACGAAAATGTATATATATTTTCGTTATTCGTACCCTGTTAAACCTATAGTGTCAAATTTAGCTTAATGTAAGACGCCACTGCTCCTACTCAATTATATCGTTATTTTATACTAAAAACAATGGTTATATTTGACACTATACAGTGTCAAATTTAATTATCGTTTTAATAAAAAATAACGAGATATTTAGTAGGAGCGACTCATTAGATTAAATTTGACACTATAGATTTAACAGTGTATAGATATCGTGTTACTTCATTATTTTGATTCCGTGCGAATTAGGTGAACGGAACGTTTCATAAAAGAGCTTCGTGCGTTTAGACGGATGTGGGAAGAAGTCTCATCGGCAATGCCTTCAGAATAAGGAAATTAAGTGCGAGAAGAGAATGAAGGTGACGAGGGCATGACCAGGTGGCTCAAAGCACCTGTCTTTCCAAGTGGCTCCCAGTACACAAAGTGTATCCAACTCTTTGAGCCTCCTCTCAGCGCGATATCATATTTCCTTGTACTCCCCGTTGCGCTCAATTTCAAACCTCTTATCCGACGAATATTGGATTTGCTGTGTACCCGGAGGGAGAGGATTCAACGACTCTGTGATACCGCGTTCACCCGCGGAGCTTGTTGAAATACGTTTGCATCATGAACTTGTCTCGCGTATAATAATGACAGCGTCTCTTTATCTAATAAATATCAAACATATCTTCGATATCGAATTTCAATCGAGAACAATTTTCTTGCACTATCGCGTTATTTTAATCTATCGCTATATATTAATAATCACCCTGCTTTTATAATCCAATATAAGAGAGGCGTGTTATACAGATATTCGGGGCAAATATACAGCTCATTATATGCGCGATGCAAGAGCTAATGGTCGTAAGCGTGTAAGCGTTTTGCGATCATCTTCCTTCGCTTATGACGACTTTTGTAAACGGAGTTTGGAACATACAAATGCAGTATCTTGGTGTACAAAGAGAATAAGAATGTCTAAAGAGATAGATCTCACATAATTTGTGTGATTAAAAAGAACAAATTTTATTTCGTAAAATATAATCATAAAATATAATCATAGACTGCGCATTCCTTGACTTTAGCAATCTTCGTTAGAAAGTATCAAATTATATCAGCATCTCTCTTTAATCTCAATAAAATTCTTCAAAATTCTCGATATTTTACACTGAAAAAAATACTATATTTTAAAAAGTATTTGTTCGAATACTCTAAGTAGATATTTATTAAATGTAAACATATTTGATACGAAAATCATTACTTTAATTTATAACTATAATTTTTTTATTGAGTAAATATTTATATATAAATAAATGTTTGCTTAGTATATTCAAAGAGATGTATATTAAAATTTAGTAAATTTTTGTTCAATGTAGAGAAAGGGAGGTGATTTAAACTACCTCACTTTTTTTTAAAATGACAGTTTTAGACAATTCCATAAGAGTTTATTCTTATTTCATCTATGGAAATAATCGGCGGTTCGTAATACGAAGGCAGTCGGAGATGAAACACTCCTCGTATGTGAACTGCGTTCGGAGACGCATGGAACAGCCAGGCGACAGCGCGGTTCGTCGGCACACTTGTGGAAATAATGAAATATGCAGAGTTAATCGGCGTATAGTCCCGAGGCTACTAATAAATTCTATAATACGTTGCGCAGTCCGCAGCGGGTCCGCGGAATACTTCTCACATACATGCGTTATTATTCCCGTTATCGGGCCGCATGCAGAAATATACGCGCAATATGTTGCAAAGAATTTCGGCAGAGCATTGCGTAACGTGCGCGCGCGAAGCCTCGAGGACGTATTTATGACACGCCGCAACACCGTCATCGACTCATCGAGCGAGCGGAGCTATTACTGAATGAGCGAGTAGAAGAGATAACGCACGAACACTCTCAGCGCGTATCTATTTAGATATTGTTCGTAGTTATGCTTGGGAAGCGAACAGCAACGCCGTCATAGCGAAGGTTGTCAATTATGAATAAATGATAGTGACTTGACATCGCAACGTGCGAAAAGAGATAGCTGTTTAAAATATTTTTTCATTGAGAAAAAAATTACTAAATTTTAATAAATATTTGCTTGAATAACTAGATTTAACTGTAAATATACATTTATTTTGTACGAGAACGATTAATTTGATTTATCTAACATTTTTTATTTAACTAAATATTTATTTACCGTAAATGTTGAGTTTAGTCTTATTTAAATACAATAAATGTTTATTAAAATTTAGTACATTTTTTTCTTAGGGTATGCGATACATAAGCCATTTCTTCAAAACAACTGTACAATTATAACTGTATAATTATTAAATTTATCCATAGTCTATTATTAGAACTTGCTAAAAGTTGGCTATTGTTCGGCGTGCAGTTCGAAGAACTCTGGAAAATGTCTTCAATAATTCATATAAAAATATCATTAGATATCAAGATTTAGCTTTGACCGTATTTGGCGCTTCTATTTATTAGTATTAAACTGTGCGTTATTTAAAGCCATTACTATTTTGTTACCATCCGTATTATTTATGTACTGCTGGCATACGTTAGTTGAGAAATACGTTGCAAATATTATATATAGCCATTTCGATGAGATTACGTGAAGGTCTAGTAACAAGGAGCGAGATCGCCGGCGGCGCGGCGTGACTACCGTCACAAACTTGCAAATAAAACGCGCTTAGTTACGCAACAGTGCAATGCACTCTTCGCGGGCAATCTATTCATATTCCAAGGCCAGCCGGTAGTGCTCTTTGGGAGTTAGGGTTTTCGACGAAGCCTCTTACGACGGTCATCGTTCCCCTACCACGTAATAATAATTCGGAGCCTTGTGTACGTGCATCGTGACCGAATGTGTAATATACATGGGTGAAGGCGGCAATTACAGCTTAATTCAATGTCAATGTGTGACGATGTCAGCGACCGATACGTTGTCAAAGTTACCGCAATATTTATCAAAGGACAACTTCAGAAAAGTGAATTTGATACTGTAGGAGGGGATTTCCTCAATCTCGGGTCAAACTTCGATAACAAATAATGAATGTCACCGAAAAGAGATCTCTAATCTTGGATGAAAAAAAAATGTAAATCCTCTTGGCGTGATTTTTTTGTATCATTCTAAAAAATTTGAGACTATATTTCACGCAACAATAAGTCCTCTCAATTAAAAACAATTAGATTGGAATTAATTAAATAAAGACAGAAATAAAATATTATCTCGCTACCAAGGACTTGCGTTGTGGTATGTGTCTTTTGTTTAATTAATTTGAATTTAGACACTTAAACTCTTATTGCAATTGGATTGAAAAATAACGAGAGACATCGATTGCTCGTGATATGTCACGGAGTAATATCCAAATTTCACAAGTAGATAAGAGCGGTTGCCGATTTGATTAGAGCAGAGACAAAACTCTAATATGGAGGAGGCGGCCAAGGGAAGGGAACAACAGTCAATGCCCCGTCAAGGTCGACAATGCAGAGTGTGCTAGCAAGCAAATATGTGTTTGCCATATCGTATCGGCTCGGCTTCACTCGTTTTAGCTTCGCCCGTACGAAAAGTTGACAGGCCAATAGTGATTCGAGCTTCCTCTAGGCCCGGCCAATGGCCGCGTGGGACCAAGGCCATCTTCTTCACACATATCCAAAGTTCGATGCACAGTACGGCGAAAAGCGTGCTGAGAGAAAAAAAAAGATATGGTAGAGGGATCCGCGAGGGAGAGAGAAGACAGCACCACACAAGCATCGCGATACGGACAAGAAACGACACGTGGAGAAGCGACCGTGAATCTCGAGGTTGCCCTCGCGATAAATCGGCGAGTATTACGCGTGTTTTATCTGTGTGTATGATGGTATGCGACATATATGCGCGCCGAGCGTAGGAAGAGCGTTGTGGGACATGGAAAATAGATGCGCGCCTCTTCGTCCGTGAATATTAAATCACGCATGGTTTCTCTCGTGACTCGAAGCTTTAGGCATTGCGATGTATGCAATTTTTGTTCCACGAAAATTCACTCGAGGATCCGATTTCGTGGGAATCATTACCGGCGAAAAAGGCGGATGAGAATTAACACATCCTAATTCCAGTATACCAATGATTTCTTCTGCAGAGAATAGAACCATGGCTTTCTATTTATATTTAAATATGATAATGAAACATTCTTTTCTCAATTAAGATGTTATCTTCTGAAGCAATCGTCTTTTGAATGTAAAATGTAACTGTTGAATAATTTTACCTCAGATATGCCTTAATGTGGCATTCCCTTTACTTTATATGCTATTATTTTTTATTAACAAAATACATTTGCCTGTTATCGTTATATCCTTAATGTTCTTTCAATTGAAAAAAATTTATTATAATACGTTTATTTTTATGTGATCACAATATTCAGTCTGATAAATTCATGTTAGTAATGAACGACTCCTAAAGGTTATTTGCTTTCTTTACCGATTTAATTTTTGTACAATATTGGTATCACAGAAGATAATAGGTTTGCTTTTGCACTTAGCATCTTCGCTTTCTCTCTCTTCAACGCGAATGTATACAAAAGAGAATTTTCTTTTAAAATTTACCCTAAAAATATAATAGTTGTGTATACAATACAATATTTTAAAGATTTTTACCATACACTTCAGTAAAATTGATCAAACTTATTTTATACTTTATTGTAGTTTTATTAATGAATGAGAGAGATTTACGTTAAAGTTCTTCGAAATACAATGTTGTCCCACGACTGTCATATTTTCAGGATAAATTCTAAGAAAAAATTTTCTCCGTGTATTTATTTCAAGTACAAACATTTTTGGGAATTTCAAGCCCTAATATTACACATCGTGCGCGATGGAATTCGGAACTTGCAAATAATATACAAAAACATTGAATACAAAACGTTTTTAATTCCGATCGTTCGTCTAAAGCCCTAAATGCGAGACAACAGTGATAGCGATAGAAACAGAGAAATCCAACGGGAATGTCAATCATAGGAACACGAAATAAGGCAATAGCGATAATTTCTCTACGAATTGAAATTCTATGTCTATCACCTTATAGCCTACCAATCAGCGTCCAGATTTTTCATTCTGTTTATATGTGCTATAACCTTGAAGCAGATGGAAGAAATATATTAATATACAGTCTATGTATGAAATCAGATTGGTTGACATTTTTATTTCTTTCGCGGAATTGTGCAACGGTAGACAATTATATATCGCTTATTTCTATGCTATTCCTATCGCTATTCTTATCGCTGCCTCGCATTGTGTTTAGGGCTTTATTCACGGTCATGAACATTCACTCTCGCATCACGCGCACATCCGTCGCCAGAAAGCGTATATAAATGCACATGACGCGTTACCGCGCGTTACGCAACTCGCCGATGTCGTTGACCCATTTTTGATGAACGATTTTGAGGTTCGATCAGAGAGGTTTTATCAGGCGCTCGTGTTCTTTACGCACGATTCGCGTAACGTATGCATATTTGTTTCTCGAGTAGTTGTTATTGCAGCCACGTTATCTCGCCCCACTTGGTTCCCTTTCGTGAAGATTAACCAATAAGTTTTTAATAATCTGATAAGACCCGCTACGGTGTCGCGTTTTCGTAACTCCACGTTTGCCTTGTAATACTAACGAACTAGGCCTTGATGCCGCATCTCCATGTGTCTAATGTTGTTGACTATTTTTACAGACTGGTTCAAATACGATTAGAATGTGATTTGAAATGTGACGTTGTAATGTGACGAAATACAGTTATAGAATTATTAGAGGGAGATTCTCGGCGGCGCAAATTGCATTATAACAGTCTAACGATTAAAGCGAGCTGTTTTAAAAATCGAGGATATTTTAAAAACCGGTTTTAAGCTGCTAACACTTGACTGAGTGAAACATGCCAGTTTTTTATTTTTGCGATAACAAAATATCGAATGATAAAATCTCGATCGCGTGCCTTTCTCTTTCACAACAATCTCGCGTTTGGCATCTTCATCGCGTAACAAAGCTTGATGAACGCCGCGCAGTTCCGCGATCTAGTGAGTTCCGCATTTAACGACGTATAGCCGGCCAGATTATATGTTTGTAATAGAAATAGCAACGGAGAAGGCCACGTAGTTCAACCGAGAAAATCACCCGACCACCCGGCTAGAAGGCCAACGAGAAGAGGATATATATATATATATATATATATATATATATATATATATA
>NW_012130067.1:4010884-4023585 GCF_000143395.1 Atta cephalotes | reverse complement strand
TATATATATATATATATATATATATATATATATATATATATCAAGTGAATACCCGATCGGCAGTCATTAACCACTAACGTATTAACCACTAACCACTGACGTCTATATATACGTACGTATATGCATATTTGCTCGCATAAAATAATTATGAAACTTTTTATCTAAATTTTTTAATAGTCGTTTAAGAGTCGTTTCTGATAAACATCAATTAGAATAACTGATCTTCCGTTAAATCGTATCTTCTATTTATACTTAACGTCTTATGTCCGTTTCTCTTAATTTGTTTATTAATTAACTTTAATTTCGATTCAATTTATTCCTCATCTTTTTCTAATTCTTAAAACGTGAGAAAAAAAGTGAAAGGAGAAAAGTAAAGTGTTAATTGAATTGAGATTAAAATTAAAGTATTAATAGAAACAAGCATCAAGATTTACGATAACGTTCTAATGTCTCTTATATCCATTTCTATTAATGTAAATTAATTTTAATCTTGGTTTAATCGGTTTTTAATTTTTTTCTTTTTAGAATTAGAAAAAGATGAAAAGTTGGACCGAAATTAAAGTTAATAAATTATTTACAGTAGAAATGAATACTGACTAAAAATGGCTGAATCGGTCGTTCACTTGGTGCACTCATCCAATGGTTCGAGGACGAGCTTTCACGTGATGACGCAAAAACGCGAGGACGAGGACAAGGGGAGGATGACCCTAGGCAGGCGAAGTCAATGGCCGGAGTCCTGTTGCATCAGAGCGCGCGGTAACAGCTAACCTTGACTCCAGGAAGTGTACTTTTGCCATGAACATGGCGGAGTTTGCGAGCGGCGTAGTGACGCTCGCGCGTTTCTTCACTCGCCGCTCAACTTCTCTTCCTTCTCGCTTGGGGTTATCCCCCTCGAGACCTTCGGTCACGCATCAAGGCTCTCGAATTACTACTACTACTACGCTTTGTACCACCAGTTTCGTCTTGCATTCCGCCAATATGTGGTGACGCACAGGAAGATCGGTACATGATGGAGAGCCTTGGAAATCAGCTTGCCTGAGATAGGTAGATAGCTCTGACGTTCCACGCTCGATTATTCTACGATGAGTTACTATAATTAATCTTGAGAATAAACTTGATAGAATATTCACAATGACAGCTCCATTTTTCATAACAGCTCCTCGGCATGCGAATTGTTTTCATTGTTGTGTCTCGATTAATAATATATAATATTATAAATGTTACTGAAGTAACGATTTCGTTCGATACCTTATTGTACGTAGTATTGAAGCGGCATACCTCGCGAAAAATTTGAATTGCGACACGTGATTCACTTTCGAGAGATGATAAAATCTTCTCGATAACATTTTCAACCAACATTTCGTATCACCAAAGTATATCGACATTGCCGCGCACACATAGTATGCTTTACCTAGGTTACTGAACACATTCAATGGCATGTCTCATTCATGCGAAAGCATAGAAAAGCAGAGAAGTACAATTGACACGTTAAATTTAGTATTGCTTTATGATAATCATGACTCATAATTATAGTAATTAGAGATAAATACAAAAACAATAATTATATTAGGACTCTCGAATTTTAAACAATACAAAAAGATAAATATAATAGGCTAATGAGAGTCAGCAACGGCACAATTATTTAGTGAACAATCAATAATCAGATGTTAGATTGATGTCTTCTTTATTTTGAACGTTCGACTCTCTTTGAAGTCCTCCTCAGCAAGAATGATACAATTATAATTAGCTGAACTCTTATTACTATTATATTTATTTGTATATCTTTTTGTATTGTGAATAAATATGAACTTTTATGATCTCGCGTTATTTAATGCCGGATTTATTTATCGCAGAATCTTAACATTTTTATTATGTAATATATCTGGAACTTTTGTGACTGATTTTGCCATTTTAATTACTTTTCAGTTCTCGCTCTATTAACATATATCGACACATTAAGAAAATGTTCTGATTAAACTAACAAAAAGTCTCAGTGAAAATGGTGAGATTAATCTTGGTGAGATTAAACAGAATTTATGGTTATAACTTTTGTTGGGCTTTTTTATTGGTTTAATTAGAACATTTGCTCATGTATGCAACATGTTTATTACGAGCTTTTGAAACCGATAAAATCGGGATCTTTTTGGTAAGCGTATCTGTCGCATGACCGCAAACGGTATCCGCCGCAGGCGGATGCAATACTATGTATCTCGTGATATCATACCGGATGCATGGCTTGCAGAAATTTAAATCAGGTCACCCGACTGTAATTGATTCACGAAATATTTAATTGCATGCATAGTGCACGCAGGTGCGTAATTGACGAACATTGGACACGCATCAATGCGTATCGCTCTATGCGGCATCTGTTTGTATTCCAACCGTGTCGTGAAACGTAAGTGCGCCCTAATTCTCTCGACCTGTTTAACTCGCCCAGATAACGCGTTGGTCGAAAAAAAAAAAAAAGACCGCTACCTTATCGCGCTGCACTAGGTCTACTGACCCAGAAAGCGACATATATTCACGACATGAATAGATAAAATGACTGCGTGGGACAATTGAATTTTCTACATCCATAGCATTTCATTTGAAACTTTAGTCACTTATGTTGAAAAAAAGGTAAGTGATTTAAAGATATGCAAAGTATTTGCTTAAGACGCCTCAACAAATTTTTAATTTCATAGTTAGATTTTTTAATAAGTTTTTACTTTTGCTATTATAATATAATTATTATATAATAGTAAATAGAGAAAATATTATAATTTATTATTATATAGTTAAATTTATATATGTATTATTATTATCCTTATAAAATAAAGGAATATAAAAATAATGAACTTTAAGATTTCTAGATAACTGGGCAATACTTCTTATTTTTCATTTCCAGAAAACGATTTAAAAAAATTATGAGATACTATAATAACTATCCCATTATAATAACCATCTACTCATTTAAAGATTAATAATCTGAATATATAATTTTACATATTTATATATGAATGCTACAACTAGCTAAATGCTCTGAATTTTTTTTCAAGAACAAAAAAATATTTTTTTAACACCAAATCATCGAATATATAAATAATAATCACATAATCAAAAGAGCAACGTACAATTCATTACTACAATGATGAATTGTTGAAAATCATAAAGATTGTGAATAAACAATTATCATGGCAAGCCTCGAAATCTCGCAGAAACTCTGATTTATATTAGGTAACACCAGATAAGTGTAATACTTAAAGTAAACTGTGACACGTGAAGATATTTCATGGCGTAACAATGTGGCTTCTCGCACCTATTACGCTATCTATTACGCTAACGCGAAGGGCAGCCGCATTCAAATACGAGGGCGAACGGTATGTGTGTGCCGTTTCTAATGTTCCATGTGTCGCTGTATACTGCGGATGCCGTAACGTGCGATGCGTGGCACGCATAGACGCGAACGCAGCGATCGTGCGTGAGTTATACGCTAGAATTCTAATTTGAATCCGACGAATCTCACCGTCGTTTGCATATGTTCGCGGTCGTTCGTACGCCGTACGATCTTCCCGGCAGGGATTTCAAACGGTTAAGCTACTTGCGAAACAGCACGCGCGCCTTTGTCTAACATCGAAGTCATCGCATACATACACACACATATATATATGCGACAAACACGTTCCAGTGCGTCTGATAGATGTATGTATGGAGATAAATATATGACTCTGTAGCCCTAAATTCAACACGCTACGTAAAGTTCGTTAGATATCGCAGCAAGTCATGGACAACATCGTGCACGGACAAATACGCACGCACGCACGCACGCACGCACGCACGCACGCACGCACGCACGTACGTATACACGCTACGTGCTGCTCCGCGCAGCCAAATAGTGCCCGATAGTGTCTGGGCCGATTGGCGCCTATCGACGTCTCGATCGATATCCCGCGTTCGAGGGGAAACGAACGTGGTTACCTTGGAGTAGCTTTTCTGATAGTATACATTAATGTCTAGCTTGAATCGAAGAATATGAATATATAATTGCTCGGTGATGTCGATTTATTAAGGATTCATGCTAATTAGCGTATATAGGTGATAGCCCTCCTCTTTTCGATACGCCGATGTACTACTTCCGACTTTTGTGCTTCCTCTTAGCACCAATTTGAGATGCCGTATGCTAATATTTTGGCAAACACGTGCACAGCATACTCGTCGTCCGAATATTTTGGCTTTGATTAATAATAGTTTTCTAATGCCTATCAGAGAGCGTTTTCGTTAATTTAATGTTGATTTTGTGTGTATTCATTAGGCTCTAATCTATTCTATATAATCAAATTTGAGATAATATGCAGCCTTCACTGTTAAATCTGTAGTATCAAATTTAACCTAATGTGAGTCGCCTACTAAATATGTCGTTACTTTTTACTAAAATGATAATTATATTTGACGCTATGTCGTGTCAACTTGACACGATACAGTATCAAATTGATACTATATAGTGTCAAATATAATCATTGTTTTAGTATAAAATAATGACATGATTGAGTAGGAGCAGTGATGATTCACATTAAGTTAAATTTGACACTATAGATTTAACAGTGTTGGTCACAAATATAAATGGAACAAATTGTTTCTATATCTAACAAGAAATAAATTAAAAAGTTTTATTTAAAAAATTATACTTATTTTTATAATAATTTCAATATTTTTAAACTTTCTTTGATTTTTATTGCTACCTTTTCCAAGAGAATGCAATATAAATTGATGATACTTTTTATACTTATGGCCAAGGCTGTAATTTTTAAAAATATGGCTCTATATATTTACAATCACTTAAACACTTATGAAAAAAAAATAGAATTGCATGCGTGTGTATATAGAATTTTTTTTATCTATTTATATAAGATTATTTCTGATAAGGATATGTATCGCATGTTAGTTGCAAATCGATATCACAAAACAATTTAACGCGTCGTCCTTGCGGAAAATAGATCCAACCGATCGATCGATGGATCGTAGAGATTACCTTTATCTGTCACATCTCTGGGATATCGTTCGTCGCTTTTTTTTCGTGAATTCCAAACGTACGCACGATCTTGATTGCGATCGAGAGTGTCATGGTTCTCAAGAAACCAGTCTACATTTCGAGATGGTGCGTTTGTAGCGCATGCTCGTCTTGCGTGTACCGGGACAAGCACGAAGAGAGGACGGTTAGATCTAACTGTAACCAAGACCTACTTTTCGGGCTTCTTACGAGATACATACACGCACTTGCGGGTGCACACACTAACGCGAGCGTGCGCGTGCGCCCACAAAACCCCTCGGTAGTTGGCCAACGTTCTTCGTGACGCCACGACTTGACGCATTACTCCTTTCCCTATCTTCGACTGCTTCTCGTCCTTGAACCCTTCCCACTCGCCTGGCTTCCTTTCAAATTTTCACCCTTTGACCTTCTGAGAAAGAATCTTACAGTTTCGTATATATATGTTACGCGATACAGCGTTTAAAAATGATATTGAATATGAAAAGAAAATCATTTGATAATCCTTTCGTACGAAGAATGAAAAATAACATATCTCTTTCATGAAAAGAACAGAAAAAGAACATAAAATATCTAAAAATTTAGCTAGATATAGAATTTTGTTAGATTATTTAAAATAATTCTGTAGGACGCCTAAGCTAATCGTTAGAATGTTAAAATTTTTTGCAGTATTGTTATGCTTGAGTATCCTGTATAATTATTTTGATGGTTCAATAAAATTATCTTCAGATAATATTTCTATATTCAACCTTTCAACACATTGCATTATGGTATACCCAATTCAATTACTTATGACTTTCATAAAAATGAACATATTGTAAAATTTTTCAATCGAAGCGCCAAATACTGAAAAACATAACAGTTCGAAAAGGTTTACATCTTTATTAATAAAAAAAAGTTATACAAGCAATGAAAAAAGAATTCGAAAGGCATTGAAAAAGCCAGGTATGCCACATACCGCTAGCTAAATTTTTTAATATTTTAGCAGAATCGTTCTTTTGTGATATTTGAGGTTCGAAGGGACCGCTCATATTGATTAATTGCGTTCTCTGTCTGACTTTACTCTCATTCTCTATAGCTGCGGTTTTCGTAAATCAGGGCACGCACGCGGTTATAAGGTGAAAGGTTTATAAGGTGAAAGCGTTAGACGAGAATTGAATAACGGATCGTCTCTAGGCGGTAACAGTATACCGGTTGCACATGCGGCGAAATTAATATCAACGACGAAACAACGGAGAGTCTCGGAAATGCGGCCTCAAAAGCGGAGGGCGGTCACTGAAGGTTATCGCAAATCGATATCCATGAACTTTAACTTCATTCGATTTCGTCAGACTTCGATTTCATTGTTCCTTAATCCTCTATTGAGAAAAAGTCCAGCGAGAGAGAAAAAGGGGGAGAGAGAGAATGCAAATTTTTGAATATTACTTTTTTTTTAATATGAATGATTTAATAATCATGATTTTGACAAAGAAACACTAGCTTTACAATACGTACAACGCGAATTGCAGTAAAATAGGAAAATATAAGAAGGTAACTTATTTCTTGATTGACTTCGTTATAAATTCGTATATTTATGACCTAACTGCAAGAGATAGTATTATCATTTTTATGCGGTATACTTATCCGGCTTGTATGTTAGATAGATATGAAACCAGTGTACGTGATAAATTAGTGTTTACTCGACGAAATGTTTAGCTCGTTGGATGTTTTGCCGATTATGTACTGCACGTGCTCTATTAAGACCGTTTATCTTTATCAATTAAGATGAATGACTGATGTAAATAAGTAATGAGCGATATAAAAATAATAGATCAAATTTCTTAATAAAATCCTGTCCTTTTATGTATACAAGTTTAGGAAATATAATAACAGTAACGAAGAGACGCATATTTCTGATGGTGTTACTTACAATGTTATTAAATCTCCTGTTATTAAATCTGTAACAACACTATCATCGAAATTGCATTTGAAAGTTCGATGATAACCAGAATATCGAGATGATTCAGCTTTATCAATCACTGAATAACTACAAAGATATTTGTAATAAAAAAAAATTCGCGCGACAAGTGGTGAACCAACTGGTCAATTAACTTGATCAATTCTACGGTCATGCAATGAAGATTAGTTGATCGATTGGAACTCGACTTCACACGCCGCGCACTTAGAGGAACACTGAAGAATCTTTAAATACACACTTAAATCTTAAATACACATACGTTATCGCACACATATTACGTCTTGCATTAGCTGGCCGCGTCGAAAAAGCACGGAACGTAAGAACGTTTGCCGAAAATTGCACATTCTTGTTTATTCAGCGTGAACGATAAAGCAGCGAATATCTAGTTTCATATATTGACACTTAGCTTCAAGTATATACGCACGTTATCGCACACTTTCTCTGATAAGTTCTCGAATTTTATTGACGTCGCGCAATTTCGATTCACTCGTATGCACCGTAATACGTATACGCGGACGTAATTATTGCGTGGATTGCAATAACGCGTATTTACGTCATTTCGAGCTGACGAAAAGTTCCTCGATTGCGCGATTTCTACGATATTTGTTTACCCTTTTAAAGACATCATCGAATACATATCTCATTTATCGCACTCTAGGCGATGAGGCTATCATCGAATTCGATAGGACGCACTCAGTGCGCATTGCATATATTTAAAGTCGTACATAAATTGATGTAAAGATATGTATTTATTACAAACATAGAAATCGATTAAACCGTGAAACCGTGATTCTCAATACACTTTATTGTGTTGCCTATTTTTATACTTTATATTTCGAACTATATTTATATATAACTTTAGATTTCGACTATTTGCATTTCACTTTTACGCTCAGATTAAATCAGTGTACAACGACTTTAATATGCACCAGGATATTATGAAGTCATTCAAAATGAATTCCGATCGGAATTATTTTTCTATTTCTATTCTATTTTTTAAAGAAAATTAAATAATTCCGGAATCCATTTTAACTTGTTTATGATAGGTGTGCTTTGTGCGTCCATTATTGTGTACAATCGAATTCATTATTTATTGCAATTTCAATACCAATCACTTGTTGAAAATATCGATCGTTCACACGATTGACGAACCCCGCGCGATCAGAATGCTAAAACAAGCGCGTTGCACCGCTGCTCGGTGCGAACTGCGGTTTCGCGCGAACGGGCCGCAAGAGCACCCGCTGCACTCGCTGCGTCGGTGGGGAAGACGCACACGGAAATTCGCGTGTGCACGTGCATGTGTATACACTGCATCCGTACACCACGACGATGTGCAAGAACTGAGACTCACACGTGCACGCCGCACTGACTCTGCGCGCTGCCGATTGGGTGGCTATCGAGGGTAGGGAGCCGGTCCAATCGTTTACCCCCTGCACTTCCTATGCAGCCGCGAACTTGTACCACTTGCCGACGAAGTGGTAGCGTGCGAATGCAACGCGCCGCCAGTTGGCCCTTTCGCGCAAGGAGTCGCGACTCGCGTTTGATCAGACGCGATTTATAAAGTGCAAAATAGCTGGGGTAAAATATTTGATCGGTTTTCTGTTACGTTGTATGAACTGTTTAATGGCATTAGAATCACGTCTGTGCCATTTTTTTACTCATCTGATAGCTTTTCGTTTTCCAATTAATTTGGATTTACATGTAGAGTTTAACTTTTTGTGACTTTTCATAAATAAATTCTAATTAATTATATGTAAATTTACTTTTATGTGTCAATCCTCCCTCGTAGAAAGCCAAATTTATCTTGAAGCGATTGGATTAATTTAATCCGCGATTTTAGTGTTAAAGGTTTTGTTATTATGCCAAATAATTTTTACCAATTTTCTTTTTCCGTGAATATATTTTTGTCACATGAATCATACGAGTATTTTTTCATTTCTTCTGTTCTAATTTTTAGCAACAGATGCATCTTTATTTTTTTATTATGTTTTTTCATTAATCACACTTACTATACACTGAAAGAAATCATTTTGTACGTAGAAATTAAAAAATTGTATTCTAACCAAAGTTTGATTAGAATAGCCAAAATTTGGTTATTCTAATGAATTACAACGACAAATTCGATTAGAGTAACAAAAACTTTGTTGTCCTAGTTAAAATTTTAATTGACACACGAAATGATTTCTCTCAATATAACTGTTTTGAGAATTTATGGAGCTTCTAAAAATTCCGAAAAAATTTTCGAAAAAAAAGAAGGAGAACTGATTCATTCGATAATCATTGCGGCATGGTGGTCTTTTCCGTTAGAAAACGAGTTAGGAATGACTTAGTTTATCATGTTTGATTTACGCATATGACAATTTACTGTGACGTAAAAACTCATCGCTGCATTTGATTACCGTTTATGTAAAACGTGACGTTTACATTAGAAAATAATTGAATATCAAATTAATTTACATCACTATTAAATAGGTCATATCGATTGTGTGTTCGGTGCTGCATTAATTGCATCGCGTCAACACGTTCGATCACGCACGACACAAAAGTGACTATTGAAATAACGGTGGAACCTTCATAAGCTTGTTTGAAAGTGATGTCGAAAAAGTGAAAGCCTGAAATTGTTCTATGCTCGTGCAAAAAGGCAACTTTCTCATCGCTTATGTAGATTCAATTCGATTCGTATTGATAAATGCAGCGCATATGACGCTAGAAATATTACGAGCGAATGCAATTCGACGAAGTTGTTTTTTTGTGCGTCGACCTTCTACCTGCATAAGCGAGATCAAAGAGTCAAGGTCTTGGAACGATCGAATTCTTCAATATTTTACTCGGATTCTTGCGTTACGTCTAATAACTCTTCGAAATATTCAACGATTATTTTATCATAAAATTGAGTTATATAACTCAATTTACACATAACTTTGGCCCAGTCAAAATAACTTGATCCAATTTTTTTTTTTAATTATGAGACAACACATATGTCCAAAATCAGGACATAAAACGTCTTAAAACGTCTTAAAATTATTAAGATATTTCGACGCGCGCGCTGTCTACATTATTAAAATTATTAAAAAGTTATTGAAATTATTAAATTATTTTAAGTCAACAATCATCCTGATTTTGAGTCAAAGTCATTATTTTACATACATCTACATAATTTCTCGAAATAATATTTAACGAATCGGCCAGTAGAACTCCTTTTGTTCGAATCATACTGAAGAATTATTTCGATAGAAAAACTCATTTATCGCGTTCACGTCGCAAAAGAATACGTATAGATTGTAAGAAGAAAAAATAATACGCTTTCGTGTGAAGAAACTTACCCTCGCAAAACAGGGTGACATCGGTAAGACTCTCGCTTTTGAATAAATTCGAGAACGTCGTTGCTAAATTGCTGCCAAAACTATTCCACTTGAGGCAAAACTGCTGCTGATGAAAGTCCATGATGCCACCCTTAGGCTTAACTCCGTGACCTTCACTGCTCCTTTTGCAGCTACCTGGGTATTTACCTTCTTGATCGCGCTCGTGCCCAATTGCTCGTCCAGCTACGCAGAAAGAAAGTTCGATTATCGATTTCTGTAATCTGGCTTTCTCTCTCGTTATAAGTTATCTTGCTGTTACCTACGCTGAAAAAACTAAATTTTAATAAATATTTGAATATCTGTAAGTAAATATTTAAACAGAAACCATTAATTTGATTTAATTATCATTTTTTCTTATTGAATAAGAATTAATTTATTGTAAATAGACATTTACTTAGTGCTATTTAAAGAAATGTGTATTAAGATTCAATAAATTCTTTTTCAGTATTCTATTTCTCAATTTTTATCTTTTCCTATTTTTACAGTTTATTTTCACCTTATTTTTGTAATTTTATTTTATGTATTTTATGTATTTGTATTTTCAATTCCTCTTATTCTATTCTGTTACTCAATCACGTATTGCTTTTTAATACTTGAGAAGATCCTCAAATCTAAAGCGTTTAATAAATAACGATATCTACCTGTCTTTTTTTCTTTTGAGAAATGCATGCGTGCATGCATGTGTGTGTATAAAAAATATATCTACAGATGTTAAGAAGCAATTAAATTAAATTAAAAAAAAATTAATTAGAAATTTAATAAAATTATCAATAAATTTTTCACAAGTCATTAAATATGAAGGAAACATTTCATATAAAACATTTACATTCTCGCTATTGTATAATCGAAGATAGAGTATACTACATCCAGATCTCGATCCGTGAATGAACACGCGATAAAAGTTCGCATTACTGTCACCTGTTTTGAATGTTAGATGTTGATAACTTTGAGATATTTCATAAACGCGACATACCTTTTTCGCTTCACTGACTCCGTACGTAATATGTTTATCGTAACAGAGAAATTATCGAACGTGTGGTCCAACAATCGTTGCTTCACGCGTGCATTACGTCGTCGCGGTAAACGTCAAACATAAACAATTCCAGTTCTTCAGAATCGCGGTTGCACGCCGAGTGCCTTGCCTGTCGGCAATCACGAACCGCGATCGCACGATGCCGGCCGCGCCATGTCAAAATTCCACCGCATTTCCGCGACGCCCGCGATAAAATGTCGAGCGAGAAGAAAAGAAGACCTTAACGATGGCAGGGGCGTGTCAACGAGTACAAGCGGAACAGCCGTTTTAACTTCATTCACGGACTTCCACTACCGTCAACAACGACAACCGGCTACGCTACTTCGAAATGCACTTTAGTCTCTGTTTTGCGTCACGGATGGACACGCCATCCAATTACCGGAAGGAGAGAAAAAAGAACAGAAGAAGTTACAGAGTCATGCAGAAACCATGCGCACGTGTCCTATAATCCGCGTGCAGTATCCACAGTGCGTTGTATCACCGATATCGATTGCTATCACCAAGAGTGTCTAAAAACCCGTGTGAAAGAGTAAAAAAGTCTCGAAAACTCCCGGCCGATCCCGCTGTGCGTCCGGGACCAGTGACGCATCGGTTGCGTGAGCACCAAATAGACGACTGACTATACGCACTCGCCGGCCGAAATCGAGTCACCGGCTTGCATCGCGCATCGGCATATGAACGAATCGCGCGTGACTGTCGTCGTTCGCGGTGCGACCGGGCCAGGGTACGCGCGGTCGCCGTGCGGGAGGGTCCACCGATGCGCGCCAGTCGAAAAATCGCGGGCGCGAGTGAGAGGGAACGAGGAGGCTAGGCGGTAGCGCGCGGTACCGTGAGACGACAGGAGACGGGAACGGACCGTTCGAGAGGGAACTAGGGGGAGGGAGAGAGAGGGACAGGGAAGACGCAACACTGAGGGATCGCTGTTGCTGTATATCACCGAGAAGAATGTGAATATGGGTCATCGGTGGCGATGCAAATGCGGTTACACGGAATCGAGGCGTGTAGAGGATTTTCGATGTTCTCTTCGGGCACCCGGCAAAACACGGAACCACCTTAAAGGGAGAAAAGGAGTCGCCGGGTGGGTGGTCAAGGGCGGGGGATTGACGATTCGGTGGAGGGGTAGGGATTGCTTAAGGCTAGAAGTTTCGACTCTCGCGGTTCTCCGCAGTTTCCCCCTGTTTCTCTCTCTCTCTCTCTCTCTCTCTCTCTCTCTCTCTCTCTCTTCTTACTTTACTTTCTTCTTCTCTCGTCTCGTCGTCGTCTACTCTCTTACTCTCTACTCTACTTACTACTTACTACTACTACTTCTTCCTTCTTCCTTACCTT
>NW_012130067.1:4000441-4010864 GCF_000143395.1 Atta cephalotes | reverse complement strand
CGTCGCNGTTCCCTCGTTCTCTCTCTCTCTCTCTCTCTCTCTCTCTCTCTCCTATGCTGAACTTTTTTATTCTTTCGCTCTCGCGCGCGCTACAACGTTCTATCTTGTTCCATCTCATTTTCAAACATTATCCTCTCCTTCTTCGTTCCCTAACGCTTCTAAGGTATCGCGCGCCCCCACTTCTTAACCAACGTACATCAGGGCCGCATCGCGGGAGTAAAACGTCACATATTGGGAATCATAAAAAAAGTGTCTTCGAGTATGCAACGGCAATCTTGACTTGATAAGCGCATGTGCTCGCAGATGTTTGCAGGTGAATTTGCAAGTGAAATTTGACATATCCATCTTATCATTTCGAAGTTACTTAATACTTTTTACTTTTTACGGACGAGAATAAGCTCGATACAGTCATATAGCGTGCTCGAATTCGGATCAAAAATCAGCGAAGCAGCTCGATCGATGCTCATCGTTGGAACCACCAGCGGTACGAAAAGTGAAGGCGGAGGGGAAATTTAGGCGTTGGAGGCGCCTCGAGAGAGTTGCGTGGCTCCGGAACTGCGCGAAAGGAGGAGCGCGGTGAGAGACGCGAAAGGAGGTGAAGAAGGAGGGGAGGAAGGAGGAGGAGGAGGAGGAGGCCGAAAAAGAGGAGGGAAATATACGCATCGCGATGGACTAGGTGGGGATCGTGGCATTGCGTGGTGGCAAAACGCACACTGAGAAGGGAGAGAGGGGGTCCGAGAGGGAGGCTCAAGGTCGCCGTGGGGCCGCACGCGCGCCTTAGCCACGCACACACACGCATACACGCACGCGTATCCCGAGGCGTTGCGCACGCACGCGGTGTATATACATCGCTGCAATACGGGCGTGTGCACGGATGCGCGCGCGCGTGCTGCAGCGTAGGTCGCAGGCGTGTGCGTGTGCGTGTGCGCGCGCGTTTGCCAGCGTCGTAATTCGGCGCTCTTATGGCGGCGGTATTATGTCATCGCGTTCGTGCGGCGGAAAAACAGAGCTCTGGTCCTCTCAATCGGAGCTCCTTCTCAAAATTATATACAGGACAAAGGGGGTGTATCAGCAATTCTGCTTTGGACTCCGTCCCAAGAAAGATGCTGCAGATAATAAATGGATACATATCACCTCTTTTCTCGTATTTTTCTCACTCGCCTACGGCGTCTTTATTCGCGTAGAAACTTGGCAAAAAAAAATTCGACGAAGTGAGCAAAGATAAAAATAGACGCGGCTCCAAATATCCTGCATTCACGTAATACGCATAAGCTTCCGTAATCGCGCGATACCGTAATTCGATATATTCGTCGATGGCAGCCGGCTTGCATGATCGAGCAATGCGAAGCAATCTGCTTCCGCTTCTATAAAAAATTTGGACAGCTTCTAATGAAAAAAGAAAAAGGAAAATAAAGTGGAGAAGCATTTACCTTCATCATAGGGATGGTTGAATACGACGAAACCGATGACGATAGATATTGCCTGGCGAGTTTATGGAAAAGGATGGCTATTCGTGATGTCGAGTGTTAACGCAAACGAGGGGGAGTCTTTTCTGTATGAAAATCGCATATCGTGGCTCGACGAGAAAAACACGCACGGCGCCTGAATTAGTGAATGGTATTTTCCATGGGGCGCCTTTTAGCAATAAACGCGATCGCTGTTATACGCGGTATAATATAGGTATAATATAGGTATAGGTATACTAGGAGAAAATCACCTTCGTTGGTTTCTTCCTTTTTTTTTACTTTCAAGAAGGAAACCGTATTAATGCATTATGATGAATACCAGCCTATCCCGATTCGATTCGACTAAGCAGCACCGCGTGTGCTTGATACGCTCAATGCGCTTTGAGAACGCGCTAGCGCTTTCATAGGAAGTGCCGCCGTTATTACAGTTAAATTGAAGTCACATATGGGGGGATATCAGCGACAATTTAATCGTAAAGATAGATGGGAGTTTCTAGTCTTAATTCCTATAACTATGCTCACGATGTCGAATGCAATAACGCTACTATATTAAAAACATACATTTTCATTGAACTCATCAATCTGTCTAATTAACGAAAATTTACAGCACACAAAATGTAAATTAGCCCGATAGATATAAATAAGGAGAAAATATTGTCACGTCTACAACTGACTCAGAAATGATTAATATCAAAAATAAAATGTGAAAAATAAATTCTGCGGAGAAACTGCTTTAGAAAAAATATTCATAGCCCAGATAGCACACAATATTTACAAAGTATTTGTAAATATTTATAAGACTTATTTTAAATATGTTATAAATATTTTTGGGTCTTAGATTGCACAGATTATAAATATTTATTATAAATATTATGAAATATTTATTGTAAATGTTGCAATAAAAAAGTTATGAAAATACTTAAAATAAGATATTATAATCCAAATAAAAATACTTACTAGTAATACTATTTATTTATATTTATCATAAATATCACATATTTATATAAAATATATATAAAATATTTATATAACATTTCAAAAAATGAATAATAATAAATATTTATTATAAATTTCTGTTATTAATTGCCACAGTATCCTATCTTCGACGAAAGAGATACGTATAAAGAATGATTTTGTTGAAATATCTAAAAATTTAGTTGGAGAAAGAGAGAAAGAGATAAAAAGAAAGAGATATAAAAATAATTTTGTTAGATCATTAATTATGTAAGAAATTCAAGCATGATAAGCAATGTTGCAAAATTTTTTTTGCACAATTATTTTGATAGTTCAACAAAATTATTTTCGGATTTATGTCTAGCTATAAATTTTTAAATACTTCGATAAATCGTTCGTTTCACGAAAAAGAGATGAAGGAGGAAGAGACATCTGCATGAAATCCGGCGATAATCGTCCCGAGGGTGGAGGAAGCGCACTCAAAGGGTTGGTTGGTCTGATGAAAATGCCAGAGCGAGAGGCGCAAACATTCCTTCGATGACGATAACAAAACGATTTGAGTAAAACGAGACATATATATATTCTCTGTTTCCATAGTAAAAGATAGCTCGCGTGGATTATCAAAACAATACGTAATTTTGATTGATTTCATTTCATCGCATATCTCCTATTAGAAAAGGATTGTTAAAAGGATTGCACAAATTAAATTACTGTGCATGTATTTTAGCAAAATAAATAATGCGCATCCCATTATTATTTATCTTCCTAAAAGCTTATATTTCTAGAATTGTAGGGCTATTAAAGAAACTGACATGGTATAAAAGACGAACTCGTATAGGATAAAAAGATATAGATACGCGGAAAAAACAAATTTATTGAAATATCTAAAAATTTAGCTAAATCAAGCTAAAGCTAGCTCTGAAAAAATTTTATTGGATGAATACAATTATGTAAAACACACTGATTTGAATGACTAGAATATCAATATTTTTTGCAGTATTGCAAGTTTTGCAGTATTATCATGTTTGAGTTTTGTGCGTAATTATTTTGACCAATAAAATTATTTGTAGATTTATATTTATCCAAAATGTTTAAAAATTTTATATAGCAAAATCCTTTTTTTCTACAGATAATATAATATCACCACAAATTAATTGTGCCAATGCGGAAATTAATTTAGAGGTGAATGTCTTCAAGACTAGTTTGAGATAACAAGTTGCCGACAATTGTCGATGTAATAAAATAAATTTTAAAATGAAATCCAGCAAGTGGAAGAAAAGATTGATGCTTTCGCCGATAAAGTGACTCGATGTTTTTCTCGTAGATCGTCATAGGTATAGATCCATTTCAATCAGGCGCGATGATGTAAGCGCATTTTTGCCGGCGACAAATAATCAAGGATTGAGCGTCGATGTTGACAGCCTCCGAGAATGGTGCGCGTACTTCTAACTTTAATATCTCGTAAAATATCTCGGTTTAATATCTCTTTGCTTTTCACGCTTTATGATAACGGAAAATTTCGCTGACAACGAAAGTTGCGTGTCGTGCTCAGTATTCCAACGTTTCAGTAGTACATTTAACAAATAATTAATTTGCGAATGACAAATGAAATAGTTTTTCATTATTAAAATTTAAAAAAAATTTTTTTATCATATGTAATCTGCATGAAACAAATGAATATTTATCTTTCAATAGCTGCAGTCAGCAGAAAAAGTAGCAACTGTTGTAAAATTCTTCAATATGATTGGTTTATACATTTAGATCCATAAAGAATCAAAAGCAAGAATCAATCGTATTGAAGAATTTTACAACAGTTGCAAAGCTGCTTTCTCTGTTGAATGCAGCTAATATTTATCGAAAGTATTTAAAAAATTGTGGGCAGGAGCACTGTCTTGCATAATATAATGCATAAGAAAATGAATCAAATCCTTTCATCCATTCATTTCTTTTCTTTCTATGAAATAAAAAAACTTTGATTAATTGATCTTCTTATATTTTATTACCTGTATTATGAGTTGAGCGACAATGAGATTTAGAGTCCGATCGAAACTTTACCGAAACTGAATCGAAACACTCGGCTACATGTTAATTTTAACCAAAACCGAAATCAAAATTAGAAAAATAGGAATCCTATAAAGGCCATATGTGTAGACATGCCCATGTATCATTTATTTTTTGTTCATAAATATCATAATTTATTGAAACGATAATTAAATTTCGGCCGAAATCGAAAACCGAAATTTCGGTTGTCAATTTTGGCCAAAGAATATAAATATTTCTTCTTCATAAATATTATAATTGAATTATTGAAACAATAATTACACATATTAAAATTAATATTTATGAAAAAGAGCTATATGGTTTCAATCGAAAATGAGTGTTCGTTTTCAGTTTCGGTAAAAGTTTCGGTCGGACTCTAACGAGATTTTAAAACGTAAAACTTAATAAGTTTTAAGTCTCAAGCTGAAAGAAATTGATCAACTACAGTTGAATGAGAGGAGAATAATATGGATTACGGTTGGCTAATTTCTTAAGGCTTCAGGCTTAAAACTTAAGCTTTATGCATTAAAATGTCATCGCAGACACCGCTTTATATAAAGATCTGTGCTTCGGTCTTTACCTATATATCTATATGAACCTATATATCTATAAATATAAATAAAAGAGATATATTAGGTGTAGGAAAAAGTTCGTGGCGTTTTTCCCGTTAGATGTAACGAGAAAAACGCCACGAATTTTTTCCCACACCTAATATATCTATAAAAGATTTATAAAGGTATATATACATATATAAAAGATCTATAAAAGCTCAAAAAAAAGAAGCACCTCACCGTAATTATAGCTTCACGAATCCTCGATATACTGTGTCCAGAGGATGCGCTTTTGCCGTGATGATCATGCTTGCGTCCCTCAGGAAAAGAAATTGTGCGTCGACGCGTACGAATATCACTTATGACTCATTCACAAGAAGTGCGGTGAACAAAAGTGCAGGAAAGTGCAGCAACCGTGTGCGGTAACAATGATCAACGGAATGGGCACAGCGCGTACGCGATATCAGTGTCAATCATCCCGAAGGACAATACTATTCTTCGCCAAAGTCGTATCGGTGGCGCACGAGCGCGAATGAAACGTGCGCGCCGAAAACGCCCAGCGCGAAGCACGATCTGAATTGGACTGTTCTATGGGTTATGCCCGGCTCGTTCGACTTCCCCTCTCTTTCTCTTTCTTTCGCGGGTTCTCGTTCCTCCTTCACTCCGCCGGTAGCCCTACGTTTTGGGCCGGCTCAACAGTGTGCCCCTACTAGTAGATTTGATCCTCATGAGCGAGCGATGCGATGTCCTCTTCTGATGCACATCGTTCCACGATTCGTAAGTGGAAAATGGAAACTTCCGGAATGCAACGCGTTCCCTTCCCCGAAATTCTAATCGTCAGCAATTGAATATTGCCGTTTCGCAAATACGATGCGGCTGAACGCTTCTTCAATCGTTAACAGGTGAGATATTTTCATAGAGAAATTGATTGGATGCACTCAGAATGCACTGCATCCAATCAAACATTATAGATCTGTTTTCTATGGCTGAACTAGTGTACACTTTTGGAATTTGGAGTGAGATAAGTATATGTTTGAAAGTGAGAAAGAGAGTGCAATCTAGTGCAAGAACAAAAAACAGACCAATTATGTCATACACAGATTGATATAAAAACATGTTTAAAATAAATACGCTTAAATCGCGAAATCTTTAATACACTTTATCAAAAAAGACAAGACGAAATGAGGCTCAATTAGATAAAAATCAAATTAATAGAGGTTACAAATTTAAGTCTTTGAAGCTTAGATCTTTATTGTTAACTTTAAATAAATTGAATAAATGTTTCGATCTTTATCCCAGATAACGACCTGGTTAAAAATTGAAACGTCTGTTGTTTTATAACTGTACTTTGTCTAAAAGTTTGCAATAAACATTTAGCTAGACTCATATAATTTATTAGTGTTAGAGGTAAAATATGTATTTTATAATTCTGAATATTTACATTTCACTTTTACACTCACAATCAGATTAAATCAATCTCAGCATTCAATCAAATTCGTTATAAGTCAGAAAAGAATAGCACAAGATCTAATTCAAAGGATGATAGAAGTTTATTAAATAGATCAGATGAAAGTGGAAAGATTACTCCGAGAATTTTCTTCTAGCTCAATTACTCAATATAGAGTAGCCTGATTTGAAACATTTGTTCAGTCGAGGCTCGAAAGAGTTGATGAACAAACGATCTCGAAAATCATCGCGTACACGGAAGTCGCGTTGATTTTTTCGGGCCCGCGGAGGAATGGTTTTTCTGGTCGCCGTATAAAGCGAACGGCAGCGCAATAAATTTTCCGAATGGAGGTCGTTAGCGGGAGGTTCCGCCCCGCGGGAGCTATGCACGTTTTTTCGAAGCCGCAGACGACACCGGGGAGGGAAATTAGGTGGAAGAAGCAAAATGTACGATCCATTTTTATGATGCCACGAAATAAACGCGACTTCCGACAAGGTACCGCTACGCGCATAATGCATGTACGACGACGTGCTGCTGTACGTGCATGCACTTTATAGAGATAGGAACAAAGGAAGCATTGAAATCACGGTATATGCGTGTAATAATAGCCGGCAATTTAACGAGCACGCAAACTGTAATTTGTTGAGATAGTTACAAAGTTATATAGAGCATCAAATAATATCAACATGGGAATATTATGAGCATTTAAATATACATTAGTTAGAATTTCAATGGCACTTTACATTATGAAGGAGATATATTTTAAGAATACATTTAAGAGAGAGAATAAAAAGATATTAGAATATCAACACATACAATTTATAAAATGGTTATTATTTCGTTAAATAGAATTGTATAATGCGTCAAATTTCATATATCGCTCCTTTACTTCAAAAGTCATATAAAAAAACAATAAAAAAATATTGTCTTTGAGTTATTACTAAAAAATATGAATAAATTTGATATAAATTATTCTATCAATAATAAAAAATGAAATTAATTTAACTTAATAAAAAATCGTTACACCTCAAAAAGAGTAATTTTTTGGGTTGTGAAATAAAAATGTTATTTGATCGCGCGCGTATTAGGAATATATATCGTTTTTGCCGATATAATTTGATTAATCAGTAATTCTCTGTCGAACTGAAAAATAATTTTTTCCTTTTCAGGCAAATTTAATTTTTTTAGTTGTTTTACTTTTGAAACGAGGAAGTAATATATTTGATTGCACTAATGATCGTAGCAATTCAAACAAGTACACTTATACTAAACTATACAAGACACATTGCAAAATATTAAGAATATTTATATTAAGAATATTTTTTATAAAAATATTTAGAATAATTAGGATAATAATTAAAATAATGAGAATAAAGTTTCTTAATTTCTACATAACAAACAAAAATAAAATTAATTAAATAAGAGACTAGCAGATCACATAAAAACTTATTTTTACGTAAGTGAAGTTGACAATTTTTTTTTTCCACTGATGTATTAAAACCTCGATCATTTCACCAATCATGAGACGCTATCCAAAAATTCACTATTTCACACCATGTATTCGCTGCCGCGAGCAAGCTTTACATCCCTCCTCCTCGCCGCTATACTTCAAGTTCAAAGCCGCCCTTCGCAATCTCCCACACCCCACGCATCGACTCCCGAGAGTTGCGATCAAAACAAACAAGTTACTCGCGAAAGCCTCCCGCAACGATTTAAACGGTATCAACATTCGACGTCGATAACGCGACAGGTGGAGGAGGCGCGATACAATAACGAAAACAATAACAGCAACAACTGGTCGACCATACCTGGCGGATGAAGCCACCATGGATTGACCAGGGATGGTCGTTGGTTGCTGGGGCCCTCGCCAACAGGGGCATACATCCTCCTCCGACTACGTCACGCCCGTCACTGCCGCCCCGGTGCGCGGCTGCACCCCCAACTGCCTTCGCAAGCCCGCGGCTGGCAGCCACCCCTCCAGCGGCCGCGGGATTCCAGTCTCTCTCTTCCCCTTCCTTAAGCGAACGCGTACGCAAGAGGGTTGCAAGGTTACCGGCATTACCCACCCCTCGCCCCCGCGTCTACCCGCGTCAACCCTCGCGCGCGTGTTCGCTATCGTATCGCCCTTTCTGCCATTCCTGCCGTCCTCTGAAGCCGACCTCCCTCGCGGCCGACCAACCCCTCCGTCAACGACGACTCTGCCAACCCCTCCCTCCCTCCCTCTCGCGGGAGAGCTGAGAACACGGAGCACCACCGTCACTGCCACCCCCGCATATCGTTCTCCCGCCGCCCTTCCTACGCAGCCACGGCCATCACTTTCGTTGGAAAGTCCTCGGAGGCCGTTAGGGAGCCCAGGGCTGACGCTGCAAGGGGTGGTGCGCGGCCACAGCAAATCTTTTTTCTTCGTCTTCTATTTTTTCTCTCTTTTTCCACTTTCTCTTTCACTCTCTCTCTAGAGAAGAGAGATTCTTTCGCGCAATCGATAAAATAATTTAACTACCGGCTACCGGATAACGAAGAACGGAAGCACCGGACGCGGTGGCGCCGTCGAGGAATCGACAAAATAAGCTCGTTGCTACGTAATGGACGCAGCAGAAAATGAACATCACGAAGAACATCACGTGAGACGATGGATTCACCAATGAAGTCGCGATGCAAGTAAACAGAGTTTACGCTCGGAGGAAAATTTAAATTCGATTATATAAAATATCAGAAAAATAAATAAAAAATCTCTAATAAATTCTTTGGAATAGAATCTTATTCTAAAAAATGAAAATTGAGCCAATCTTTAAAAAGAGTGACCATTTTCCATTTTCAATCTTTAAGATATGATATTGTACTCTTCAGAATGAGCTTTTACTCTAAAAATTTTAAAGAGTGTGTGTGTGTGTGTGTGTGTGTGTATATATATATATTTGAATTGTTTGATAGGTGTTATAAATTATTGTTTCCATAGATAAATATATCTATTCCAAGGGTAATTTAGTTGTGAATAAATAGAAATTTCATTTAAGAAATTAAAATTTAAATTGAAAAGATTTCTTTTATTAATAAAAAAAAACTCCGCACGATAGTAATAATTTGTTATCCTTTTACAGCATAGAGATCCCAATATGAATTTTTATATAAACGTGTAAAGGTTTTGGTTGAATTAAATATTTATGCGCGGCGGTGGTTACGACCGACCGTTCTTAACGACGGAGGGTCGTGCACCTGCATTCGAAATTATCGTATACGAACACGGCCCGAGCTTTACGAAATCTTTCTAACGCATTCGAGGGAAGCGTATCATCAGCCGCGTTCTAATCATTAAGATTGAAACGCCGGTGTATATACACGGCACTTGTTCCCTGCATAAAATTTGTTAGTCAGATTAGGCAGGTGACTCTGAATGCGTCCTCTCTCGAGCGTGGAGATGCCGCCAATTTCAGGATCGATATTAGACTCGCTGTTACATTGTGCAGCGCATCGACCTACGCCGACAATACGTAATAAACCGCGTAATATTTTACTTCGCTGTAATAACCATATAATTTGTATAAACGAGCAGCTTTTAATATTGTACCTTAGAATACATTTTAACTGTATTCTACGGGAAAGGGTAATACTGGACAACGAAAATGTGTCTCGTAGGAAACATTAAATTTAAAATTTATTTCAACACGGATTCGTAATGTAAAAGAAAAATATACGTAACATTTATACTTGTTGCGATCAATAATTAATTTATTGCAATAAATGTCACAAGTACAGCATCGATGATATTTCCTTTCGAACTCGAACAAAATCTCTAAGATTCATACCGAAATAGAAACTTATAGATATATATATATATATATATATATATATATATATATATATATATATATATATATTAGTTAGTTAGTTAGTACGTACGACCTAATAATAACTACTAACTACGTACGTAGACGAGTAGTAGTAAGGTAGGGAACGGGTAACGTAAC
>NW_012130067.1:3986200-4000421 GCF_000143395.1 Atta cephalotes | reverse complement strand
TAATCAACACGTTCCTGGAAGCAGCTTAGAATGGAGGGGAGAACAACCTTGCAAGCCCTCAAACTCCGTCGTGCGTGCGTAGCTTCAGCGATAGTGGTGGGGGTCTGAATTTTTGGAGGTTGGTAGAATGGCCGAGAGCACGAAGGGGGTTGAAGAGAATGATAAAGGGATCGAGGGGAAAAGAGGAGATATCGGCGCAAGAGGGGAAACGCGGAATGGCGGCAGGAAACGGGAGGAGGAGGAGGAGGAGGAGGAGGAGAAAATGGAGGAGGAGAAGAAGAAGGAGGAGGATGAGAAAGAGGTAGGAAAGGAAAGAGCGATCAAGGAGAAGAGCGAAGCAACCTGCACCCGGCAACAGCCCCCGACCTCGGAAGAACTAATCATTAACCTCCTTTCACCCTCCCCGAATGCTACCGTTCTAACTCGATCACCTTCGCTTCACTTTCACCTGCGCCTCTCTCTCGCCTACCACCCTCTTTCGCGCCCTCTTCACTCTCACTTGTCCTTCCACCCTCGCACCCTTCCTTTTCCCTTTCGTCCGGAGTTTCCCTCCATTTTCCCTCTTCTCACTTCTCTTCCCTTCTCCTTCGCCCAAGCTGCGCTGGGTTGTATGTTTACGATTACGATTACTCGCGCTCTCACTTTCGCCGCTTTCCCTTCGCGGTCTCGCTTTCGATCTCACCCCGTCCTATCGACCTCCAAACCTTGTCGCTACTTTCGGTAGCTTCTACCTAAACCCGTACGCGATGCATGAAACATAGCTACGCTTAAAGACGAGGGTCTCCTTTCGACCAGCGACGATGCACGACGACTGCGGGAAAAAGGCAACTGGGCGTTATTTGTAGCGCTATTCAATTTTCTCGAGAGAGATATTAAGGGATATTCGTTGCGTAATATCGAGAAACAGTAGATACCATGATAGCCAACTCTTTCTGACAAAGACAAAGGGGATATTCGATCTCTGTCATAGTTGAAGATGAGGTCGGGGTGTATGATTTATTGGAGAAGAAATTTCAAGAAAAGTCTCCTTTCGCCCGCAACAATGAATAATTTACTTCCTCGACATTCAAACTTTACTTCGGTAATGAAGTAAATTATTCATTGTTGCATGAAAAATGCAGCACTATTGCGTAATCAATATTTTCATGTTTAACAAATAAAACAAACGATCAAAAATATTTCTCCGAAAAATTTGAATTTCGTTTATCTTAATAGATTTTGGGAAATATCTAATATGTATATACATATTCCTTAATTTAACCCTTCTTAATTATATTTGAATTGGCAAAGAGAAGGCAATGGAAAGGTGTGTGCTTTCTTAACGACAATCGTCAATGTAAATAATTCAGTAGACGGTTGAAAAGAGCGGCTTAACATTCACACAGGTATCTTTACGGGCAATCGATACCGCGGGAAGTTCGATAGAAAGTACGAGCCGGGCATGTATACCTTAAATTATACCATTTTCTAGGACTACGTGATAATTAGCCTTTATCTTGCTGTCGTATCTTGATATATGCGTCAAATTCCTAGATGGATAGGATCGCGATAATCGAGGCAAGGATAGCAGGCGTACAAAACGCAACGGACAAAAATCCACAGAACGGGTTGTGGAAAAATTAAAAAGATGATAAAAGGGCGAACGATCCATTGAGGCGAAGCGAAAGTACGTGAGAGGAATAAGATTAGCTCGCACGAGTAGATTTAGTCGCTAATGAACTTTCGACCTTTCATGGATAACGCCCATATCGATTCATTGGCGCGAAACGAGACGGAAAAAACGACGTTCATCTATCTTATTTCTTATAAAATAATAATAAGAGATTCAATCTCTCGCAAAAATGCGGAACAGGTAATGTTTCGCATTTCATATTATGAAATAAAGCCCGATCTGCAATATGCTCTTTGCTTCCTACTTTTTGCTTTTTATCTCTTTGTTTTTCTCTCGCGATTTATTGACAATCGTGTTTCATGTCACATATTTCATGTCACGTCACGTATTTCTTGTCTCTTCCGAAGTTGGTCAACGAGATTTCAATTATCAATTTCATCTCGAGCGACAGAGAACAAAATACAGAATAAGATGGCAAAAAGACAAGAGGTAAAAAACATTCCAGACAATAAGCATGTCTAAAAGACATCATAAAGACGTCTTCTAGACATTGCGTGTTGTCTGGGACAAAAAAAAAGCAAATTGTAGATCAGATTTTAACGGAGTTGTATAGATAGCACGATCAAAAGTGCATCTCTTCTTTGAATTTTTTCGTTACTTTGTCAATCAATTTCCATTCTTACGGATTCCTCGGATTAATACCGTTCGTGAATATAGATTCGGTTGCGTGCCTCGTAAATCGTATGCGGCTCGCAAAGTACACGGCGAGGTACGCACTCGCGTGCGAAGGTCGGAGTCAGTGGCAGAAGGGTGGCAGCCGAAAACGCGTGAAGAGGGGTTGCGGGGGGACGAGGAGAGGCAAGATGCAACGCACATCTATTGATTCTCCTCCAGCGTGAAGGCCCGCGTGTTGCGGCGGGGTTCTGCTCATTCTCTCCTTCTCTTCCTCCCTGTCTTTCTTTCTCTCGTTACGACGCACGCAATTTCGCGTGCGCGCACGCACGCACGCATACGCGAACGCACGAGGGAGAACGAGTGCGCTCGGTAGATGCAGGGCACAAAGCAGCAAAGAGTCTCGTCCTGCGCCGTCGGAGGCGAGGAGAAACAGAGAAAGGGAGAAAGGAAGAGAGAGAGGGAGAGAGAGAGAGAGAGAGAGAGAGAGAGAGAGAAAGCGAAAAAGGGAAACTGGATCCTGCGAGAGAAGACAGCGGCTCCCTTCTTCCGTGCGCGCGCGCCGCACTCTCGGCCGCGTTTTCTCGCTCGCTGACGCATAAGAATTAGAATGCCAGGAACCCGACGGCATTTGCATTGCAACTCGTGCCCGCTCAGCCTTTGCACTTGCAACTTTCTTGGAGATCCTCACCCGGGGTGGGTAACGATCGTCTTTGCGAACAACGGGTACAGTCTCCGCCAGAACAAAGTTGCGAAGGGAGAGATCGCCGAAAGAAGAGCACGCGTTCGGACAATTGATCGATAGGAGAAAAATACCGGTACACGCGAATACGCCGTGTCATATGTTTATCACTTCCGTTATATACTCTTCCAATATTTTTCTACGTGATAATAATCTAATTAATAATGATATTCTTTATTATTTTAAGCCTGCGGCATAGACTGCGTTTTTTCCTGTTGGATTGCTTGCGTTTAGTGAATTACATTATACACAAAATTTCGAATAATTTATTGAAATCCAACAAAACAGTCCAACAAAAAAACACGCATCGTGTGCCACAGGCTTTAATTTCTCTATGAGAGATAAGCATGTTACTTTTTTTTCGCAAAATATGGTACTCTTGATATAATTAGCGAATGTTAATGCGAATAAATTATTATTATTATTTTCTTATCACTTAAGAGTATCTT
The DNA here is from genome assembly GCF_000143395.1 of Atta cephalotes. Lineage (NCBI taxonomy): Eukaryota > Metazoa > Arthropoda > Insecta > Hymenoptera > Formicidae > Atta > Atta cephalotes. The sequence goes on along the minus strand of NW_012130067.1, from coordinate 3,996,946 downwards.
TTCTCATTTCATTTACATAAAAGGACATTACGATTCCTAATTACACAACCGATCAAGGTCTACATTGATCGTTAGTCCGACTGCTCGTGTGAATTTTGAATATGCATCAACGCGTCGCTCGTTGCGCAGCATTCAAACAAACAACGATCTTTATTTACATAAATAGAAATGTAAAGGTCAGAACGCACACGAAGCCGCGAAGCGTTGCGAAGAGCAGCGGTGCGATGGTTGCTTTTGGAACCGTTACCGGGATGCAAAGCCTGGCTCACGTGTACGGAAATCATCGAATGACCCAGGCGTGCAGATACACAAACACATGCCGACTCGAGTTTATACCGATGCCCGTGTTACCAAACAAGAAATGAGATGCGAGACGTATAATTCGTGGAACTCATTGAACGGTTATCATCGATCAGGATATTGCGTGCCGTATTTGAAAAGAATGGTTTTGCTAAAATATTTAAAAATTTAATTTAACAGAGCTAGAAGTAATTTTGTTGGACTATCAAAATTATGTAGGACGCTCAAGCGTTCGGTTATTAGAATTTTTTGCGGCTCTGCTTGAATTTCCTATATAATTGTTTTGATAGATCAACAAAATTATTTCAGATCTGTATTTAAATTTTAGATACTTGAGCAAAATCGTTCCTTTCAAACAATTTCCAAACTCAGCTCAACAACATCCGGATAAAAATGTTGAAATTTTTAAATGATCCTCAGAATTATTGATAATATTATTTGCAAAAAACTGTGAAGAAGTCTTTATTTCGAAATGCGAAAAATTTAATTAATTAATAAAGTTTCTCGCAAATAAAGAAAAAAGTTATCTACGAAACATTCGTCGAACTCCTGTGCGACGATGAAATAATTTAACCTAAAACGTTAAGTATTAGAAGATTCCTTTGATTCAAACACAAATAAGAAAATAATTCAAGGCCATAGGAGTCAAACAAAAGTTGTTTTTGAATGTATGATAATTACTATTGTTTAAGTATTAAAATTTGTACATTATAATTATGTTTTACACATTGTAAGATTAATTGCGTTCTATATATCGCGCTTCACTTTTACTTGTTTTTCTCATCGTAAACTTAATATTATTGCAAAAGCGCAAACGAAAAAAACATCGTCGATCGTTATTATCGCTCTCACGATTATTGTTATTGTCAACGCAGCGGCATTGTGCTTATCGACTTTCGGGACATGCATGAAATTCCACGGGAAAGAATGCGATCAACATCGCGAAGCGACCTAAGCTATGTTCCGTGGCATCGCGAAGGAAAAAAAGGAGAGACTTTCTTTGAGACGAAGCGAGAAATTTATTTCGACATCGTGAAAAGTCGCATAAACTGGAGCAACCGCCTGGCGTGAAGGATGCCGCGTTAAATTGAATTAGAAATAAAATTCGTGTACAAGTCGCTCGAAAACTTACCATATTTTGAGGAATATATTCGTCTAAAAGATACATATATATAAGATGCTCCTGTTTATCGCGTGACGTGACGTTCGAGTATTCAAAAAACAGATGTTATTCAAATCGCGTTATGCGTTTAAATATCAAAATAAACTCCTATACAAATAATCTGAATCGTCGACGAGAAATATATTACGAGAAATATAGAACGAGAATAATAAAAGCTTTAGAAAAAATTACAAAAGTACAATTAGAACCAACACGGGGTATATTTGTGTGCGAATTCAAATTCTTTATTAAATAACAAATTAAAACGTTTCAATCCCTTGCTTTTGAGTCATCCTCAATTATTGTATCTCTGACTTGTTCTATTTTAATGTATTTGACTGCAATATTCTCTTTAATCTTCATATTATAATTACCGTCGCATTTTCGTTTTTGTTAATTATTGAAAATGAACCAAAATCGAGGAATAGAACCGTCTTCATTTGTTATTTAATAAAGAATTTAAATTCGCATGCAACTCCTACTGTTGGCTCTGATTGGCATTTGTATTTTTGTGAAATATATTAGACGTCCATTTATAGCGAGTCTTTTGTATCGTTGAATTGTTATTTACTTATCAACGCTAATTATATGATCGCATACGCTTCGGAAAAAAAAGTGATCACTAAATTCGATAAACGATACAAAGAACTCGCTCTTAACGATACGTTGCGATATGTGCTACTCACCGGCAATTGGGGCGCGCTTCTTTGCGTTTCCTTCTCGCTTGTTCCCGCGACGAAGACCTTTTCCTACTCTCGGCTTTCAACCCTTTCGACGCGACGGAGCGGCACGGCTCGCTGACGGCGTGCGACCGGACAATACATCGTCGGCGATGCGTCGCCGGCGGCGATTCCGAGTGTCAGTTCCGGGAGGAGAGTGAGACAGAAGAGAGACAGAAGAGAGATGGAGAGTAGGAGAGTCAGCTGGTTGGCGAGGGGGTTAAAGCGCGCGCGTATGTAATATATGTGTTGTATACGTAATATATATCCGGTGACGACGACAAGTACAAGCAGCGGCGGCGAACGCCGCTATGCGCCGGCCGGCGTAATACCGGCGGCTATTCCAAACTCTTAAACGTCACGAACACGGCTGAGCGATAATGACTATTGATCACGCCGCGCGCGATTTCTCTCGTCCGTACGCTGCCAGCAGCGACGAGGGCGATCGAGGTGAAACCGGCAGCGATCGCCCGGCGATTGCGATGACGATTGTCGCCTCGCACCGGGGATTTCAGCCGTACCGCCGATCGCTGGCGCCTCCTTGCGGAAGCAGTGGTATCATTCCACAACCCCCTACCCTCAATCATATCGCGAGACAGAGGGATGTGTATAGCATAGATTACGCGAGGCTTCCGGAGCTAAGGATTCGGCGAGTCTTGTGCCTGTGATTGATGCGATTAATTCGTTTTTTTCTAGAAAGTTGTACATTGCAAGCATCCCTTATGTCTATTTCTACCAATGTAGATAAACTTTTTTTAATTTCGGTTCAACTTGCACTTTATCTTTTTCTAATTTCTGAAACTACAAAAAGATGAAGAGATAATTGAATCAAGATTAAAATTGAAAATGATGTCTACAATGAAATTTTTAAGTGTTAAATTTAACCTTTAAGCCATAAGAAATTGACCAATCACAATCGAATATGAGAAGAATAATCAACTATTATTGATTTCTTATGGCTTAGGATTTAAAACTTAAGTTTTACGTTTGAAAAACTCATTGTATATGCCGCTTTACAGATATTCAATTTAACTCTTAGTACAACACGTGATTTTCCTTTACTATACATGATGGATCATTTGTGTCTCAAATTAATCTTCATTACTTTAACACAATATATAAAAATTATTAAAAGAGAAAGACTTCTTATGTATATGCTTTAATTTATGCTTTAATTAAATCTTTAGAATTTATTTATAAGATTGTATATTTTAAAAAATGTATATAAATAACTGATTATCTGATGCTTCTAGTTTTTTAAAGAAAAGAAGTGTCCAGGACACGATTCAATCGTGTGTACTAAGAGTTACCGGCTAATTTAATACAGAAAGGTAGTGATTAATTACTTATTTTGAGTATTGAAAGCATCGACAGCACTTCAATCTACTTTAATACTTTATATTAAAATCCTCTTCGAAGATATTTGTTATTGAGTGTTATTCTAAAGATTATTTTAAAGATTCAACGTTTACCTGCGATAAGTTCTAAATTTAGAAATTATTCGAATCAATCGCATTTCGAATACATCACACAGTTCCAATCGATGATAACCGTTCAATAAGCTTCGCGAATTTTACTAGTTATACGTCTCGCATTTCATTCTCTTGACTTAGAATAAATAATTAATTACTATCTTCCAAGTAAATTTCTGTAAGAGTTTCTATAAATGCCAGTGAAATTGAGCAATTAATCTTCATAAAGATTTTTTTTCACTTAACGTTTATTCTGAATCCGATACAGCAGTCATGCTGTTACGTTCGAAATATTCGAATACTTCTGCAATATTCAAATGAAGATTCTTCATTAAATTTCAAGAAATATACAAAACATATTTCTCTGATCTTTTTCGCGATAATAACAAAATGATACACATACCCACGGAATATTCTATATTATAAATTATTTTATTATTTGACTACAGATAACGCAAATAGTCATTAACCAACAATGAGTACTGTACCACCCTCGGTAAACTCATAGGGTGGTACTTCGAGGTTTAGCGGAGCCGGTCCTTTTCGAATCCTACCGCTGGCGTCGTAGTGAGACCCGTGGCACGGGCAATAATAACCGCCAAAATCTCCCGCATTAGCGATAGGTACACATCCCAAGTGCGTGCAAACACCTATAATGACCAACCACTTAGGATCCTTCGCGCGAATGCTGTCCTCTTCCGGATCGCGGAGACTCGTAACATCCACTTTATTTTCCGTTGCGATTTCTGAGTCAACTCTATAAATTTTCATAAATATAATACCATACTTACATTAAACACAAATATTTTTTTTCTTAAACCTAAGAAACAATTGGAAAGCACAAGCAATATTAACAAGCAACAACAGATTTTAAACTAACAGAAATTATACTATAGTACTTTCTAATAAGTTGATATTTGTTATTTTCTGTTTCTGTACTTTTCAATTGTGTACTAAACTTAACAGAATGAATCATTTCATCTCTGTTTAACGTTGGCAAATAACAAATAATAATATATAATGATTCGCTGTTAGGCTGATATTACTTGTCGTACAACAAATTTTTCAAAACCAACAACGAGCAGTTGATTGGCTATAGGATAGAGATATCTGAGAATCTCCTTCAGCAAATTAATACGCTTAAAAATTTTGTACGACAAATGTAATATTAATCTTACACTGTCATCTTTTACTAAAAAGCACTGGGATTGGATTGGAATTTAATCAATCAGAATAAAAAAAATCAATATCAAGTTTAATGAACTGTGCTTCAAATGATCAAATCCAATCTCAATCTTAATCTATAGTTTGATACAGGCTTTACGTAATAAATTTTCAACTATTCTGAATTACCTATGTCGTACAAACAGAGGCTTTCCACGCCATTTGAAGATAGCGCTCTTGCCCTCAGGAATACTGTCGAGCTTTATTTCGATTTTCGACATGGCAAGTACATCAGCTGTTGGGCTCAGCATGCCAACGAGGTTGTGCACTATTACTTTTGCGCCATAAACTCCTGCCACAGAACTACCTATGCATAAAATCAAAGACGTTTTAGATCGCGATTCATATTTATAATGTATCAAGTACAATTTCTTTGTACTTACCAGCTGCGATAAGATAGGAGATACCCTTTCGGGATGGTGCATTGTCTCGTGATTTTGAATTTGGATCTTGTGTTTCAGATGGGCGATAATCGGTGAAATCTGGCCACTGAATGTCGGTATGTGCCAAACGTCGCTGATGTACCTGCGTGCTGACTGCAATAACATAAATCCAGATTAGGTCTGTTATTTTTAGCTAAACTTTCTGTATATGTATATATTCATTTTTTTCTCTTTTTTTCTTCAATGTGAAAAAGAAAAAGAAAGAATTGTAAGATGAATATGCAAGGTCAATTGATGTCTATTTCTATTAATATAGAGTAACTTCAATCTCGATTCAATTTACTTTATAATTTTCAAATTCTCAAAACTACAAAAAGATGAAAAGTTAGTTCAACCAAAATTAAAATTAAACTACATTAATAGAAACTATATTAAGACAACTACATTAGAACAGGCTGTGAGTGGTATTTATAGTTTGTTTTTATTTTAAAATTAACTTAAAGTCTTGAGATGCCATCTGATTGGCTTATGATATCTTAAGATTGTGCTTAAGACAATCTCAAATATACGACTCAACTACGAGTACTGGTGTTATTAATTATGTTTCGATGTATTTCGATAGTGTCAGTATCGAAAATCTAATACACGTAAATTAAAGATTCCAATACTGATAGCACATATCGAAGCATGGTTTTTATATTATTATTTCAGGTTGAACAGGAGGGGAGACATAAAGGGAAAAGATCTTCTGTAGATTTTCATTTATAATTTATATTTATAAATGAAAATATAACATCAGTTGAATTTAGAAATTATTTTGGAGCAACTTTCCATAATATGCATGTCTAAAAGATGTCATAAAGACGTTTTCTAGGTAATGCATGTTATCTGGATTTACAAGCCTAAGGCATTAATTTTGGTTTTACGTAAAATCTAAATATATGTCTGTGTTTATTTATTTAGAAAGAAGGATAAAGACAGATACAAGTTTTGCTTAAAGCCAAAATAACGTTGATGTAACGAGGTCTAAGTCTGATACCGCAGCGATCTGCGAAGTGTACTGTGCAGATATCGATTATATAATCGCGAATAGCGCGAATTTCGGCGCGATTTATTGTAAAAGAACACGAATTCATGGAATATACGTGGTGTAGAACAGGCTGATAATGCGGACGCACCTGCGACTCCCGAACTTATGCACATAGGTCCAGTAAGAAGATCCTGATAGATAGTCTGTTGGAGTCTCCGCCTGAAGGGTTCGGGAACAGTAATCTTCGGTTTGTTAACTTTACTAGTCGCGGCCACAGGCATCCCTCCATTCGAGACGACAGTCGCCGTCGCTCGCAGGAACGGCGAGAGAGTTGTCGATTTCGCGATCACGTTCATATTTTATGCTAAATACGTCTGTGACAACGAAAGGAACGACACATCTGAAAGGCAACAGGAAACACTACGGTACTACGCCGTGGCGGGTCGCTGCGATCGGTGTGAAGTGGCAGACGAGCACGATCGCGATCATCTGACGATGAACGCGGTAGTTTTCAAATTGAATCATTTAATTCTTTTTCTTTTTTTTCATCTTCAAAAGAATATAGCCAGAGATTTACATAATGCGGGGTCTATAATAGAAGTTGTAGCGGTCGTAGATTCTTTAGTAGAAAATTAACCAATCACAGTCGAATATTAGAAGAATAATCGACTATGATTGGTCAATTTTCTACGACTTAATTCTATTGTAGACCCCGCATAATAGATTTGCATAATAAATTTGCATCTAGTATGGAAAAAATAAACAATATAGCATGCTTTTACTTCTTTTTTTTTTCTATAGCATCTTCTTGCAGCATACTTTATCCAAAGAATATTCTAAGAACGTTCCTTTGCAGGATGTCTTCTTGGAAATCTTTAGAATGTCTCTTGGAGATCTGTAAGGTTTTCATAGCACCCTTTTTAACTTGTTAATTTTTCTGTTCATATACATTATTGCAGCTGCGCAAGTTTATTTGAATAAGTCCTCAATAGCGATAATAATTTTGTAATAAAAAATTGATACTTTTTAATACTTTTTAATAGCGATTTCAGCAACAAATCAATCTTGATGTTTTTTAAACCCATCAACTTCATACAAATTGATAAGTTCATTTTTTAAAATACATTTTTCTTGTCCTTAATTCCTTATTGAATCTATATGTATAAATCAAAGAATTTTTACAACAGTTGCAAAGCTGCGTTTTCTGCAGAATTTTAATCCAATTATTTTCTGCCAAAACAGAAAATAATTAATTCTAAATTAATGAAATATAATAAATATTCAACAAATTATAATATTCAAGCTAATGAAAATTTGATAAAAGTCGTTTATTTTCTACATCACGTACGAATTATAATTCTAAAGCCTTTAGCTACTGTAAATTCTCTTTCACGTTCTGGCATGAAAAAAATCTACGACACCGTATTATAGCACACAGGCGCGCGCAGTTGCGATGCGTTTAGTGTCAAGGTGCGCACACTCCGGAAATGCGCTCCAGAAACGGTGCGATATTCACGACATCGTATGTAATAGCACGCGTGATATATACGTTTACTTTACGCACATCGAGATCAGTACTATAGAAACAGATAAAATCTAAGCTCCGATGATGGTGCGATGATGTCCACGCCTTCGTGGAGATGACCGGGTCCGTTCGCCGGCTTGCCGCGTCCAGTGTCGAAAGATGTGACTGCTCGGATGATCAAGTGCCATCGGGGCGACGCTTCATCCTTCCTTCCTTTCTTCGTACGACAGTTGGAGCGCGCGAAGAGGCGACCGGTGAAATTAAAACCGCGTGAGCGCCGGAGTTGGCACGAGTGATGGCGGTCACAGCGAGCTCCTTCGACGCCTGGCTCAGTAAGAAGCTACAGGCGCTCAACACAGATGAGGGTGTCTTTGGCACGTACATCAAAGGCATCCTCGAAGGTGACGAAACCGAGGACGAGAAGACCGAGGCACTCGAGAGCATACTCGCGGGCATAACGGTGAGTAGTTGATAAGCGCTGCTCACGTTGAGGTTAGAATACGCGCAGCCGCCGCGATCGTCAGCCGGTCGGAAATAGCCGTGAACACTCGTGCTCCGAAAGTACGTGTCTACGTTTTCCGTACGCTCTCCTTCAGCGAGTCTTACCTATGCGCACGCGAATCCCGCTCGATTCATTCCATGGTGTAACTATCTGTCGTTTTCGTTCACCAGGAGAACACGGATAGACCCATCAGGGATCACAGAGTTACTGAAGCTAATGTTGACTTCATGTATTGATTTTTTTTATGAAATCTTTAAATTCTCGCGGTTTTTAATTCGCTTCAACGTGCCAGAAACATAAATTTTTATTCTTGCGCGAAATTACGTAATGCTTTTTATGTTTTAGAATTTTTAGAGTGAATCTCTCTGAAGAGCGAATTATCACTCTTAAGGATTGAAAATTAAGCCATTCGTTTTTAAAATCAGTTTAATTTTTACTGTTAAAGTGAGATTTTATTTTAAAGAGTTTAGAGAGTACGATATAGAGTTTTGATTCTTCCTTTGTAGGAGGATAATATCAGTAAACATGTAGCAGAAATCTTAAGCGCGTGGGCAGAGTGGTTGCCAACTGAAGAAGTCGCCGCAGCACCTGCACCGATGGAAGATGTTGATGTCAGACTGGCAAAAATGCTGGAATCGCAGAGTCTACCCACGACAACCCAGAGAAGCTATACAGAGGAAGAGAGACGAATACGGGAGGCTATATTAGCACAATACAGTCAAATGTCTGATGAAGATAATAGCGAAGGAGATGGAGAAGAAGATGGAGCAAGTGGTGGAGACTGTGGAATCGAAAAGAATTTGAATGCAGCTACCATTGTACAGCAGGAAAGAGAAAAAAGAGAAAAGGCCAAGCTGGAAAGTCAGAAGAAGAAGGAAAAGGACAAGGAAGATAGGTAGAAACTCTCGAACTATATATCGAAGATTGCGAATTGGAGAATTCAACTAGAATAGATAATGTCCATTTCTATATAGATTAAATTTAATTTACTCTTTATCCTTTTCTAATTCTCAGAATTATGCCCATTTCTACCAATGTAGATTAACTTTAATCTCCGTTCAACTCACTCTTCATCTTTTTTTGATTCTTAAAACTAGAAAAAGATAAAACTAATAATTTATTGAAACAAAATTAAAATTAAATTATATTGATAGAAACGGACATTAAAAAGATAAAAGATAAATTAAACTAAGATTCAGATTAATTTACATTGACAAAAACAGGATATATATCTTTTTCTCTCATAGGGTTCTGACAAAATCACTTGTAATCTGATTTTGTTATAGAGTTTTTAAATTCGTCCAATTAGAACAAAATATAGATTACGATTAAAGTTATTTAGTTTAATCCTAATCTTCAATTCGCGATCCTCAATCTTCCATTTGCAGTCTGATATGAATTTAAAAGCATTGAATATGTGCATTAATAATATACAAAACTTTAAATAATTTATAATGAAATAATTTTATATTTTAGAGAAAAGCAAAAACAATTAAAAGAAGAGAAAAAGGAGAAGAGAAAAACTCAAAAGGGAGAAAGGCGAAGGTAGCATCGAAACAAAAGCATTGGGAGACTTACTTTGAGATTACATATATGCTGTGGTATTCATGTATGTCTATCTATATTGTCGTGCATGCAACGATCTCCAACAGTTATTTAAACCAGTATCGTCGATCTTATATTTTCATTAGAAAAATATGTGTGTAGCATCCATCTGTCGTTAGAAGACAAATTCAGATTCAGTACGAATGCATATATCAAAAAGCAGTACATGTAATATTAAATCATCCTGTGCCTTCTGTCTGTCTAAAACATTATCCTTTAAAAAAAGAAAGGTTCGTTACTTATTCAATTTTTTTTGTTCTCTACTCACGTTTAGCATTTTAACTTTATAGTCTGTGTTATATTCAGAACTCTCATGATTTTCTCACTAATTAAAATTAGCAGTGAAATGTTCGTCGTTCATCAATAAATAATGGTTCTGAATATCGACACATCTTTTACTCATCGATATGCTTAGTATATTGTGTTTTATCTTATACATATGGTGTATTTAATACGAGTATGTTAAAAATAAACTATTTAAATCGCAGGCATTTGATATTTAATACTATCAAATATGGAGGAAAAAAAGGAATTTTGTAAGGAAGAAGACGTACTTTCTCATTGCATTTGTATACATATTTTTTTATTAGTTATATATTTACACACAAGATACCGAGTCGAAACCGAGTGATCTTGGTATTGCATTATTAATGAAAGACAAACGCAGTAAGATAAAAACAAACGAACAAATGATACAAAAGATGATGATGCTTCAGTATCGTATCNGTANANAGTTANATAGTAATAGATAATATATATATTATATATATATNTATNTATNTTACNTATNTCTATATTAATACTAATCGTATTTAAGTACTNTA
>NW_012130067.1:3962045-3986111 GCF_000143395.1 Atta cephalotes | reverse complement strand
TATAGTAGTATACTAGTACTAGTATACTACTAGTATATTATATATATATATATATATATATATATATATATATATATATATATATATACTGTCATTATAATAATCATTTATTAGCAATTCTCTCGTTTGCTATAGTTAAGTCTGGGCAGAAATTGACGAACTCGCACTTACACAAGCATCCACAATTGAACGCCAGATTACAAATCACTCTCTATGAACTCATCCCTCGTTCCCACATTTTTTTATCGGAATCGTTTCTTCCTGCACTTCTCTCCGTGCTTGTGAAATATTCTCACTTCCGTGAGGATTTGCGTACCGAGAGCTCCTCTTAGGGCTTAGAAGAGCGAAGCGCGCGTGCGTGGCCATCGTTTAATAATCTAAACGATCCTCCGTCACGCCCACGGGATCATTTTATGTATTAGCGAGCTTCTCATACGAGAGATAATCCCTCGTTACTCGCGTCTCTATCATCTAATGAAAACTTACTAGCGCGTCTAATACAAACGCGTAACTCTATGATTGTCCTACTAGGATGATCTATGAGGCTCGGCCGTCGCAATGATGATTCTTCGCAATAAACGCAAGAGCCTCTTCATCGGACGCGTTTATCCATTTGCGGGAAAGGGAGAAGGGTCACGCACGCACACGCATTATACTTAATTTAATTCGATAATGTCTAATCGCATCGTTAATTAATTGCACACTGACTTAAAGGATATACGCCACGCGGAGCATTCCTTCGTTGAAGTCAGAGGGAACTCTTCTCTTTCTTTCTCTCTTTTTCTTCTCTCCATCGCGTTCAAATGAGATGTGTGTGTGTGTGTGTGTGTGTGTGTGTGTGTGTGTGTGTGTGTGTGTGTTCGCGCGCGTGTACGTTCGGAGCACGTTCGTTACATCCTGGACTAGAAAAAGCGACTGTCTCCCTTATCTGTCCGCGCCATATGAAGAAATCGCGGCGTTCGCAACTATTCATTCGCGAAATGACCAGGTGTGAAGTCGAGTAGTTTTCAGTCGAAGGACATGGATTTTCGCGGAGTTTCGCTGTTTCATGAATGATGTTGAAACAATACATGCCCTGCCTCTTTTTTTAGTTCCAGCTTTGACGATATCTTTAATTCATAATTTAAGTGATCCCTCTGTCCTTTCCAGAAGACAAAGATCCGGTTTGAGTCGAGGTAACCGACACCAGCTAAACCGATTACTAGCATATATTTTTCGTAGTACGAACATGCTTCTCGTATGTTTCTTTAGACGTACGCGTGTCACACGCGTACCGAGTGTGCATTGGTCTGTATAAGCGATGATGCACGTCACACAGATTATACAATCGTCCCGTTGATACAGATATAATTTGATCCCGCTGTATACAATAGTGAACACAACTAAAAACTTAAGACTGTACAACAGTGTTTATTTTCTTTTTTTTCTTTTTCTTTTTTTTTAGTGGCGGGGTAGGGATTCCGTCGCGCGTGTTCTTTGTGAACGCACTTCTTCTAATTGTCCTCTATCGTATCCTAGACTTAACTCGTGTTGCGCATTATCGCAGCTCATGTGTATAATGGTATTATATATTTATGCAATAGATATATGTGTGCACATAACCATACGCCACACTTTTTCTTTCTCACTCTTTTGTTCTCTCCGAGATAAGTCTTTCTCACAGCACGCATACACGCACATACAAAGTCACATCTTTATTTTATACAGAATTTGATATATCTCTCGTTCCCTAGAAATCGTCGCCTCATAGACATTATCTTCGTCAAATTTTCTTTTTTTCTTCTTTTTTTTCGTTTAGAGTAATCGAACGAAATGCTTACCCGAGACTTCGTGATAATCGTCATTACGTTGACGTTGATTACTCGAGAGTGACTGCTGCGAAACCGCCACAAGTTGTAAGAATCGTGTATCATATATCATATAATATGCGCTACTTCGTCAGTCGTTCGTTCGGGCAGATTAGCCGCATACGAATAATATATTTATGTATGTAATTCTTAATATTATAATATACATCCGCTCGCGTTTATTGGCCATTCACTGATTATGTCGCGCGATACTACTACGATTGGTACGATATATATTAATTGTCCTAAAAATTCTTGGGCTAAAGTGAGACCGTTTGTGTGACGGTAAGTTTATTATTCGTTTCGATTATCGTGAGACGTTCGATAACTTTCCGCAAAAATCAAACAGTGTATACTTCACAAAAGAACTCGCTAAAAGTGTAATGAAAGTAAGGCGACATATCGATTTGCAGAACGAACATTAGGAACAATTTCGCTATGTTTCCGTTAGCAATATAAAATAATGATTCATTTCAGTCTCTTGTGACGCGATTCATAATTTGCGAGTATTTTATTATTCTTACATATGCTCCAATTTTCGGCCGTGACAATGAAACACAGATTACAGTTTTAGTAGGGCCACCGATGATTTCGTACGTATAATAGAACCTTTAAGAATTAGAGAAGCATGCAAAAACGGAAGATATAATGTTCCGTGGTGGAAGCTCGAAAGCAGCAAACGGTGGAGCGTGATGCGTCTCACGTTTCTAACGTCATAATGATGTAATTATTACGAGCTCGTGACTTGTGAAACTTTAGAATGGGTACGGGCACATCGAACAATTATCAAGTCTAAAAGTAACCTAATATTATAGTACTATACAATAGGTTTGTTTTTTGTCAAATCCTCTGCATATCGCGAAATGCTCGTGATGGTTCTGAAAGGGCGTGTCAAAATTATATAAATCGCTAATTAATGCCAGGAAATTATGAACAATGTGTAAATAGATAGTACTGTGAAGGCGGAGAGGAATCTCACGGGGCGTTAATCAAAATTAATCAATTTCGACGTAATGAAGCATGCGTTACGTCGCGCAGACAATTAATGATAACAGAAGAGCGGTGTAATAAGGAATCACTAAAAATTGAAAATGACCGAAAATTATCGGACTGTTTTCTTTTTTTTTTTTTTTTACGTATATCCATAGTAAGCGGATCAGCGTGTTGCTGCTGCTCCGGGACGTCAAAAACGCGTAATTAAAATCTGTACATCCTACGTATATAAGTAGTGTTAACTCTGTCATTATATCGATGATAATCCTCGTTACTTATATGCCGCTATATCTTTGCAGTAATAGCGATATAGCGATTATTACAGATAATAAGAAAATAATGATTAATAGTAGTTGAAATTATTATATTAGCGATCGTTACTTCTTAATATCAGAGAGATCTAAGTAAGACAGTGGTAGTTTAATATCACAATAAGACTACTCAGGCCTCGTTAAACTGGGGCACACTTCATGTATTAATGTTACTCTTCGCCTTGACGCTTCGTTATTAATCGTGGGATCCTGTGTTGGCGACACAAGTCTCAAATGACTCAGGTCTTCTCTTCGCGACCGTAATTCGATGATAATCTCCGACGTTACATTAATGTCGGACGAATCGTTGTTTGATCATAATGTGCTTCGCTTAAGCTCCTCGCTTCTCTATCGTACATCGTTGCCACGATACGGATATCGCGCCGCTTGCACTCGCGTAGTTATCTAAAATATGATGCTATACGGTATAGCTTTCGATTGCATTTACACGTGCGAGCTTTTTTTTACCGTCGAAAATGCAACATCGAAAATGCGACGACGATGAATCGTCTGTCTCACAGCTTATCGACAGCAAGGCAAACTACGCATTCTATTCGAACTTCCAATTGTAATTTTTTTTATACCTATGGCCGAGATTTCGTCATCTGTTAATCATAAACTTCATATAGGCGTGAAATAAATAACATTCGAAATGTAGGTACGATGGTCCATATCGAAATGTGATTAGTATACTAACGATTGCTAGTATTCTCATCGTAGGTCTATATTTTTCGCGAATAACTACGATAATGCGCGCGCGCGCGAATTCGTTTACGATTACCTGAGTGATATTAGATCGCCAGAGTCCTCGGGAGTGTGAATCAATCACGCGATTGCTATATTGCTCGTCATGCCTATGCGCTCTTCTCCCGTTGTCAGATCGTCATTTTGGCCTCATAGCTCGATGCATGCCGAGACTAGCGACTCTGCGTTTAATTAATTAGCCGTTTGGCATCGAGAACGTTGGACCGGCCAGTCAGTTCTATACGCGCCTTATTAATTGTTGCTCTCGCTCTTGACATATGTCGAGTGATACACATCTACGCATTTCCTGCATCAAAGTGCAAAGAGCGAGTCTGCAGATCGCGTCGATACGCGAATAGCCCGTTTAGAAATGGCTGGCACAAACCCGACTTCACAATATCGGTGGCAGGAACGTGCCTGAGTCGTCGAGATTCGGATCTAAACTCGCAACGATGTCGCCGGTCGATGCATGCCTCGACGTCGCTGTCTGCGTGTTACTCGCCAGGGCGTGACTGCTCGCACTGCCGTTCAGCTTGCTCTTCACCATCAAGCCACCACCATTGTCGGTGCCGTCGGTACCTGTAGAGACCTTCTGTATATACTTGCGACCTTTATATAATCGGTACATCGTGTACGGTGGGTCCTCCATCGTCGTTGCTCGTTGTCGCGGTGCGCTCACAGTCACGCTCACTGTCTGTGGAGCGTGTGCGGATTCCCGTGGCGTTTCGACGCTCGTTGTCGTCGTATTCGCGCTTGCGTTCACTGTCGATGAAGTTATCGCCGATGAAGAGGAGCTCATGTGCGAAGACGACGACGAAGTCAACCACTCGTGACGTATCGCCTCGTCGGGGGTCATACGCTTCTTTGGATCCCACCTAATAGTATTAATTATGTATAAAGTTTACAAATAGGGAATTTGTAAGATTCAAGATTAAAAAACTGCTTTGTGGAGCAGCCCTCTCTTAGTAACCCTCCGACAACAATGTTGGACTTTAAAGACATAGCCGATTTTTTTATTATGAATTCTGATAAATTTAAATTTTAAAAAATAAGTAAAATACAATCCTTCTGATAGTAAACATTTATTGTTAAAGTTTTCACATTTAAAAATTTTTTCAAATTCTTATACAGTCCGGAGCAATGCGAAAATCTATACTAATTCACCCAAATTATGAACAAAGGATGAAAATTTCACATTGCAACGAAAGGTTAATTATTATGAAAATAATAATTTTCCACCTTTTAGGTTTCCATAAAATTATTCATCAAGTAAAAACTTTTCAAAGATATAAATCGATTTCGTCGATGCATAATAGATTTTTCGAATAATAAATCCACGCCAGAATATAATACAGCATATTGCAAAGAACTTACTCGAGGCATCTGCTAACGAAGTTTACGAAGAGCATGTCGGAGCACCGAAGCGCCATTGAGAGGTTCTTGCTACCTGCCCATCTCTTCTTGCCCTTGCTGTTTGTCACGCATCGCGGACTTCCCTTCTGATCTGCAATTATTTTAAACCCGGTTCTTTGAGTATTATGCGCGCCCTCTTCTATTTTTAGTGAGGACTCTTGCGGTCTTCCCAGAGTTTCCAGTACTCGTGGATATTAATAACTTACCGAAGAAGAGCCTGCGACGAGAGGCATGATTGATAATGTGCTCCGGTGGCAGACCGAGGACCTCCATTATACAGGCAAGTTGCTCTATTTCATCCTCGCCCGGAAACAGCGGATACCCTGTGTACAGCTCGGCTAAGATACAACCCAGACTCCACATATCGATCGGTGGACCATAGGTAAGACCGAGAATCACTTCCGGACTCCTGTAGAACCTCGACTGTATATACGTGTAAACGCGTTGGTGGCTATAACACGACGAGCCGAAATCGATGACTTTAATCGAGCTGCTCCCCCGTTGTTTCAACAGCACATTTTCCTGTAACAATGAGACAATATATATGAGATATGATACATTCTGGATTAACGAGAATAAAAGATGACTGTGAGAGCTCTTCTTGATGTTACTCACCGGTTTCAAATCGCAGTGAATGATGTTTTCTCGGTAGAGCAGTCTCAGGCAACTAATTAGAGAGTTGGCGAAACGGCGAATCAAGCTCAGGCTGAATCCTTGATAATTATTCTTTTTGATTAGCTCGTACAAGTTCAAGCTATAATGCAAATTTGATTTGTTCGTTTAATAAATTCTCGCAGGTGAAAATCCGACTCTGTTTTTATCTCACTTGATCGCTCACCTCATTAATTCGAAACTGATGCACAGATGATTCCTGAAGTAAAAATATTCTAGCATGTGTATCACATTGTGCTGCGAGTTCATCTCTAAATCTTTCTTTCTGAGATGTTCCAAGATTCTCACTTCGATGAGAGCTTGGTGATGGAATCTCTTCTTGTTTCTGTAAAGAACAAGTGAAAGCCGTGATGTTTAAATACAAAAAAATGACGCGATGCGCTCGGAAAGCGGACACGATCGGAAAAATGGATGTATCGGAACATTATTCATTGCGGACGCGCCAAGTTTTTTTTTTTCCGATCGTAACTCACGATCTGAGTCATCGCGCGAGATGAGTGTACCGTTTCCACATACCTGATAATCTTGATGGCGATATGCTGTCCCGTTTTGTGATCCAGCGCTCGGATCACCTGACCGAAACTTCCCTTACCGATCACCTCCAGGATCTCGTATCTGAGTGCACACAAGTTTTCAATACTTTACACACGAGTAAACAACGTGGACAAGCGGGAATGTAAAAAAGGCGAGAAGAAGAGCGCGCTTGTATGATTGCTGATTCTGTTAAACGTGTAGCTCATTCACGCGAAGAGAAAATTCGTTGACGAGTATTTTTACTTATAGTTTTGCAATTTGTGCATGTTTAGATATATACAACTATACGCACAGCTATCAACTGCAATTTCTCCTCTCGAGAATAACAACACGTGGAATGCAAGTACGTGTGATTGCGAGATTCCATTGCTAGCTATAGCGGTCTAGCTAGTTATATTCGGCGAAATAAACATCGAGCGCGAGTGGCGACAACATTAGAATAGAAGAGGGAAAATTGTGTTGAAGTTTGACGAAAGAGGACAAACGGGTGACACCCACCTATAAGAGATATGATCGTGCAGGACTTTGTTGTAACTGCCGTTTTCATCGTCGTAACCGCCGTTCTGGGAGGAGACCTCCTCGCCATGGATTTTGTGAGCCGACAAACCCAGGTACCAAATCTCCGAATACTTCTCGATCTCGGCGCGTTCGAATTCCGTCAATCTGGAGCCGTAATACTTCACCGCCTCCTGGGGCGTCATGGGCAGTCTTCCAGCTATTTTTTCCACGAAGAAAAACACATGAGGCCGGCTGCGTACTTCAGGGAGTCCGCGAGAGTTATGTAAGTCTCTGATGACTTATAAATTCTTTTTTCGCTACCAGCGGAACGTCTTTGCCAACGCATATCGTATAAGCCTGTCCAATTTGAGAAAAACGCAAAGTGGTCGACGCAAAAAATTCAATGTGGATAAGATTTCGAGGATTGTAAAATGTTGATACGCATCTGAGTGACGCTTATCAACACTTTAGTTTCTAAAATGTTACATTGATTTTTTTTTTGCGTCGATGGCTTTATGTTTTGGTTCCGGAGCTCAAATTGGACAAGATATAAAGCTGATATACCCTGATATAACCTGATATAAAGCTTTCTTTTGGTCTGTTTTCTATTCCTGCACTAGTCTCTTTCTCGCTTTCGACAAATATCAAACATATACCTATTTCACTTTAAATTCCAAAAGTGTACACTGGTTCAGCCACAGAAAACAGATCTTCTAATTAATTTCGGCTACAGAAATTAACGCTCAATTTCAAATAAATAATATTTACAGCTTCCTAATTGCAAAGCAAGGTTTAAAAAGAATGATCTAAAAAGGAGCAATACAAGGTGTAATGTCATAAAAATGTATAATTACTTTTTTTACTATTAAATTAAAACAATACGTTTCGACCGATACTTAATTTTTTCTCATCAGTTATTTTAAATTATAAACTAAAAAGTTGCAATATAAATATATAATAACTGATGAAGACCAAGTATGGATCGAAACATATTTTTTTGATTTAATAATAGAGATATGCATTTTTACTATATCTTGCATTGCTCTTTCTCGTTCGTTTCGTTTTTTTTTAAACAATACATTCAATTTCTATTAAACCGTGTTTTATTAAAACTGTATTTATTTGTTCATCAAGTAAATCGAGAACCGCTTTTCCCAGAAGTATGAATAACATCTCTCATATATGCCGTAATCCTATATTGCCTGCAATTCACGTCAACGTAACAGCGCATTCCGCATGCTCAAATGCGTATCCGCGGCGTCTTAAATACGCAATTCGGTCGATGATGTATTAAATGATAGCTCGGCACGACCAGCACGTTTCCCCACACTAGGGCCGTATATGGTATCGCGATTTTCACGTAATCATAGAGTTCTCACGTACCGTATACTTCGGGGGAAGTTGCGCTGATGGGTTCATGCAGCGGCATATTGTGAATGTTGTTGCTCGTGCTGTTAGAATTGTTCGCATTATTGTTATCCGTCTTGTCCACTCGCGTCGGCTTGCTGTTGAAAAAAGACGGCAGTTTCTGAAACAGACGAAAGGCCTTTTCTTTACATACGAGTTATGAAAATTTATAACGCCGACATTTAAACAAAACTCGAGCTCGCAAATTTATCTGTCCACGTTGCAATGACTTGATTTTTTAAAGTAAAGTACGTAACATTTAGTTTCTCAAGAAGAAGGATATTCGCCATAGTTCCAGCATCAAATTTCAACAAAAAAATAAAACTGATCAAATGGCGCGTGTTGAGAGTAAATATTGAATTTTCAGGGGAATGCGGAGAGAATATATTCAATTAATTTTTAAGAGGCACATCTCCGAATTCAAAAGAAAGTTTGGCTTTTTACGCAAACCTTTTCAGAGATCCCCTACATACTGTATCAATTGTAGTACATCGAACGCATCCTTCTCGAAGAAACGTACCTTCTCCACCGCAATTTTATCGACGTGAGGAAATAACACCGCAATTACCGACTCATCAATTTTCGCGTTAAAATTGCCCGAATCGCTTCCGTGACGATCGAAGCTTTTTTTTGCATCGTGAAAGTGGCGCGGTATGGATCTCTTAAAGAAAGTGGCACGCATGATGAATGCGCATCGGCGTATCCACGTGTACGTACGCGTGTACGACTGTGTGATGTACTGACCCCCGATTTAACAAGTTTAACGACACCGAGAAGTGACCCGGACAATTATTTCTTCACTGCCGAGAGAGCCATTAAAAATTACGTTTCGTCGGCGGAGCGATGTCTTTCCGTACCAACAGTCAAGGGCAGTCACCGATCGTGAATGCACCTCGAATGACAATCAGGCCTACTGTTGTTCTCAGTTCGCGTCGGAGTTTCCAGCCTTTCATTAGATTTCCTCGCGCGTCTTTCCGCCGATGTTAAATAAATATTTATAACTGAACGCCGGTAATCGATTTCGGGTGTCGTTGCTAACTTTTAGTGTCCAACATATCATGAAGTATAATATATATTTATGGAGAAAATATCCCGACATAAGTCAGCGGAACGTGTTTAATGGCGAAGCGATAAATTATCGCGACAACTTGTAAAAGTCTTCTTGACGTCTTCTTGGCGTAGATTAAAACACCTTTTGAATTTACTGTATTCTATACTGATAATCAAATAAATAATATCCGAGAATCATATAAATATTTCATTTGAGACGATATAAAATTTCTTTCCTTTTTTCTCATTAATTTTGCACAAACATAATATCAAGAAAAATAACCAGTTTATTTATTCCAATGAAATTATGCGAGAGGATATATGCGTTTATTTTCAATCTTTGATTCGAGTATCTTGGAAACAGACACCTTGCCAAGGTGGATATCCTCGCTCTAGATGTAGCACTGTTAACAATATTTATGCGTGACGCTATGAGAAAGTATCGAAGTGGCGACTGCACTTCGTATGAATATTCAATGGCTCCGCATATCGCTTCGCGTATTACTGACATTTACCTTCGACGTACAGCATCGCGAAATAATTTTTCATACGTAAAATATTCGTATTGGAATACCAAGAGTTCTCTTCAGCGCATTTGACGTAATGATCGCTGTATCCTAATTAATGTCGATTATTCTAAACGGATCTCTTCGCTAGAGTTTGATTTACTACGAAATTATAACAAAGAATGACGCGATTTGGCGCCAATTGATCAGGCTGGCGGCAATTAAGGTCAAGCGAATGTTGGCATAAATTTCTATTAAAGGGTCGCCAGACGATCCACAAATGCTCTCACTCGTCCTTGTTGCCTTCTAGTTCTACATCGCATTATGTCTACGCAATCGATCGTTCGCGATAGAACTTCATCGACCGAAACGATTCTAGAATCTTGATTCTAGAATCTGAATATAAATTTGAAAATGATTTTGTTAAACCATCAAAATAATATTCTGTTTAAAATTCCAAACTACACTATTAGATATAAAGGAACAATAGTAACTCCAACCCTTAAGTTAAAAATAACATTTTATTATTTTTAACTTTTACATGTGTCAAAATGTAAATGTCAATACATTTCAGTTAGTTTCAAAGTAAACAACGTTCACATTAATGCACTTAGTAAATAATAGCACTTAGTAAATAATAAAGTAAATTTCAGTCTTTAATACATTTTCTGGAGTTAAATTATTTAATATGGATTATTTGTCTCATTTTTCGATAAATTTTAGCTTACTGTCTTATCCTCTTATTCTCTTATGCTCTTACTTTTTTGTTTATCTATGCTCTCTTGTTTATGTATGGTAATTTACATATTAGATAAACAAAAGAGTACAAGCATAAGAGATGCTTTCACTCTTTTGTTTATCTAATATGTAAATTATCACATAATTTATCTGAAGATGTGGAACGATTGACCCTATCTTCATTGTTTCAGTTTTACTTAAATTAATGCCAATAATATAAACACAATGGCGATCTAGATTGAAAAGACTCAAATTGGATATAGTTTAAAATTATGAATTTAATGTAGTTGTTAAAATATAAACATATATTTTGCAGCATTGTTCGTCCTTCATTTTCACGATCCAGAAAAATAATTTTCAAATTTGTATCCAGCAAAATAGTTCTTTCTATAATTGTAACGCGGATTAATCGGACGATTTTCACATCGTCCGACATAGCATCGTCATAGTACAGACGTGATTTCTGTTTCATTAATTTTGTGCGCGGTGAAATCCCCAGATTCCAATTAAAATACGAATCTGAGAATTGATATCGACGACCGGCGGCTCTCTCGTCTGACCTAGTGTAATGAAAAATTATTATCGCCCGTTGTGCATAGCTCGGATCGGCGATACGCGGATGCATTTCACGCGGGGTGAGAGGGAGATGAGAGGACAGCGACATAAATAAAAAGTCGCGAGTGAATAACCATGCGATCCGGAGGCCGCTCATATAAATTGTAATCTTATGTTTACCTCGCCCCGCTTATACCAGTCTCTCACTCTCATCCTCTCTCTCCCTTCCTCTCTTTTTCTCGATGTACCTGATCGATCGCAGTCTCTCTTTCGTGTCTCCCCCCCCCTCCCTCTCTCTCTATCGACCAACGGAGGCTGTTCGCCGCTGAGGCTCAATGCGGCGGATCGAGGCACGCTTAACGCACGCATAAATAACATGCACGAATCGCCAAGACTCACGTAATGAATTGACCACGTCAGCCAAGTTCGTTTTGATTCTCGAAATTCGAAAATCCGGGACAAAGACAAGAAACCTGACGGGGATCAATCTCATACGAGATCTAGTCTCGCGGTTGAAAATAAATCATCGCTGAAAAAGCTTTGTGGTTTTTTTAGAAGAATACAGTATGAAAGTGAGGAACAACAGGGGAGAAATTTTCTCAAGGACGCTCGTACACGCTCGGTTTCAGCCGCCGGCCAGTAAACCGGCAATACAGTAGTATTGCCCACCGATCGCGCAGATAGTAGGCATGCACAATAACTCCCTGTGTATCCCAGTTATGTTATGCGGTTTACCTTGTGACATCTCCCAGTCGCGGCCGCCTTTCTAATGCCGCGTGCGCCAACGCGATGCTGCAGCTGTTCACCGCTGCCTCGCGATTACGTTACCCATAGCAGCCGCAGCTAAAGTACCTACGCACGTACTTTGGATACGTAGGACTTGACGTTGGCACGTGGGCGTATCGGTATCTCGGAAGCCGAGTGGAAACGTCACTCGACCATGGTGTACGCACAGAGAGGAGCTCATTAACCCGCGCGAGCGAGTTGATCTCTGGAGCGGAGCGGAGTGATCGGTGTTCCGTTACGACGTAAGAACGCCTTGAGAGCGACTTAAATGGACGCGGATACAAACATGCGGTGTATTTTCACCGCATGTTCCACGCTAATTGCGACGTATCGTATATGTTTGCGCTGCACTTTCCCCGAGTGTCGTGGATTTTTCACCTTTTTTCTCCATAAATCTGTTTCGCGCGAATGAGTTATTTAGGAAAGAACAGATCGAATCTTTAAGAAATATTGGTGTGAATTTAACACCATGCGTATCTACATAATTCTCACACTGAGAGAAAACGAAATAGTTCTGGCAATTATAAATTTGGCAACTTTTGCAATTGAAGTACCTGTAACTAGTTTTACAAACTGAAGTAGTGCTGAATGTTATAAAAATATAGTCACAGTAACAAATTGTATGCACTATTAATTGGTAGTGAAATAGTGATTCAACTACACATTGAGTAGCTACTTGAACTGCAAATAGATATAACAATTACATTTTTCTAGTTTAGACAAAAACTTTTTTTTAAATAAAAGACTATATTAGACTATATTAATTAATCATACTAATTAATCATTGTTGAGGTTACTTTAAGGAATACATTACAAACCTTTTCTCTAAAGTCACTCAACGCAAACAATACGCGGCATTATCACCGGAGGAACATAATGGAATTCAGTTTCTTCCAAAAAGAAAATCATTCAGCCACTTACAATAAAAGAAGGTTTCGAATTTGGAAGACAAAAATAAATAAGAAATGCATATACAAATTTGTAACTATGTATTGTTAAGGCTGTTTTATTACAAATTTATAGTTACTGATACGACTTTTTTCTCTGAGTACGTTGATATTAATTTTAATCAACATGGTGTAGATTTAAAATCCGCTGATTTATATCCATCGTGTTAAATTCACAGCAATATTTTTAAAGAGAACCTCAATGAGAAATACAAGTAATAAGCTCTCCTTTTTCAATTAATGCCAGACAAAATCCAACGAGATCTACATACACGATACATCTTGCGTATGTACACAGTAGCAGATTGGGTAAACAGAAATATCTCGCGCGGAAGCCACTAGATACGTGTATCAACATATCTCATCCACCCACGAATCGCGCGTGAAACTTGAAAGCATCAACTGTGTGCCTTGTTTAATTCAGCAAATACGTAGGCAAATACTCACGCGGTAGCGTTGCACTTCAAAATCACTTGCAATACGAGAGGATTATGGCACGAATGCGAATTAATGTATGCACGATATTTGCCGTTCATCGGCAAATGGCTCGAAGAACACGAGTGACTCTTTCGTTCTATTATCATAAAGGGGCACACGCGTACCGTGAACCAAACTGCACACTCGCGATTGTCGTGAATGCAACTCATTAAAACTTCCGGGCGAAGACCATTTTGGGAGGCCACGTGCGAAACAAAATTCCCGGTCGACAGTCCGGCTATTCGTAGTCCCTCGAGCGGCAAATTGTCAATTAATTCCGATTATACGCGAAATCAAGATAGCCCAGAGGGACCGACACAAACGATGCCATACGCCGTTTTACAGTCGAAAAGATTACACGCGACCTAATTTTACATTTACTTCATACAGTTTGATTTTAATTTAGAAAACAATAGAATTCGTAAAATAAATTCTTCAGCCGAACACAAAATTTAAGTGAGATACACCCAGATTTCTGTTTAAATTGAAGAAATCATTTCCTTCGTTGATTTTTTTTTAAATTAGAGTGAAAATATCTTTAAGGAAAATAAACATTTACTTGATTTCAAGAAATGATATTCAAATCAAAGAAACTTTTCTCTGAGTGTGGTTATAGAGTTTTCTTTCCAATATAGTTTTCTTTAAAGTCTTGTTCTGAAAAAGGAAAATAAAAAATATATTGTCCAAATGTCGGAAGTCTTATTTTTATATTCATCTATCTTATAAGAATATAACTAACGTAAATTTAACTGTAACATAATATACTAGTAAAAAATGTAGTACAAAATTGAAATATCTTTGAAGCGTTTCACCTAACCAACTTGCATATCTAAATTACCCACTTACAAGATTAAAGAACGTTATCTTTTCTGTAGCCATATATATAGCTCTACTTCAATTTACAGAATAGATGGATCGCGCGTATCGCGATACAAACGTAATTTCATCCGCAAATTAATGTGAATTCATTTGTACACGGAGAAAAGATATCCCAACGCAAAGTCTTCGCTAATAATTGAATGGGAATTAAATTTTGAAATTGGATAAAGATTTTTTCCGTTATCGAGATTAGCTGATTTGCAAGCAACTGTTTGAATTACTTTTCCGTCGTAAACTAGAAAGTGTTTTTGTTACAGAGATGTGTACAATTTCTTGCAAAGCGGGAAAGTGAAACAGTCTGCCAGTAAGCGTGATAAATCACCGACTAATTCGTACTTTAACGACTTAATTTCATGTGGCTATTAATAGAATCCAAAATACACGCATATATTCTAATGGGGAATCCGTAGTGAGCGATTATTTGAACAGATGCGGTTCGTAACTATGATTTGGCGCGGCATCAATTTGCGACCATCGGTGATTTATTATTTGCAAATCTTACACTTGGTCGGATACTAGCGGCCAATTATAAAACCAAGGTGTGTGAGCTGCTGTTATTTGAACGTTAAAATTTGAACTAAGCATACTTGGTCAGTCTGCTCAAATTGCCAAAGCAAATTCTGCGTTCAATGTCCCGTAAACATATATTTAGAAATATCCCGAATTAAATTGCGCCATTATTATCAACGCACCACCGAGAATTTATTGAGAGAAAGTATATTCGCGAATAAATTCTCCTGTCAAAACAACGTGCGATAAATTTCATCTGTTGAATAAAGAAGTTAAACAGACATAAAAAAAAGTTGTACATTCTATATTTATCGTGCAAATTAACCCGGATTGCGAACAGAAAAATTGAGAATTCTTTTGAAGAAACTTTCGCGTTTACGATCAAACTAAAGTCGGATGTACTCGTGCGATCCTCGGATTTACCGTTGGTATTTTAATTAACGAGATCCCGTCATGCGTTATTTCTAATGTATCCTATAATGTATCGACCTCCCTTGGTGCAATTACCGATTACCCAGAGGATTTATTATAGCATCGTCTACCGATGCTGATTCTATTAAAATACAAAATGAAAAAGAAACTGTACCACATATCCCTTCGTTCGAAAAGGTCAAATATGTGAACTTCTGGAAACTTTGATCTTTTCCGCATACTTGCTGCTTTCATTTAATTCACTTTAGTTTAAATCGAGATTATCACAAATTCCCTATCCTAAAGTTCCGTAAGTTTTCCTTGATTTTCAGACAAAATTTCATCATTTTCTGTAATACTTTCTGTAATAATACTTTGAAATTTTTTGAATTTTCGTCCCGATTTGGAAACTAATATTTTGTTGAGAATGCAATTTAATATAGCAATGTAAATTACTATTAATGCTGTTTGTATTTAACTAAGTTGATAATATTCCAAAACTACATAGACGTACGCATATTAAACTTCTTTGAAGTCAAGAATTTTAATTTTCCAAAAAATTTTGTAAAATTCGTTTGACTTTTCTCTCACTTCGTCTTAAATTTTTTTGGCATTTCCCTGATTTCCCGTTTTATAATAATCCTTATATTTAATTAACTCGCTTAGGGAATATTTTGTGTTAATTAAGAGCATAAAAGCGCGAAAATGCGAAACGTGCCGATCGAATGAGTGAAAGCGTATAATATCATTTGCGTTTTCCTATTTCTCTCTTTATCTATAATTTCTCTCCATCACTCGAACACGCGCGGTTCCGCCCTAGAAGCGTTCCAAAGAAGATCCTGAATGATATCCTACAACACTATTATTGACACACTTGCCAAACCAATCCTGCAGACTGTTGTCGATTGTCGTCGTCATGGACTCGCTTCGGTCGTCTCAATCGAAAGTTATAGACACACCTACGCATATGCGTGTGCTGCACATCTTGGCCGGGATTGCGTAAGAGTTATACATAGCCGATCGCTTCCTTTCTGAACGGCAAAAAGAGCACGACTAACCAACCGGTATTTTCACTGGTATTCGCGCGAACTCGCGCGGATGTATTCCAGGTAAATTTCATAATTACGTAACGGAGTCGATGATAAAAACACACGTAGGATGCGATTGGCAGATTTCTCCCTGGAATTACTAGAGATTATGCTGCTGTTTGGTCGATAGAGCCGGGATTGATTGTGGCATTAACGTGATGGTAGAGCTTCTAATAATCAATGACTCGTGAAACGAGAGTCCGGGGTGGCTTGTAATTGCGCACTTCTGGCTTTTCAAATTCGTAAGAAATAATCAAGCACGTTACCGCACGCGTATAGGTGCACTATCCGCTATTACACAACACCTCTCTGGAGGATATCGATGTATTGCACTTCAACGGAAGACAGATTTCTAAGAAACTATTTTATCTGCTTCGATATCTCTTGTGTCGAATTATGTTCGATGCGAGTTATTTATATGTAGAAGCGTATTTGTTATAGAGGCAACTTGATAAGAGGAATCATTGTGTTCAGATATAATATCGGAAAGATTATCAAAAATTATAAAAAGCGTTTTCATTTCTAATGAAAACTTACAAATTAAGTCCATGGCTATATAAAAAAAACGTAAGATAGTAAGACGTATACTGTTAAATCATGTCAAATTATATCCAATGAGTTATCTTTAATCATCTCTATAAGTCACTGTGCTTATGTCATTAATTTAACTAAAAAAACAGTAGAATTAAACAATTTAATTCAAGAAAATGTATTAAATTTGATTCAAATTTAGTTTATTATTTACTAAATGTATATATGTTAATATAGACGTTGTTTACTTTGAAATTGACGAAAGAAATGGATTGATTTACATTCTGATATGAAAAGTTAAACAAAATGTTAATCAATTCAAGAGACTGAGATGCCGTTACTCTTTTAATATCTAATAGTAAGATTATTATTGTCTTACGTTCTCTATTGTGATTGGCCAATTTATTTACAGCTTACGATTTATTGCCTTACGTTTTTCTATGTGTTTCAGTCCTTCAGGAAAGAAAACGCAAATTGCACAGGAAACATAAATGAGCGTCAATGTAATCTGTGCGATGGACAACAATCATCCTTTTCAAACACAGTGGATTAATAAAGTACGTTTATTGAGATACATCTCTGTAGATATTAGTTATTGCGTTGATGAAACAAACATACGCATTTGATCGCATATGGATAACGTTCCAATGAACATCAACCGTCAGTGTACAAATCCTCCGAAATTCACGGTTTCATGTGCAGATAAATAGTAACATGATTTATTCATGAAAAATCGAAATACGGTTGAAATACCGGAACCGACGTGAAGCATAAATTGGAACAAAAGTTTTGTAAGGCGAGAAAGACAACGGCAGAAAAAGGCTCTCTCGAGAGATGGAAAACACGGCCACGGCGCCGATATTTATGCGGCCTATAAATTTATTTATACGATGCTGTTTTATTATTTTAAGTGATTCCGGACGAGATCGCCCAAATCGCCTGGCGATTCCACATTTATGGATGAAGATCAGAAATTTCTCCAGGAAAATAACAATGACGCCGGGGAGATCGGGAACTACGGAAACGATAACGCTTCGATGCGCATCTTATACGATGAAACTGACCTCAAATAAAACCTGCTAGAAAACATCTCGGACTCGCAGAGGCCTCGCTTCTTTTTACGCGTACTCGCGGCGCGCGTTTCAAATAATAAACTGGTTTCAGAGTTCCGGCTCTCCGTCCTTCTTGGCGACGTGGACGAGCTGAGGATTGGCACGAGACGAGACGAGACAAGACGAGACAAGACGAGACAAGACGAGACGAGAACACCTTAATAAGGCAACGAAACCTTTTCATACGTACATGGCAGCGACTAGACCAAGCGGGCGTTTCCTTTTTTCACATCCTTTTTTCACATCCTTTTTTCAATTTCCAAGTGTTCTACCTTGAATATCTATAAATGATTTATAAAGAATACATCTCCCGATACATACAGTCATCGAAACCGGTATTTCGAGAGATATGATTTTAATACAAGATTGGAGACCATGTACCCCATTTCTTCTGGCCTGCCCTACTTTTATCTTCGTGATCGATGGCGAATGATCCGTTCGCGAGGGACAACGAATCCTTCATTCGTTATGTTCGTGAAATCCAAGAAGGCCTTTATTACGATTTTTCCCGTGCGCTTTACTCGCAGACAATAGAAACTGGAAAGACAATCGAGCGTCAAGCCTGTGCCTTTCATTGCTTAACAACTTCTGCGTATTGAAATTCAATCGCGCGCCGTACCACATTGAGAATACCTTTGTTGTTCACGTCGTAGGCCGTGGCGACACAATTTCCGCCTCGGAGCAAAGATTTGACCGAATGTTGAACTCCCGTTTCCTCATCTTCGCCGTCTTCGAACGGCAACAAATGATCGGGAAGCAATTATTTCGCTGGGTTATTACCTGTCGCCCCTGTCAAGAATTTCTCATTTGGCAAATCTTTTATTTACAATTATAGAAAATGCTTACGTTGTCTCACATTACAAAAAGAAATAAGATATGCTCTCTAACAGAAGGTTTAATACTTTTAAGATTATAATACTTTTAGATTAATTAATACTTTTAAATAATGGCAAAATTACCAATTAACGTGTTATTGTGCTGTAAAATGCTGAAGTGGTAATTAACTTCTTCATACCCTGAGCATGAAATTTGAAGACATCTGTTTATGAAATTATTTAGTTAGGAGTTAAATATGTAATTTGATAAATCAGGAAAGTTTTAAAAGGAAATATAAAAAATAAGTTGAATTTTGGTAAAAAAATTTTTTAAATATAATTTTATTAAAATGAGACGTGGAGGGATTAACAGAATGCATATTTTTCGCGTGGAGCGGATTTTTCGTGTGGAATGACTAATATCTTTATATTTTTGTTCACGCGTCAATTCGAGAAACTTGGGCGAATGTAACCGGATGCGGACTACGATCTCGCGAAGGAAAAGTCGCACACGGCCTTCTTGTATATGTGAACGCGTCACGTGTTTGGGACGCACACGTGTGATGCGGTTACCGGATTCAGCGAAGTGTCGCCGTTTTGTTGACGTTGCTACTGACATGTACGACACTCACGTGAGCGACGCACAAGTACACGAGTGTTGGTCACACGATATAGTCCGAAACGAGCTTTCTCTGTTGCCACTCTCTTGGCGCCCTTCTGGATTGCCGAAGTCTCGTGAAGAGTGGTTTATGCGAGAACACGAGATCGAGAAGGCACAGCTGCAAGAAGAAGCCAGCTGGAGAATGGACCGGAAAGTTTTATGAACGACCCATGCCGAAAAAGAAACGGGAAAAGAAATGATCAAATCTCCTTCACGTCGAAGGAGATGCCTCTCAAATGTTTTCCTGCATGTGCTCCAACACACCTGCAATTATGACCTTAATGTTTTCCGAGGTCTATGCGGAGGTTCTTCCTTGGCAATTGTTTACGCAGCTAGGAAATGTTTATTAAATAAGAATTCTTATGCAAATGTTCAATTTACATGTTTAGCCGCAAACCATTATCGGTACAAGTGATTTCTTCGACGTGACTACTGTATTACAAAGTAATTGCAAAGAAAAGTTCGAGACCTGATACTTTTCCCGATATTAATCTACGCATAACTAAGATCTTATTACTTGATATTAATTACTTGAATCTAATCTTGATAGTAGATCGCAATATAATTATTCTCAAGGTTCAAATGATCGTTTTATACGATAATACTCGCATAGCATTTTAATCAGCGCTAAATCTGTTTAGCTGTAGTCGAAAAGTTGATTTATAAGCGATTTATATCGAGATGATACGTAACGATTGCAAACAATGATTCGCCTAAGTCTGTAAGAAATATAGAGCCAAGGCTGGTTGCCTTGACACACAACGGAACACTCAACCTCAGAAACCGGAAAACACTAATCGTCCAGTCTCAACGATGCATTTTGCAACGGCACCTTGGAACAATTGCAACTGAAAAACTGCAACCGCATCGTGACAATTATTTTTCTTATTTAAATATAACATCGAACATATATGTTCAGTGTTATGAAAGCACGCTAGCGGGACAATTAGTAAGTGCTTCTGAACAGGAAAAAAAATTGACTTCTACATATTGCAAATATGTACTCGTATATAATTATACAACTGTTATTGCTACGCGATAAAAACATGAGAAGAAGTTTTGGTTCAAATTGGCTAAATCTACGATATTTCGTAGATTATAAGATGCGATTCGAAAATCTCCATAAGAATGGATAAATTTTGTTATAGCAATTTGTTGCTATTCTGAACCTAATCAGATTGAAAAGTATGTATTTTCATCTAAACTATTCATTTTTGTGACTATGTTTTTAAGCATATAATAATAAGATGAATTAATTAGTATAAAGAAAAACACATGATTGTTTTCAGAAAGAGATATGTAGTTGCATATTGCAAATTGCATTTTTTTTTAAAAAGCAATTATGTTTTTTTTTATATCATCAATTCATCTCATTATTTTATGCATAATAGTTAAGATACCGTTATCAATAAAATAATAGTTCGGTAGATAAAAATGCTTTTTATCTCAATCTTATTCAAATAGAACTTTCAAATGATATTACAGTAAAATCTATCCATATTTTATGGTCGTGCCTAGAAAAACTTTTCATCAGCCTCTCATAATCTACAATCACCAATCAAACTGAAGTCACTTTTCTCATATAATTAATGCAAAGTCATTTTATTTATTTTAAGAGTATAAAATCCGATTTGAAATAAACGTGCGTCTAAAAAGATAAAAAATAATCTTCCATCGCTCGCAAATTATATTATTGCCTGTATTATTTGCGACGCGTAAAAAAATTGGAAATGATCTCTGATAAATGCAAACAGATGTGCAAGCGATCGTTGAGGCGCGCCATCCATCACCCATCATCACAGAGAGTTTTTAATTTTAGGTATGACAGGTATAATATAGACAATAGGGAAAACACACACACACACACTGCACAATAGCATGTACAATTCTCACGCAGCGTGTACCGCAGCGTGTACGCATCGTGCGTTTGACGAGTTCGATGCGTCAATATGCGAAAAAATGCACGCTTGGCGACGCATATTTTCATGAGACTTTTTGGATACTGTGTCAGCTGTTCCGCAATGATCATCTACAATAGCGCGGATAGCTTTCGAAAGGTTTTGACGTTCCAGACGCCGCATTGTGGAAGGACTTCGCGATTTCATCGCGTGAGCATCGCGATTTAATAATGAATGATCACTTCAAGGAGAAACGTATCCAAGAAAGGAACGCATTGCGCGTCGAATATCATCCTTCGAGATAAAACTATGATCTAAAGCAAATGAATTGAGCATTTGACGATGAATACTGCAAAGATACGGTGTATCAATTAGTTATTTCATTGAAGTTATTAATATGTATTCTCGACAGATCGCGACTTTTGTCGTAAAAATATCGTACACAATAAAATAGTAATACATAGATTAGTAAAATCATGCTTAGCACGTTTTCAAGTAATAAGCAATTGGTACTCGTCAACTCAAACTTGTCTTTATCGTACGATTCATTAAAAGTTTTCTCATTACTGAGTTAGAAATTATCACAAACGAGTTGCTAAGTGAAAAAAACTTCCCGTATTGATCATATTGATATATCGAACTCATCAATTTTACCCGTTCTAAAAGAAAAACATAAGATTTATTAAAAATCTATCAGATAAGCGTGGAGCAAAATAAATTTTCAATCGTAGACTGCGCGCCGTAAATCGCGTGCAGCGTATAAGATCATTCGATTTCGAATCGTCGAAATGTGTGTTATAGGAGGTTTACTTTTAATTTCACAAGTATACAATGATAACAGTTCTCTCCTCCTCAGAGATACGTTTAGATCCGCACCAGTGTATTCTCCAGATATCATGTTCCTCGTCTAATATTCGGTGAACAATAAGGATAAAATGATACCTGTATCTTGGTTCTGTAACTTTTAACGACAGTTAGAGTTGATATCATTATGTTGTCGTTGTGTAGATATTATGATAAATAAATGCCTAACGACAACAACGATATCCAAAAGATATGAACCGCGTCGTCCGTATCTAAATAGTATATCTAATGTGGTCAACAAAAATGAAAGAAAGGGAGCGTGAAGACAGCCATCTCCCTCTCTTTCTAACATTATATTGAATAAAAAGAGACAGAAATTAATCGTCCCAATTCTCATTTTTGTCGACCAATTGTACATACGCGTTAAAGAAAAAGTGTTTTAAGACATATAAATATTTTTATTCCTGTCTCCATTTTTTTTCAAACACACTTAGGCTCGTTTCTAATATAGATTAACTTAATCTCGATTCAACTTACTCTTCATTTTTTTCTTATTCTTAAAAGATGAAGAGTTAATTGAACCGAGATTAAAATTACACCGCATTGGTAGAAACAGGCGTTAAAGATGCTTTAATGTTAAACTTTTTCAATAAACAAAACACTATGTATTTGGATTTAAAACACTAACGTTCAAAGATGTTTTAAACATTTTAAACACTGTACTTTTTAATGTAGATTGCGCAATTAATGCTCCTATGTCTTTGACAATTAGATCAAATAATCGTTAAAAGTTACAGAATCGAAGCAGTGGATGGAATTCGGGTGGGAATCTGCATGAATATAGCCCAGGGTATTCATTGCGACGACGAAATCCGATTATAGGAATGAATTGATAGCGCTATGCGTTCGTGAGAGATAAGGCATGCGCGCTGTTCTAATAGAAGACCTCGAAATTCCAAGCGTATTACCAGCGATTGATGTACGCGTATCTCGTTAACATTCACGCGCATATGTTGTGCTGTCTCGTACGACTCGCTGCACACGAAGATGCATGCCACGTATATACAAGCGTATTTATATGTTACACGTTACGCACGACTTTATGGCGGAAGTCACGTGACACACGCTCACACGGCCCACCGGAAATGACCATCGATCGACAGACGAACGTCTGCGGGGTTCTATTATATAAGAGAAAGAAACGCGTCGCCGCGTAATGACAGCCCTGACTTATTATCAGCCTTTAACGATCGAGAATCGACGGCGAATCGTCAGAACGGTTCCATTAACCCCCGGATGATCCCTTCGATGCTAACGGGACACGCGTGACCCGAACGTTTCTTCAATGCAAGATGGAACGATATTAATACCAACGGCCAACGGCTACTCCTGGTTCTTGTCGTGTTCTTCTTGTTCTCTGATACTGGGAACGATAGCTGCAGCTATCGCGCATACTATGAACTCCGTGATCGCGATAGGTTATAATTAACGCCACGAGAAGTTATAGTTTTTTTGGAATTACGATGCAGTCGGATATAATCGTGATAAATTTGTCGATCAAAACTCTCTTCTCTCTTCTCTTGGAAATGATTCTCACGTGATCTACGATGATTCGATAAATTTAACAAGCTAATTCCTTTGGAAAATAAGAGATTTTAGTAAAACAATCAGTTTTAGAAAGTCAGACTGCAGTTCATGTGTGTGTTAATATGAACCACGAGAACTAGAAAAGAAATCGCAATATTTCTCCACAACAAAGTTTCGACAGCATAAATAAATTATTACGATGTGTATATATATATATATATATATATATATANATATATATATATATATATATAGTAAGTAANAATATACTATACTATATATNTNTNTATAT
>NW_012130067.1:3930591-3962025 GCF_000143395.1 Atta cephalotes | reverse complement strand
GTTAGTAAACGTAACCGAACGAACGAAGTAAAAGAAAAGTAACTACATATACTACTACAACTAACGTAACTACGATACATAATAATAATATATAGTATATATATATATATATATATATATATATATATATATATATATATATAATGTTAAGTTACGAAAATAAAATACGACTATATTTGAATATAGAAATAATAAATTGAACATTTCTTTCATGAAAGATATTAATGAGAAAAAATTTTACGTCAGAAAAATTTAAAATTGAGTTGGATAATTTGTATAAATTTAACAAGATAAATATGTTAAGAAGCAACGCAAATATTATGTAAAAATTATCAAAAAAACATAACAATACAATATTTGTAAGAGCAATCATATCCTTTCATTAAAATTAACATTTATAATATGTTAACTTAACATAATTTCATAAACTTAATATATTACATTTGTAATATATTAAATTTACACATTTTATTCATTTATCTTAGAATTTATGTTTTAAAAAACATGATTTTTATGTTATTCGTTCACTTGATCATAAATTGTTATTTTAACACTAAAAAAATTCAATTAAATATCAATTTTACACAAAATTCATTCAAATAACATAATCACAATTTATATTAAATTAACGCTCGAATATAATAAAAATTCAACACAAAATCTTAACAAATATTTGGATCTTTAATATAAAATATTTTTTTACCATGTAAGCAATATTAATCATAAGATGTGAAAATAAATTGAAGCGCCTACGGATTTGAACATTACATACATGATATAATTAATTACAAAATTGTAATATTTTTAAAAAGTTTTGTGCACTAATTATCACGCCAACTCCCATCGAAGTTATCTCATTTTTACTTTCCTTTTAGCACATGGGTGTTTCCTTTATCCACTCAGAAAGCAACGGATGCGCGTAGGTGCACACAGATTCTTTGCTACTTTGAATTCAGTTTGACAGTGTTGGTGGACAGTCCAGGTATACAAGGACAATTTCACTGATATCCAAAACCGGTTATCTCGTCGCGACCGCTGGTCGGCCGACGACGCTACTGGTACAGTTCATCGTCCTTTTGTCACCGTGGTCGACGCACACTTGCAAATATCCTCGTCAATTGCGAACGCATATGCGTAATATATGTTTAGTACTTACACACGTTAACACACCGATAACGCAGCCCGGTAACCCTCGGTGGTCTTATAATTGAACCGACTAATGAATATTTATACCCCTCTTGGCCGATTATACAGTCGCCTGGAAGCGTGTTTGCACGTTGCGATAGTCGTGCCCGTTGATCGTGGATCATTAGAAATTTAAACGTTGGGAATTAGTCGCGGCCTGTCCTCGTTATGGGCGGACTGGATTTCGTGGTTTGAAGCGAGAATGGCAGAAGAAGGGAAGGCATTTACGATCATGGGCTGCCTGGTATTTTGCGAGAAAGAGATTTATTTCTAACTGTCCCTGTTTCCTCTTTGTACGAGGATATTCGTAATTGTTTTCCCTCATTCATTCTCATTATGTTTCTTTCAGGGACAACGAAATTATTAGACATTTGATGTCATCCAAGCGCGACTTATGCTAATCAATATTTATTCGAAAATTAAAGCGCGGTGATAATATGGTGAAATAGTGGGATTCTGGGTCGCGAGCGATGTACAAACCGGTATATATTAATGTCGCTTTCCCGAGTTGGACAATTGCCATTAATGGTGCCGGTGATATTCAATTTCTCATTATCGTCATCACCTACACCAATCTAAAAGTTGCGCGCGCGCGCGCCCACAAAACGTGCAACGGGAGGTTATAATCGAACGGATAAACGGATATCTCCATTAGCATAGTAGTAACTACCCGAGACCCACATATGCACGGAGTCAAAGTGCGTATGGAGATAACGGTACTTCGTAACGTACACGTGTGTGCCGAGAGGAGAAACGCCTGTGCGAGCTATGCGTTTCCGCGTGGACGGTGACGAGATTCGACGAAGCAACCGATACATGCCTAATCAGACGACCATTGTACAACGCTGGAAAACATGAAAACCAACCTACCACAATGTACCGTAATCGAGTTATAGCAATAAAAATCAATTCATGCAAAAATTTTACACTCGCGCGAATTATGCGACAGTTAATTTTGGAATTAAAAGATAAAGAATCAAATTCAGGGTCACAAAATTTCATACTTTTCCTTCATTTCCAGATAAAATTTTATGATTTTCCCCGACTTTCGATATAATATTTTGAAGTTTTTATTTTTTTGTCCTGATTTGGAAAATATTTTATTATATATATAATATTTTTACTGAAGGAGCTATGCAAATTACTATTAATGTTACTGACACTACTTGCATTTAATTGTTAAATTGGTATTTAACAACTGTGTGATGTATGCATCCTTAAACTTTCTTAAAGTCAAGAATTTTAATTTTGCAGAAAATGTTGCAAAATTTCCCGACTTTTCCCTAATTTCTCTGACAATTCCCCGATTTCCCTGATTTCCAATCTTATGGAAACTTTGAAATTATTGAGAATGATGATTATGAATAAGAAGCATATAAATATTTAAAAAAAAGTAAAATAAATTGCGGCACTTCTGGGAACCTCTTCTGTTTTTCACTCAATGTATTAACTAAATATATTTTCTATTGCGGCAAATTGCTTCGTAGAAAGCGAAGATATATTTTATGCTCCCTGGCTATGTGCGAGAGGCTCATAAGTGAACCATAATGAACACCGATGGCTGTGTCAATTGTTTCGCGGTGACATAAAGGCGTCGCATTGTCTCCCGTTTAGCAAGTACGATCGCATGGCGGGGATAATTATCAAATACGGAATCGTGTCTCAATTCTTGCTTGATTGTCTTGATATTTATTCCTCGACAGTTGTTCATCACGAGTACGAGTGTGCGCGCAAGTAAATTACAGGACGGAGATGAGAAAATATTGTATTAACAATAGGATATAAGTGTCACGTACATTATGCAAGAACAGTACAGAGAGGAGAGCAACAGAAGAAAACAAGTACAGTTTCTCTCGCGAGGCACATACATATGTCTTACTCGAAGTCGTATTTAAGTGTACGATAATTTCATCAATACTCAATAAAATTACTTCGGAATAATCTCTTTAGCGATATCGTAAACTCAAGCGGCTAATAATTGTGCGGTAATAAAACCGATAATAAGGCCGTTTCCCTCAGTGCTGATATCGATGGTAATTTTCTCTCCTACTTGTCGCCTTCGATTTCACTCCCTCAACAGAATCGAGTAGGAAGGCAACGTCGACTTTGGAGACAAGTTACCCGTAAGTTAAATGGAGAACTGCTTGTGACTCTCGCCTGTTAATCTCGGCATTGTGTTACTTTCGTCTAGGATCGTTAACATCGGGGTACTGCCTGCACGTAGCATATTTATGCTATCACGAAATCCGAGATACAATGCGAGGCGATCGAGTTACGCCACGCTGCCTTGTGTGCACGCTTATGATTCTCGCTAAGGCTTCTTATGGTTCTATGACGTACGTACTTACGGCAGCGCGTTATTGTGGCAAGCAACCACGGCTTTATCAACTTATGTACTGAATCCTTGATGTAACATTTAACGCAGTCTAATTGCAAACAATCGACTGTCTCCGACGTCAAAGCATACGTAAGCACTGCAGATTTAATTAGCGAAAGAGAGATAGAGAGAGAAGAGAAATGCCAATCGGGTTTTCGATTACTGCAACTCCATTTTTGGATCGCCTTCAAATTAAAGGTCTTCATGGTACAACAAATCGCAAATTTACAATTCCACACGAGACAAAGCGAACCAAAATGACCGAATAAAATTTGCCAACAATTTAATCATCGTGCATCACGTAGAACAATATAAAATAATGAAAATATAGAATATGCGAGATGTAGAATTCCCTCTCGAAACGAATTTCTTGGTGAATCATTGATCAACGCGAATTTGATTTTTGTTATCGTAGGAAAGAAAAACTTCATCAATGTTCAGCTATAATTCGATATTCAGCTTCGAATACGGATTGTAATCAATACGAGAGTGAATTGTTGGCGCAATGAAATTATTAATTTTACTGATATTATTAAAAGCATGATAAAGACATAACGGAGTCATATCTACATTGAAGAATAATCGGATACCCTCTAATTGTGATTAGAGCAATCGACGGTGTCAGTGAGGTATACCGATGTATGTTAACGAGGAATCCGAAACAATCATTGATACACAAACATTATCAGAGCACACAAACCGCATATGGTTACATAACATCATACATGCGCCCAAGTATTCCTCTGTTCTCACTCGATTTTAAAGAGCACATATGCAGCATTTGCACGGATGAAATAGTTTGGATTCAATTGCATTGACGTTTACGTATGTGTAAATAATTTGACTAAATGAAGCTCAAATTAATATAAATTATCTCTCGTGCAACTGCGCATCGTCGCTACTACAATGCTTCGATCGAAGCGAACGATCTACAATATCTACATCGAATCGCTTCGAACGTTATACTATGAAGTCTGCGATTCCACACAAAGTCCCGCATGGTCTGTAAATCTATCCGATGAGTT
The DNA here is from genome assembly GCF_000143395.1 of Atta cephalotes. Taxonomy (NCBI): domain Eukaryota; kingdom Metazoa; phylum Arthropoda; class Insecta; order Hymenoptera; family Formicidae; genus Atta; species Atta cephalotes. The sequence continues at coordinate 3,957,438 of NW_012130067.1, read as the reverse complement.
ACGTATAAATTATCACGAGAAGCATGTAAATATCGTAGAATTCCTTTATGTAAGTATCTATTACGCAAGATATTCGTACACTCTAATTAGATTACATCGTAAAATATTGGATTACTAGGTTGTGTGACTTTTATAACTTATTATATAGCATGTAAAAGTTGCACAAAATGGATAAATAGAAGGTTAAAGAAATTACAGAGCGGTACGCCTGCGAATCATATTATTTTTCCGATTAGTTAGTATTTATGGTCTTATCTTTGTTACGCCATACCACTCTCGACAATGTCTCGAAATAATGTGAGTCACGTCTTGTTTCATAAAGGGCACCGATTTGTAAGAGCCATTTATGTCGAAGACATTCCCTGAACTTGCTAAAGAATAGTCTTCACACATAATCGACCTATCCTTGACTCCAACGATCAACATCTATCAATATTCGATTATTGAACGGTACTATTAATATTATTCATCGGAAAACTGTCAATGTGAAAAGTATTGACACGAATGAAAATAGTTTATTTTAACATTTATTGATAAAATCCGCGATATAGAGCTAATGTGATTAGGAAACGACTGAAAAAGGAAAAATCAATGAAGATAAAACTTAAAGATTAATTACTCTGTCAGGTGAGTGCACTAACGAACGAACGCGTCAATCTCCGCTTTGAGTCGGCTGGTTGAGCGCTTTCGTTTTATAAAATGACGGTAATCGGAGAGGCGAACGTTGGCTTTCACGCCCACTGCAGTTGCACAAGCGTGATACAACAATTAGTTGCAAATCTCGCGCGATGGACTTTCTAAATTCATACGAATTGGACTGAGAGCACGATAAACCGCGACGCAACCGACGCCAGAAGTAAACGGTGAACTGCGTTTTTCCTATACGTTTCATCTCTGAGAGAGGTGCATGCAGATATAAGCGCATTAAGTGCGTGGCAACAATCCGCGAGATAAAAAGCAGCTTGCCCCCCGTATACGTGTATTTGTGCACGAACCGCTTCTGAAAACCGCGACGCGCATGAGAGATCGCGATCGGCGTATAGTTGCGCAAGGAAATCCGATCGTCTCGGTCACGTAATGGACTCGCGAAAAAAAGGCGCTGGGCATTAAGGGAGACAAACGACGGTGACGTGGCGATTTGTCCCACAGAGGTGCAAGAAATAATATAGAGGCGGAATCGAGGCCGCAACAGGCATCATGACAGTCGGGTGAGTAAATTAACCATTGCAGTGACGGCATCGACCACAGCAAGCCGCTCAGAAAGGATTTTTTTGTACTTTTTAATGAGTGTGTTTGGCGAGGCAATTAATACACATCGGATGAAGCGGTCAACTGCGGTCGATGGCGACGATATTAATATTGGTCGTTGACATACCAATAAATGTCTTATGAAGAAAGCAGTTGATTTGTAAGTTAAACTCCCGCAACTTGATCTTTTAACACACTTTTTTGACACAAATGAAATGAATTTCGCTTTCTTCCTTCTTTGATCAAATTTCAATTTTCATTAAATGCAGATTTTAATATTTAAGTTAAAAAAACTATTTGTAGAATATATTTTTCTACTAATGTAGAATATATTATTCATTTTCCGCATGTATAAAAGTCAAGACAGAGACTTGTTTTGCAAAAAGAAAATTCTACGTCCCTTTATTTGATAATGAAATACACCGAAAGAAGAATTTTGCTAATGTTTCTAAACATTTAATACAGATCAGAAAATAATTTTCATGGACTGTCAAAATAATTATGTAGCAAACTCGAGCATGACAATGTTGCAAAACGTTTTGATATTTCTTTAATTTAATTAATTAATTTAATGGTACAACAAAATCACTTTCAAATATCTAGCTCCATATCTAGCTAAATTTTAGATATTTAAGCAACCGTTTTTTTCTTTATAGAGACGAACAGTAATCCTAAATTTTTCCTTTTTTTTTTTGAAAGCCTAGGACAGTAAAAAAACTTGAATTGAACAAAAAACCTAGATGGAGAAAATCAAAATAGATTGGACAAATGGAGAATTAAATTCACAAATCAAGGAAAAATGATGCGTTTTCAGGACTATGTGACTCGTTTAAATAGATCAGTCTTTGTATTTGTTAAGATATCGGTTTCAGTTCGGAGAAGGCGCTTCTAATTGCTTCGCAACCATAGATACGATAGTATTGCAATTCTACCTGGTCATTTTGCGCGTCAAAGGACGACGAAATCGCGCACAAGAAATTGAGTACCGTTTCAGCTCGTGACGGCAGCTTCGTAGAAATGGCAATGGAACAAGACAATCCGTAGCGTGCGCACGTCAGAGACACAATTTATCGCGACCTAACAGGTAGCCGACGGCAACAATTTTCAATTAGTTCCATCCGAGTAACGTCGCGGGCGAGTCCATCCTCTCGGGAGAGAATTTTTCCCTCCCGTCCCGTAAATCCCTGATGAAATAGTTAACAAAAATCGCAATGAGCCACGTCACGGGTTCGCCGCGATCGCCGTCGATAGTGAGATTTTATTCTATGAATTTATGCGGATACCCGATAAATGCACGTCGACGCACCGGCACAATTTTTCTCGTTAACAATAGTCAATAAAATCCTACGTACGAGGCCCGCGCGCACATTGTATCTCGGTGATAATAGTCGAATCGTGCGAATTATTCCTGATCGCGTCATCGGCGAGATTTTTTTATCCCGCTGTTTGTTTCGCTTTCGCATCTTCCTGAACAAAGGCGCAAGCAGAGGCCTGAAATTCCGCATTCACGAATGCTGATTAATAATCTCCCATCATACTTCTTTCTTTCTGTTTCAGAACGAATTCCGAATATCACAAATAAATGGAAAGTCTTCGTTGAAAAATAGATATCGTAAAATGCCAAAAAAGCAGACTTTTCCAAGTCTTTATTAAAAAGTAGTTAAAAAGTCAGACATTGAACCTATACAGCATGAAATATTTCAGAAATTTTTCAAAATATGAATATGTTCAGAATATCAGAATTTTAAAATATAATCCTTTTTCTTACGATAGATTTGTACAATATTTTTGAAATATTTTTAAAATAATGTAATGTTTTAAAATGTTTTACAAATGTTTATAAAATATTTCTGAAACACATTTTATTGAAATATTTCACAAAAATGATTCACATAAATATTTCATGCTGTATGGAAAAGTATTACCGAGAGATGCGGAATTGAAAAATCTCGAGATGAGATAAACACTTTCATCAATCAGGTTCCTCGTAGTACAAACAGCGCGGATGCGGCTCTTTTATATACGACCGATGCGACAGGGGCAAAAGTAGAACTAAACTGTAAACGGTACTTCATGCTGTGTCCAATAAGTCATGCACTGAATAATATCATGTGCCTGTACGAACGCATACAGATGAAAGGCTTATAGGTATCGCGAGGCGGAAAGGCTGGGCCGATTCCACGCGTGCATCGCACGTACGCGAGGGCCCACCCGATCGCGAATGCGAGCGGATTAATGGGCAATAAATTCAAGCGCAAGACCGGTTAATTATCCAAGTCATCTACGGGCCCCGGGATGACGTATCATCCAGCTACGATCAAGACGCGAGGATCTTTCGCTCTCGTCCCATCCAACGATCGTGTTGTAACTTACCTCATGAGATACGGGGTTGTTTTTATTACGGCCGGTGTTGGATGCGTTATTAATGGAGGACAGCGTGGTGAGGGTCGCCGTACCGACGCCACCGACGGTTTTCTCGCTGACCTTCGTACCAGCACCGCCGACATCCTTGTGCAATGTTCCAGGACTCTGTAATCAGGAAAAGAACGGGCGTTGTCTAAATAATCGAGTCTTGAGACTCAAATTCGTACTCAAATTCAACATGGAAAGAATTTGTTACTGGGAATCTAAAAATTTAGCAAAATACAAATCTGAAAATAATTGTGTAGGAAACGTTTTGAAACATTGCTTATCATGCTTGAATTTTCTACGTAGTTACTTTGATAGTTCAATAAAATTATTTTCATTTGTATCTCTATCTCAATTTCATTGTTTCCGTGAACATACGTAAGTAACTTGTTGCATTAACTAACTTTACTTATTATTTATAAAAACTTATTATTGATAAAAATTACAGAATTTATTAGTATCTGTAGGCTGATATGCATAATCGATTCTTATATTTAAATCCGTCTTAAATATAGTTTTAAGATGTTATAAATCAAAACAAAATCGTATATTAGCTAAAAATATTACTTAACGGTTTTGAAATAAGAACGAGCTATAAATAGCACTCATAGTCATCTTTTTACGATGTACCTATTACTTCTCGTTTCGAAGACTTCGTTGATAGAATTATCTATTCGCGCTTGAAAAAACAATTATCAATTAACTGACCCACATTTTCGCTGGTATAATAATAAGGCTTGCCGCGAAGCGACAGTAAAAACTAATCATTTTATTCGTCACGCTTTATCGCTCAATTATTCCGATATTTCGCTTCGTTAATGGCGCGGTCTCTTTTTGACTCGCCCGTTTTCGCCTACCGCGATCTATTCTCGAGTCCTCCCGTTTGCCTTTCCCGTCCGCAGACCAAACACGCAATTTAATCAGAGACAAAGCGTTAACGTGGGTGGCTTCGAGCGCAAGCCGAACCGCGCGTCGGTGTTGACAGGACACGTGTGCGGATGCGCATTGTTGCACGTGTGCGTGTCATGAGTGCACGTCCATGATATGCAGGCGATAAGTGCGCCGAAGAAATGACGCCGCGGGCGATTACGATTCCGATGCTGCGCTCTCATTCATTGTGCGATCCTTTTCGATGGAATCACGACTGCAATGTTTGATACCCGATGATAAATGTCCTCCACTAGCTTTGTTTTCTCTTAGAAAGCTATTTTTTTTTACACGGAAAGAACAATTTTGAAGTATACAAATTTAACTAAACGCAGATCGAAACATGTGTATGTATTATATGGAAGTATTCGGAACGGATTCCGATCGGAATTTTCCCATTTTCCCTAAAAAAACACAATAGAAATTTAGGCAATAACTGAATAATTCCGATCGGAATCCATTCCGAATAATTCCGTAATATGAACTATGTAAATAACTTTTTTGGACCATCAAAAAAATTAGATACGTAGGACGCTCAAAATTGGTTACTAAAATGTCAATATTTTTTATAATATATTATATTTGAGCGTCCCACATAATTATTATATTATTTTGATAGTCCAACGAAATTACCTCCAGATTTGTATTTAGCTAAATTTTTGACACTTCAAAAGTCTGTGTAGAAATTCTTTACGTGCAAAAATATTATACGTTTAAATGGAATTAATATCATTCCCGTATTATTTCAAGATTGTAGTGTCCGATTCAAGGAGGCAGATAAATGTTCGATGCGGATAATTGATGCGATTTTCATGGGCGGAACGGAATCAGGCTAGTGAAACGAAGGAGCGGAAAAATATTGATGCGCCGCACCGCGGTGTATTTTTTCGCATAAATAAAGCACGTTTGATGAACAGAAAATCTACAGTCGTCTCGGTGCATCAGAGAACAATCGGACGGCTTTGCTTTGTAAAACAATGTAAGAATAATTAAAGCTCGTCTCGTTAGTGTCGGACAATGGAGCGCGATAGATTCGCCTCGCTGCAAATGTGGAACGATGCGCATGCAAAGGCGTATCGTTACCGCAAATGGTGCATCCAATGCTGATAATCGAAGTCATGAGATCTATTTTTTTTTCCTGCTAAAACTCTCCTTTTCGCTTTCATCAAACTTATACCTATCTCTGTTTGAATTCCAAAAGTGTACAATAGTTCAACCACAGAAAATATTTTTATAATCGTCGTTGTATAAAAATTTAAAAGAGATTCTTGAACAATGCGAATGCATATGTGGATACATTCTCATGTCTTATTTATTTCGAATTGAATCGCCGCGAAATCTTTTTCTCGACTAACAAAAAGAGCATCGCCGCTACGTAGCCACGATGAGAATTAACTGTAAGCCTGTAACGGTTCAAAGGCGGCGCACTCATTACAGACGATTTATAATTCGCCATCGGGATCTATGGAACGTTTATAAACGGTGCAGTGACCCCGCGGCTAATGCGCAGTGACAGAAATCGATGTATTCTTAGGCCGATGAATCCGCCCCTAATTATACGCGAGTCTATAATTATATATTGATGTTTAATTAGAGGACGACCCTGGGTCCCGAAGAAAAAAATCTTTGTATAAGGAACGCGGTCAAGAACCTACGCGAATCTCATCAAACACGTTGATGGGGAGACCACGTACCTACTTACTTCATCGACTGCGCTCAACAATGGAAAATAGGTCTAACAGCCTAGACTTCCATTTAGGTAGGTACCGGAGCTGAGATTTATGTCGCTAAAGCAGACTCTAATTAGCAAACTCTCGACTATGCTATATACTACCCTGAATTGAAGTCAATAGGATTTTAAACGTGTACGCTCAAGACAAATTTTTGTGCACAATTAATATAAACAATTTATATTACTACGATATTGTCGCATTCAGGAGAAAGAGTAGGAAGTGCAAACTAAGCTAGAACCAACATTTATACTTATACGTATAGCAGTCGTGAAATGAGCAAGACCTGTTTATCACGTAACACAAGCTTTATTTAAACCGAATACAGAGAACGGTAATCAGAAACCAAAACCGTCGCACATCCGTAAGCAGTGATAACTCCGACGAGACTCTCTTGTCGTTTATACTTGCAGTCGATTTGGTGATAGGAATCAATGTTTTCTTTCTTAAATTGTCGATTTTTTTCTGATCCAACTGATATGGAGAGACATGAACATTATGGAACAATATATACTTTCACTCTCCGTCAACAAATTAAATTTTCATCCCTCGTAACCTGATCCTTCAAAACTTTAATTTTTTTTTATATATTATTCCGAACTATATAAATATCTAAAAAAAATTCTTATATACTTGTAAAAGCTTTAACAACTTTTCTTTATTATCACAGAAATTGTATTGTACTTTATTTATTTTTCAGAGATTTAAATTTATCTACTAGAATATTACAATAAAAAAATCAACTATTTTTTTAAGTTCATTGTCAATGGAGAGTTAAGTTTAAAATAAGCAACAAATATATGTATGTATTACATGATCGTTTGACTTTACCTCTGTAAGTCATTTTAATACTAAATGCGTGGATCAGAATACGGATCTATGACATAGGCGGGACAGGAAGCGGGGAAATGGGAGAGAGAGAAGCAACGCAGTAACTTCGTTAGACCTGCCTGTTCGTACCACCATTGTCAATGTCACATCGGTGGATAACCTGGTATGGATGGCAGGTCAACGCTCGTATCTACGCAACGGTACATATTTTTTTTCTACAAAATCGATACGAGTACGTAGTCAAAACATGTCGAGTACGTGTGGCAACATTTGATCTAGCTTCTTTTCTAGCGAACAATGAAAATGCGAGTAGCATAAGAAAACGTTTGAAAAGAAAATTGTTAAGGAAAGTCATATGCCTATGTTCGCCAATCAATGTGCTCACAACAGTAGAACTTTCTTTCCAGCGTGCTTAGAATTAGCTGTTAATTAAAAACGCTTCCTCACGATGTATTCATAATTATTATTGGAAACGTGATGATTCATACAGAGAATTACCGTCAAGATATTATAGTATTAATATATAAAGTTTTTAGCAGCTTACATTTCTTTACATTAAAATCTTCTCTTCGCTACTAATCACTTCGTGATTATCTTGCTCGACAGATGGCCGAATTTTCCATCGAATACGGGAAAGCGCTGATACCTGAGATGGATCTCTTTACCTTAGGTCAACCTTAATGGATGAGAAGAGATCGAACAACGTGAACGGAAGAAATTCGACCCTTGGTAAAAAGGATCACGAACGGATATATCGGAGCAAAAAGTATAAGAGAACTGTATGTATGGGTAGAGAAGTAGAGAAATAGGAAGGCGTAAAAAGGGGAAAGCTTAGATTTCAGTAACTGAATGCGTGAGAAGTACCAAGGTCCGCTAGTTCTATTTAAATTATCTGTATAATACATGACTGATGTAGTCCCTGCAGAGTGAGAGACGACGACACAAAACCTCATAGAAGATCCTTTTATGACTAACAAAAAGCGGGATATGAAAGAGGGATAAATTTAGGATCTCACTGTATCATAACGGGAGTAAGAAAGAGAGAGATGTAAAATGTCTTACTTTAGATCACTCGCGAGATGAATAATAATAAATAAGAATTATATAAAAATTTACAATAGCCATGTTATTGTTAAAAAAATAAAAAAGATAACCTTACTCCAAAGTTCTCCGCATTTCTGATACAAGTCTCACTTTAAGAAAAAAAGCGAAGTTTACGTGACTAAAAAGAATTGAAAAGTTAGTTGATCGTAATTTTATCTGAACATGGGCGAACATGTCGCAAGGCAAAATTCGTCCGCATATAAATAGCAGCAGGCAGAGAGAAAAAAGGGGAAAAAAGAGATATGATAAAGTTGGACACTCTCTCATCCACCCAGTGCGCACCCTATCATTACGCTCGCTCAGAGGCAAACCTTAATCTCAGGACTGGTGGACGTTGTGGCTCTCGATTTTTCTCGAGGCACCTGGCTGCACGCGGGACCGAGCCCGGCACACCAAGCGAGTAGTGGCAGGTGAGCAGATTTGCCTCCCAAACCTGCATGCAAGAAGATCGGCTGCACACCCGCTCGTTGAGGTTTCGTCGACCTCGCAGGCCCCAATCTGAACATGCAGAATCGTCGTATACCTGCGCACGGACGCATGTACGCACACACGCACACGCGGATGCGTGAACACATGCAGGTTAGCAGATGTATCCTGTATCTGACACCTGCCAACCTGCAGCGGCACAAAGACTAGACTTAGGGCAGCAGCTGTCCACACTATTATCCACGAGAATACGAGATTTTCGTAATAAACGCTCCACCTTGCCTTCATGATTTAACGCGTTGATTGGTGAATATCATTTAAACGGATAAAGACAGTTACTGTTATTTACAGCAAGTTCCATACTCTAAATAAATTAAAATTGACAATAATGATACTTGTAATTGCGCGTCTCAATAAAGTTCGTAATAACATCGGATTTTACAAACCTCTCACGTGCTCTCGGAATATCAACCTTGATGACTGATTCCCATAATCGGGATGATAATCATGACGATGCCAAATATGCATTTCGTGAATTCTCGTGCTGTGACATTTAGTGGAACGGAATTTTTCCATCGTTATTTTTCTCGCATCACCGAGCAATCTCATGTCGCGGAATCTTTAGAATTCCGAGTAACGCTTTGGCCAAGTCGATAATTCATCCACCGACAAAAATTCACCATAAGCGACCGAGAGTACGTACATGCAAAAAAATATTTTATTGCTCCAGAATAGAATTATAGCTATTTTTTTGTATCTGAAAATTATGTATCATACGCAATAGAATTTATAGCATAAGTCAAAAATCTATATGATTAGATGCAATACCGTATCCAATATCGTACTTGCTAGAAATTTATCTATTTTAGCTATTTTTCGTATTTAAATCATTTTCGCTATAATTGCAAGATCACTTTTTTGAATACATGGAAAGAAAATTTTTGCTTAAGTATCTAAAACTTTATCTAAAAAAAGATTTGTTTGAATCATCAAAATAATTACGTATAAGGACACTCAAACTGATTGTCAAAATTGATTGTTAGAATGTAAAAATTTTTGCAGCATTACTCATTACATAATAATTTCGATAATCCAACAAAATTATTTTCACAGATCTAGTTAAATACTTCAGCAAAATCGTTTATTCTGTGCAGGAGAAGCAAATTTCATTCATTCTTTTATGTATCGAAAGCGCGCCAAAGAATGCGATGCGAAAATTACGTTTGAAAGATTACATTTTAAAATTGCACTAAATTACACCGCCGCAATTACGCCGCCGATCACGGTGGTATACTTGCAACGGGGAAAAAAAAACTTATATCGGGCAAACAATATTAGTGAAACAGTAATTTCAGAGCAGCTTTCCACAGGTAGCTTTCCAATTATTAAGCGTAGCTCGCTTTTACTCGCGAGAAAGATGTGAAGTTCGATTCGTGGAAGCGACAGCAGTCAGCTATTGTTAGCTAGAGAATTTTTCTCGCATCGTTTTGCAACGGCAAAACGATTATTCAAGAAACGTCTGCGCTGCGATATCGATCGTGAGGCAAAAATCGCGGGTCAAGGACGATTGAACGAACATGAAACTACCTATCGCATAATAAATCGATCGATTGATAAAGCGACATGAGTTGCTTTCAGCGGTGGTTGATCTGGAGCAACGATCATTGTAAGAACAGGTACTTATTCTTCTAGATCTGCAAAAACTATGCGCACGATCGTGTGAAAATCTATTTCTCCATTACGAGGTTTGAATAGAATAACCCACACAACTTTTACGAGGCACTTATGTAAAAGACACGAACGCAAGCAATCGCAACTTTTCAAATGTAGGCCAACTGCCAATTGTCTCACGTGCGCAGCGACTGGAATACAGTTAACGTCTATCATAATGCACGCCGTTAGACTTAAGAACTGTCAGTGCATTATACGGAAAGAATAATGTTGCTGAGGTATCTAAAAATTCAGTTGGATACAGAATTGAAAATAATTTGGACTACCAAAATAATTATTTTGCACATTCAAGCGTAATCAATAATGTTTGCAAAAATATATTCTGGCAATCAGCTTAAACGTCCTAAATAATTATTAACATTTTTACTTGTATTTGAGTCTAAATAATTTTTTTGGCTAAACTATTCATATATTTCAAATTTATATCTAGCAAAATTTTTAGAAATTTTAATAAAATCATCTTTTTCATGCATGATGCGCTTGATCGTAAAAGAAAAATCGGAGAAATTTTGTGAATAATACCGTATTAAATAAAATTATTACACGATACAAGTACGAGTGTTTGAATATCATTCTCAGCGCTTCGAATTTATGTTAGCCTGCATATTGCGATCAATATTCCCATGCGAAAAATAATCGGAGAGATCGCGCCGTTTTAGCGAAGCGAATCGAGAGATTCGAACCGAGCGCGAAGTTACAACGAATCGATTTCTTCGCCGGCTATTATCCATTTTTCCTCAAGACCAAGTAAAAGTTCCTTCTCTGTGTTTGCGTCCACTTGTAGTCGCCACCTTTTCACCAGGACATTTGCCAATCGTCGTCGTCGTTGTACATGCACTAACGCGGTCGGGACGTTTTCACAAATGCCAATTAGCGTTGATCATCGATTGGAGAAACCGCTCCCGGCATTAGCAACATTAAGTTAAATTTCTATTAAGATTCTGACCTATTTGCAAAACCATTCACACAATTCGAGGCTGAAAAAAGAGAAACATTAGCGAAATTCTGAATAAATTATGTGATTAATACGCTGCGTGGTTGATATTTGAACAGAAATGAATCAACAAATGTGGACATGAGTGCGTAACATAGGATTGCGTTATTTCGACCAAGCTTGGTTGCAAAAGTACGGAATAAAATACAAGAAGACATACAGATTTATAAAACGACGAGTCTGTACATAAACATAGAAAGTGAAAACATCTTGTCCTCGTTATGGAGGAACGCACGCAAAAGATAATTGACGCGCGTTTGCATTAGAAGAGTGCAATATAGCTGCGCCGAGGTATTAATTTACGGAAAAAGACTATCATTTCATGCCACGACTCTCAACATATACACACGTACTTTCGACGCGTGACAAATCAGCTGATCATGATCTGAGAGCGAGTTCGCGAGTGTGTGCTAGAGATCCTCAAGTAAGAGATTGGATACTATAAGTTTGGTTCGCCGTATTTTTTCAGGGCCTTAAGATAGAATGAGATAGATCATGAGATAGATCTTAAGGTCTTGAAAAGACATAGCATGTAGTGTTCAATCTCTTTTGAGAATCTCTAGCACTAATCAAAGTTGTCTGAATGGTATCCAATCTTTTGCTTGAGCATTTCTAATGTACGGAAAACGCAAGCTTGTGTTATCACGTCGATTAGTAAAAACCGCAAGATATGACATGGAAAGCCAGGAATCTATTCATTGCCGAATATTTCTCGCTTATTGGGTATCCCTTATAAATCATCGATAAATTTCACGTGCGACTTATTAACCTTTTTACTTGTGATCGGACTCGAGACTTCCGGTTAACGGTGAACATATTCGTGAATATTTCGTAATATCGTGTTTTATATCAACCGCGTCAGAGATTTATGGTCGTAACGCATGATACCATTCCGTCCGCAAACTATAACGTTACGACATTATGCGGGGAAGAAGCTACCGCAAAATATTTATCTCTCTTGCATCATCAGAAGCATCGGTCGTTGATCTTTGTATCTCCAGATTACAGATACATTTTCTTTTATTTTATAACGATCAAGAATTAGATCGGATTAAAATAATCTTGAGGCTGAATTTGTAAATCATAAAGCGGCGTTTACAATGAGAATTTAAATTGAAATTCGGTAAAGAAAAGTCGGTAACAAAACTGTAATTTTCCAACTTTTTTCCTTTTTTGACATAAAGTCAACCGGTTTGATTTATGCTTTAATTGTGAAAAAGGATTTTTAAGTCTATATATAAGTCTATATATATAAAGACAGTTAGAAAAACTTATTTGAAAAATAATCGATGAAAAACAGATGACAGTAGGATCTCTTTAAAACTTAAGTTTTACGTCTTAAAATCTCATTGTAAAGGCCATTTAAGACATGTGCTACGTAATGCAACAACTATATAATAATATTGACACTTTCGACAGCGCGATCGCGAGCGTTAACCATGCAATCATTTTTCTGCAATTGCTTTGTGAGTCAATCGTTGTTTCTCAGTTGTGCATAACGCATAATGACGCTTCTCCGCTCCTAGAAATTCCTCTCTATCGGTCAACAATGGGGTTCAGCTCACGTAGTCTTCTTCGAAGGCGAGCGAATCTCGAGGAAGAGTGCGTCCCGAGAGGGCTGCAAATATACGACAAAAAGAGACAGAAAGAGATAGAAAGAGAGAAAGAGACAGAGGTAATATAAAGAACTCGTGGACAAGCAGGCGTCGACGTGCACGCACCAGAATAGAAAAAGGGGTCGTGCTCAAGAGTCGTCGACGTCTGTTATGCGAGCGTGAGTTGAGTGTTTGCTCGTCGATAGATCGTTTTATCGAATGCGAAATAAGAACAGAGATTTTTCTCGATAAGGCGAATCGGCGAATCTTCGAAACTGCAACAAGGCCAAAGTTCGATGTGTGTATATAATTTTTAACAATTATATTTTATCAAGACGTAATAGTTGCTCTTCATTTTCATACAAGAGACATCGAGTCTAAAAAATATTACGTATTTTATATTCAGAAAATGACATCATTACTTGCTTACTTTGATGACAAAGGTATCGCATAACAATACAGGATTATAATCTCATTTTTAATATGAGTTAACAAGACTCAGTAAAGCATACAGTTTCAAACTTGTGTGTACATTGTAGGTGCACATAAAAACTCAGTTAAATCTCATTTGTCAGAATACAAAAAGAACATGAGACATGACGTCATAAATGAGAATTATTCGAGTTTTGATGTAAATGGAAAGCAAGCAGGGAGAAAATACCCTACGTCAATCAAGATAAATCGACTCTGTACCTTTATGATGCATTGCGACGCAATAAACATATTATGCGCTCGCTCGTCAGATAACAAGACCGCATCATGTCGCATCGCTCGAAAAGACTCGTCATCGCTTTCGAAAATTTCTCCCTTTCCTCGAGCGCATAAACTCGCTGCGTACAACATCGGACTTCTCCGATTGGGAGGTCGGCATCAGAAGGACGTGCGAACGCGCAGTGAAACAGAGAACTTTCACGGCCACGGGTCCGACCTGGTCACTCGTGTATAGGGTCGAGCAACCGAGGAAAAAATGGGACCAGCGGCAAGGAGGAGCAGCCGCGTCTGTGCCGTGAGAGCAGAATCGACTGTAAAAAGGAAACAGGTTATCGAATTAAAGCGATTCCAGTCGTCCAAGCGATATTGAACAGCCTGAAGGCACATAATTTCTATCCTGAGGCCAATCTTTGATGGGATATGTTCGGAAGCAAAGGTATTATAGCGAATTCACGCGATTCCATGTGAAAGTTCACGTGTTTACGAGCAATAAATTTTACACGAAAAAAAAAAAAGATTTGTTGAAACAATTAAAAACTTGACTGATTTAGCAAATTTACTCTCATAATATACGGACAGTTTTCTATAATATGTTAAAGTAGCAAAGTTGAACTGAATACAATTAACGTTTATTAATGATCATATTTATTGTAACACATCAAACATATACCTATCTCACTTTAAGTTCTAAAAGTGTATACTAATTCAGGCACAAAAAACAGACCTATGAAAATTTTTAACATTTCTAAGCTAAGATGACGCATACTTTTGCTATACTGCAATGAAGAAAACTTATAACTAGTAATTTTCATCACAGCAAAGAATTAACTCGACTGGCATGATAATTAGTTACAGACATAATTTCTTTGTTAAACCATCAAATCTTTTTAGTAATAGATGTTGAACTTACGGCAGCAAGCTATAACTCTGCTGAATCACCCAATCTATTTTTTTTCCATGCATCTCTCGCAATTAATTACATAAAACACACATCCTCTATATTCAATGGCATGTATTAAGTCTCTCTCATGCCTACAAGTCTCATGTGATTTAACTGCGCTGCATTGCTCCGTTATTCTAGCTTCGTTCGAGGTCTCGCTCAGCGACGATGTTCAGGCAAACAAGATCTGTCACGCACGAAACGCATTCTTTCGTCTCGAGGCGAGGAAAAATTTCTGCCGCGGCCTGGAAAAGCAGACCGTTCATGACTGTACCGACGTACTCTCGCGCAGAGATTCTCACTCGAATCGTTTTCCACATCGCGATAAGATCACGATAATCGTATCGGATTGTAAACTTACGGCGGCGCCGTCGTTACCCAAGATAACGCAGCGATATTGCGACACCCGGTTTCTGACCGGACAATTATCTATCTTTTCTTTTTACACGGAAATAGGGCCAGGGACCATTCGAATCCACGCGTTAGAAACGCACGTGCATGATCCCTCTATCTCTCGACTCGATGCTGTGAATTTTTGGCCAACTACATTCTCACCATGTTAAGTATAGATGTTATCTCGCAGGCACTGCTATCTTGTCAAATAATCGATCCGAAGTAAATTTAGCAGAACGGAGATACAGTAAACCGTCTGATAAATCTGAATTAAAATGTTATATCGAACACGTATCTGCGATACGTTAAACAAATTAGGAGAAAGTATCGCACTCTCTACGTGTACAATTCCTCTTAATCTTTAGATTATCGCGTTGGTTTATCGCAAAAATTTGCGCAATTGCAAATCTTTTACGATCAAAATGTTAAGTTATCCGGATCTGATGCGTTTTAAATTTTGAGAAATCGATGAACGCAAAGACTGATTCCACTTTCGCTCATACGAAAGAGTAGTCAGTCCGCTTGATTTTTCGACCCTCTCGAAGCCCCTATGATCGAGTCTTGCCGTAGTCTTTTTCTCTCCTGCCGAGGGAACGGGTTAGTCTCTTTATATTTAGAACGTAGACGACGCGCGAAGCGAATGTTAATCTTCGTCGAGCAATTCTGTTGTTTCGTATGTGTGCGTGAATCTCTCTCTCTCTCTCTCTCTCTCTCTCTCTCTCTCCCTTCATCTTTCTGTCTGTGTGTATGTCGCACGAAATCGATCGCATCTAATGGATAATTCATCGTCATAGATTGGATCGCAAGGCTTTATAATAGATACAATAAAGATGATACGCTATCAAAGCGCTATCCCGCATTAACAAACGCGGGAGCATTTTTATAAGGACAAAGTGTAAGTTTCAAGCTTTAACAAGGTTATCGTTGTGAGTACGTAACTCTATCGTCGAGATAAAAATGTTACTTTAATTTCTACGAATCAAACATTATCATTTACGAAATGTGATTTCAGATATAGAGACTATAATAGGTTATAAAAGAGAGAAAAAGAGGAAGAGAGGGAGAAGAAGAAAGTTCTATTTTCGAGAAACATATGTTGTCGATAATTATAGCGATAATCTATAACAATTTAAACACGATTTCGACAAAAGGGATTTTCTCATTGTTGAGAAAACCTTTCAGATTTCTCCAGTTTTTCCGCATCTTCAGCTTCAGCGAACAATGTGACGCCATTGTCCGTTTGTCAATGCGAGATACACCATACGACGAGCAACGTTATGATTAGCTCACGTTGCACTCCCTGCTGGTGCAGCAACGTGGTGGCACGTTTATACCTGTTGAAGATTGTGCCGCAGTATTGTGAGCAGAGATTTTCGCAATAGGGATTCTCGAAGAAAAAAGTTCCGCAAAGATATTATTCATCAGAATAAAAAAAGTGTGACAAGAACACATTTAATTTTCTTTCCTGAAATATTCTTCCTCCCTGTCCCTTTCACAAAATGTAAATTTAAGGAAGAATGCGTATAACTTGGACAATTAAATTTTCCCATGACTTGATAAACTGAAAAAGCTGCCTGTGTCTCTGCAAACACGCAACCGCCACGATGCCGAGCGAACACCTACACGCGAAGCTGGTGCTCGTCGTGTCGACGAGAGAGGAGCCCCGAGCGTGAGACTGCTAGACTACGAACGTGCCTGCCTCATGAATGCATCTGCATTCGCGTTGAATGAGGTTAACGTTAATGAGGCGCAAACATCTCCAGACGCGGCGCAGCCAGACCTTCCCTTTTATTTCTACCCCATATATATCCGCCGGTAGCCCTCCGAGAACCGTCGTAAACGAGCACGACTGTACGTGCATGCCATTTTCTTTCCCCTTCGACCGACCATCCGTCCGGTCGTCTTGCTCGGTCTGTGACGATGCACATGCGTACTTATTCGCGGAAAAAATGAATATTGCCGTTTCCGAGAAGGATCGAGCGATTCGATAAAATGCTTCGGTATTGGTGCTTTCCAGCAAAAGACACAGAATTGCGCCATTCGTATCTAAATAATATTATATATCAAATGTGGTCAAGAAAAACGAGAGAAGTATCGAACGGCCAATTTCCCTCTCTTTTTAAAATATTGTAATTTGAATAGAAAAAGATAGAGACTGATCGTCTTTACCGTTCGTATTCTATCTCTCTTATTTTTATCGATCAATTTTACATAAGGATGGCGCATTTCGTTGATACAGACATAATAGAAGGAATAAGGAATTTCAACCTATTAAATCGGATGCATTGTTTCTTATTCCTTCTTTAGTGTCTGCACCAGACAGTGATCATTTCACATTGTTTATAATTGGCAAAAGGATATAATAATTCACTGTATCATCCGTGTCTTTGCTGGAAAACACTCTATATCGCGCATTTATAAATTTCCACACGTGCTCGCGTCTGTTTATGTGCGTGTATCGAGTGAGTAAAAATCCGTGTAGACCAAGCAGAGGTCACAAGAGCGACTTGGGTGTTTATGTTCAACCGGCAACACCACAGCGACTTCTAGTCAACTGACAAAAGAAGTCGGTCAGCGGAACTGCGTTTTAGCATTGACACAATAACATCCGGTTAGTCATTAGAATTAGAATAAAATGTATGAAACAAACGAGATATCGTATTCACCTTTTTGTCATGTATTGTGTCATGCATATGCGATCCCTCCTGATCGAAAGAGAGTGAAGTTAAATAAAAAATTTACATGTTGCTTTCAGAGACCCGCGATAGAGTCCCTTCATATAACATGAGAGAATCTGGGCTCGATATCTTCTCATGGCAACCACGGCATCGATCTCGCGCGATCGACCAGACGACGTTGTCCTACCGTTACTTTGAGCTGCCTATCGAGCACCCAGCATTCGCAGTACTTACTCCATAGAGAGACTTAAGCTTCACGTGGTTGAGCGCGGGCACATCCACCATAGAGCACTTGAGTAAAATCGTAGTAGTTTGGCTGGGCATCCTTGCTGCTTTGCACTTGTCACGTGGAAATGGACTGTTATATCGCTGCTACTATTACTACGCCGACTATCGATCACCGCACTGATAATACGGGAGACGTTCATTGGCAGTGTATTGACACAGGCCGCGTGAGAATCACGATATCCAAACGCAACAGGGAAATGCAATTGTACGAATACACGACGTACGGAGGAGATTCTGGCGACACGATAAATTATAAAAAAAAAGAGGGAGGGAGAGGGCAGTGTCACGGCAGTGGAATTTGCAAAATTGCAGCGAAAGATCAGCCTCGAGTTCTTGTTTCGTCGCGAACGCGTTTTCTTTCTCTTTGCCCCGAGTGCGAAGGGCGAAGAGCAGCTCGTGAGCGAGCTACCGCGGTGTACTCGCTCTCCCGCTTGACTGAGTGACTGACTGACTGACTGGTTTTCACTCACTCACAACACAGTATCCCGTGTGCGGGAATCGTGACCACTCGTCCCATCCCACCCGTGTACATTTCCTTATCCCCACCGTCGAGTCGTCGCGGCGTCGAGCGCCAATCGCCGCCGCCGAGAGAGCGCACGCACACGCGTGTCGTGGACCACGCGTGTGGAACAGCTGCTGCGCGATCGCTCGTGTAAGCGTGCATAGATGTAACTGCACACGCACACACTTGTTGTCTCTACATGCATGTGCATCTGCACACGAGGGAGAAAATTGAATCGATCAATGGGAAAGGGTGTATCTGCCGAGATAATGAGGTCTCTTTTTTTTTCTTTTTCAGAAAACGTGGGAAAAGATTTTGAACGTTTTTTTTGTGTAATTTCCTGTAAAAGTCGATAATGAAGGGACACGATAAATCATGTCGTGATACAACGGAGGAATCGGTATATATAATATAAGGAATGACACTTAAGACAACAGACGGCGGTGTTTAACACGTCAAAACAAAGAACTATCTCAGGCGGTGTAAACAGTATAATGCCATAAATTATGTGATTGAACAAAACGCAAAGAAACGTATCGGTATCTTCGCCGGTTGCCCGTACAATTTTGCAACGTTTCTATTGCATCGTGACCTCTCTGTTATGATTTATAACTATTGCGAGGGAGTATCCCTCATATCGCGATTATCTCGCCATACGAGGAGCACACGGCACAAAACGAATGAATAGACCAGTTGCAACGTCGTGAACAAAAAGTCGCCTGATTTACTTTCACTCTTATCTGCCGTTACTCCCTGCGAACTGACGTGTGGAAATTGCAGATTTGCGCAGCGACTCACTTCCGCCTGGTTTTCAAGCGTCAATGAAATGCGAGGTGAATGCGCTCGTAAAACCTTGAAAACTGTATTCCTCGAACAGGAATAATTTTCTCGCGTTCTTCCAAAAAACATGTTCAACAAACAAAAATCATATTTAAAGACTGATATTTTTATGGGAAAATAACATATTTGTAGCTATTCCAATAGACAGAAAAACTTTAATAAGGAACAAAATTGATACTAGAATTGCAATGTTTGAATTTAGAAAACTCATTACACAATTTTGAAGAATATGTTATAATTAAAAATAAAATATGAAAAAAAGTGAAGTTATTTTAGGATATTCATTATTTTAGTTAAAATGTTCCAAATCAAAATTTTAAAATTGTCCTACAGAAAAGTTGCAAATTTTGAGATGTATCACTTTTCTCTTAACGGCCCAGCGATTATAAAATACAATAATAATTATAAATTATTTAAATGCAATAGTTAAAAAAAATTATAATTTAGATTAATAATTTAACACGCGTGTGAGTAAAGCAAGGAGTTGTAGATGAAATACGAATGAAATACAGTGCAGAAAATTTGAAATGGTACTTCAAGGTGTAGCTACATCGTAACTGTACCACCATCGTAATCAGGATCAACTTGTCAAGTTAATGTCCAGCGGCTAAGACACTCTGCTTTACCTCAGTAAGACCGTATCGGATGAAAACCACAGATTTCTCGATCGCGTGAGGACAGATCTTCGTTGCTGCTGTCGCAGCAGCAGCAGCAAGAGTAAGTTTTTCACGTTGGTGTTGTAAACGCGTGATACTTATCTTGATTTCATGTTCCGTCTGTGAAATGTCGGCTGCCAGTTACGCAAGTTTATTACCGCGGCCTTTAACCTTGGGCAGGGTCAAGCGCCAACGAATTGACACCTCATTTAGCATCTTTGGAAGGATTCCCATTTAGACACTTCATGATAATAAAAAAGCCGTAAATTTACCGCTCAAGACAATTAGCTTTAGTTCTCTCAGTCTCAATGTGTTTATAATTTCTTAGTTTAAAAATTATATACTATATATAGATACGAGTTTTTAAATAGATTTGCACTGGGAACCTGTGTTAGTCTATATGCTTCCTTTATTAATTATAGGTCTGTTTTTTATTGCTGCATTCTGCCGGTGCAATAAGTTGAAACAAATATATATTGTGTGTAGTTCAGAAAGTGCAGCAATAAAAAAACAGATCTTATTATTGACTTATTTTAGTTCAGAAAGCTACTATCTTTTATAATTAAAAAATTACAGTTTCTTTAAATTAAAAACGTTTCTGTATAAATTTAGATATATCGTATAATTAACGTTACACAACCAAAACCGATACGGTTCTAAAAAAAAGCGCACAAAATTCTAGACAGCACGTTTACGTCATCGAGAAGAGTATCACGATAATAGCGAGGTCGAATCTCAACAAGACGAATGCCCAATATGCTTGTCCGATCACGTAACAGCAACGGTTCGTAACGGACCCAGCTCTGTCGCGATGTCGGAGCCCGCCTAGGATCTCGGCGGATCTCTGTATTGTAGTCCCGTCGTTCGTCGGCCCAGTCAGCCGCTGGTATAATAATCGCATAAATTCGCGGAAGCATAGCAGGCTCGATGACATTGGGACCCGAGTGTCGCCATGCGCGACTACCTCTCTTCGTCTCCCAAGCCTCCTTAATCCGCCTCCCTTCTGCACGTTTTCATCCGACGGGGCGCCTTGCGACAAGAGACTTTAACCATAAGTGGACAATGGAAGACTGCGCGGGGCCCATTATATACGGTGTGGACTGTGCATTTACGAGGGTGTGCGCTCGTGTTCGCGTGGGTGTTCGTCGTGTACACGTGACTGCGGGTCTTTGTTGTGCCATCGTAAAGAAGAAATGGCGGAGGGACGAGATCGTGCCGAGGCCGAAGTATATACGCGACAGCTGTCTGACCCGATTCTGCGAAAAGACTTCTAACCGTAATCGCACGGTGGGCGAGCGTTTTTTTTTGTGACGTCGTTGTCGTCGTTATCGTCGAGGAAAAGCGAACGCACTTCGCAAAGCGAGCAGATACCTATGTCCACTAGATAAAATAGCAGGGAGTGACCTCACCTGCGCAATTACGTAGCGGGCTACCGATACTGACTCATTATCAGAGACGCGCATGAGTGTATTCACTTCCACAAACTCCAAATTACATTCTACAGGATTTTCTTTATCTTCGTATAATCACGTATGAATCGATAAGTCAGTTTAAAGGAAAAAAATCTGATTGCATAAATTGGAAGTCGGATGAGTCAACCAGAAAGGTTGACAAATTAGATGCTTGTAATTAAATCTATCAAGCATTCTTGTTGAGATAGCCAGAAATTCAATTACACGAGAAGAACGGTTTTGCTGAAGTATCTAAAAATTTAGATATAAATCTATCTGAAATTAATTTTGTTGAATCATCAAAATAATTATGTAGAATTTTCAAACACAATGCTGTATAAAGTGTTTTGAAAAGAAATACTATAAGTATTATATAAAGTTTTGACATTTTAGCAATCAGTTTGAGTATTCTAAGTATATTTCTTTTGATTCAACAAAACACAATATCTTTACATCGACTACCTAGTTAAATTTTAAACCATTCTTTCCACGAAGATTTCTGATTATGATCAGAATGTATTCCGTATTTCTTGTTGATATAATCAAAACATTTTTTTTTAAGTTCGGTTTCAAACTTAACATCGTGATCTATGTCTGCACTTTCTTTAGACTGAAAGAAATGTTAATATGAATAATCATTACGTTGTTGATTGCTTTAATGAATAAGTGAATTGCAAAAACTTTCTTACTTTTAGTTTAAAAATATATTTAAAGTAATTGTAATTAAAACAATTTTTAAATTAAAAAATAAAAATTTTTTTGTATAAGAACGAAATAATAGTTATTCATATCAAATGTTTCTTTCTCAGTGTATTGTTAATATACATTCCTGATATTAAACAACGTAAGGCGAAACACACACACACACACAAAATAGAAAGTTAAGTTCCACGTAATTAAAAATTCCAACGACTTCGCTTCACGGAATGAATTCGGGACAAATCCAACTCACACGTTAAATAATTAATTCGCAAAGTCGAATGCCAAAGCAAATGCGTCGAAAGGTACACAGCAGTGGTTGCGTCTCGCTGGAGTAATGTGAAAAAGACGCGTGAGTCATCATCAGAGATCATACCGCGTCACGAAAGTGAGAGGGACAATCGCGCTGACTCAATACGATATTTACCTGAAAATGAAATTTCACGCGGCACGTCAGATGCAGGTGCAAAACGTTACGTTTCGCTTCGGTCGTGCGACCGCGATTTCGCATTTTGTTAGTAATATCTTTCCGGAATTCCGATAACGAAACCCCACGAGGAAACGCGTCATTATCGCACAGCAGTGTCGAGCATCAGTAGGAATTTCCTAATGTTCAGACTATTTCTGTTTCGAATCGTTAACACATTACAACGTATAAATATTATTTTTTGCGCCTGTGAATACCATTATTTTCGCCCGTTCGGATGCAGAATTGTATATTGAAAAAAAGTATCTATGATATATGATAATAATAATCTCAAGTCTAGATAATTATTAAAGATGAAATAATTTATGAAAAATAATTTAAATTAAATGTTCGATTAATAATCAAAATTAATAATCAAAACTAAAGTAAAATAAATGCTTATTTCACTCTTTTTTAAATATCATCCAATTATTACCAAATGATTGGTTATTATTACATACGTTTGATGATATTTATATTAAATTGCACCAATAAACAAAATAATTTGGTTAACTATTTTCAGATTTTTTTTAGTGTATGCCTCATGATTTTATTCCACAAAAATTATCAATGATTTTATATAATTAATATTCTTCTTTTTTTTAATTATCTCTGGGCAAGGAAAACATACATTTGCATTTCTGAAACCGATGGAAAAAACCTCGAAATGTCACGATTCATAGGTCATATTCGAATTTATCGTATCGCAAAACGGATGCAATCACCCGACAAAAAGATTCGTGTATTTTTCATTTTTCATGAAAGAGGTGGTCAATGATTAGAAAAAAAAAGAAAAGAAAAGAATCAAAATAAATAAATGCATTTCGAACAATATTCTTTCGATAATTCCAGTCTCGCTCGTAAACAAGAAAAAGTCGCTTTCTCTCCTGATTTATTTATATCCCATACATCACTTTCTGATGCATTGTATTATCATACATTACAACAAGGCGGATCTATCGTTGTCTATTTACTTGCGCGCTTCGGGAGGAACGCAATCAGCTGGAAACCGATATGAATTTGAGTCCCGTTTAATCCTCAACTCGCTCTCGGGAGTACTTGACTTATGTGACAACCGCGATCCTGATGATTTCGCAGGGTAGAGAGATATTCTCGCGGATAGTAATATTCCTTCTATCTCCTTCGGTCTCTGCGTGCGTTATGTTTAGTAATAGCGGTTCCATAATAATCGCCGACGGTAAACGGACGGACGTGCCATGTCGAAGTTCATAAAAATCAAAATTGCACCGTGAGTGCAGTTACGTGCGCAGTGTATGGAAATACAATTATGGGCGTTGGTATACCTACCAACCGCTCTTTCGAAACAATATCATGTACCGTTTTACATTGTCGACCTCTGTACGGCTTATATCGTTCCTTCATGATTTAATATATATAGATTTATATATAGATGTAATACCTTCGCGTCCTTCAGCTTCTGAACGGTAAAGTACAGTCGCTCACGTTACAAATTGCCGTAATACTTTCTGAAGGCGAGTGTTACTCGCGCGCTCACAAGTGCTAATTTTCCACTCCGTTCGAGGTGTTGTGGCAACTCGCGGGAAAACAAGGCAATTTTTGCTTTCGACACTTGTTCGAACTATTGAAAAAGTGCCTAAAAGTCGAAAGTTCGCGCGAACTTTGCCGTGTCCGCCGGCGCGCGCGGTATTCTCTGTGATATAAAAAGACACAGTTCCGCGGGCAAGATACGAGTACGTCCGAGACCTAGCTCACGAGAGTGGCATATTTTATGCTTCCGCGAATTCGCGTAAAACGGGTAACGACTGAAATTCCATTATTATTGGCGGGCAAAACACTCGCGGGCCGCTCTGTCATTCCTTCACCTCGTTTTGTATTCGTTTCCTGATGCAGAAACGCGATCTGAAGCAGTGAACCGCCGATCTTTCACGTTTTTGAGCTCGTTGTAACGTTCGAGTACCGCAATTTTTTAATCTTACTCAACGCAATGCTCGAGCCATCATTCGGAATGCCGTAGACTGCAGAGCGTTATAATCTTCACACTAGGCATTGGAAACTGAAGATTGCTAATTAGAGATTAGAATTCGACTAGTCAGACTGTAATTTTAATCCATTTCATTTTGATTGACTGATGAAATTCTAAGCTTCAATTCGTAATTCTTAATTTTCAATGCGAACATAAAAAAAATAAATTTTAATAAATTATTTGTTTTAATTTGAATAATGCCAGTTAAATATTTACAAGTTAAATATTTACAAGCTAAATAATTACAAAGATATATTTATTGGGTACGAGAACCATTAATTTGATTTAATTATTATTTCTGTTGAGTAAATATTTATTTACTGAAAGTAAATGTTTAATTGACTATTCAAATAAATATTTATTAAAATTTATTGTAGTATATTTTTTCTGTATTGTACAGCGTGACATGAATTAACTTTTAAGGCCCAACGCCAGAGACAAAGCGGTGAAAAGCGATCCCAGTCAAATTAATATTTGATTCGTCATCATGAATTTGAGGAAAAACATTATCCAGCAGGAGAATTACGCTTATTGTAATTCATATAATGATTATTCACCTAACGTTACTCACTCGATTAAGTCACATATTCATGCAACACTAGTCATATACACGTATGAACTATTTAACAAAAAAAAAAGAATGGCTGCTTTATTCTAAAATATTCTTTCAACGAAGTACGCAAATCGTGAAACATAAATGCGTAAAAATGCAGATCATTCATCAAGCTCGCGTTACTTCCTGCTCATTAATAATCTACACAAGCTTTTCGCGATGCACTCTTGTTGGCGTCGATAATTAACTTGGAAAAATCGTGAGCGTTTTATCAAAACTGCCATTTGCGAATAAACGATATGTTCTTCTGCGTTTCTTTTAAACGATTTAAATAAGCTCCGGATGAAATTCCACATTTCCATGAACTAAAACAATACCGAATATCTCCAATATTTTCCGATATTTTCAGATTGCAATAAAAAAACTAAATGTATTTCTTATAACAGAGAGATATTTGACAAAAGATTAAAAATATTGCTATAACGTAGAATAAATACATTACTATCGTTTTAGAGAATTAAATTTTTTTTTTTTCATAAATTCTCGATTATCTCTTGCACCAGTAATAATAATTTAAAATTTTATATGGTAGGAAAAGTTAAAATATGCCTTTTGTAGGAAAAACAAGACTGATATTCATTAAAAATAAATATTGGAAATTTTATTCTTTTGTTATTAAGAAAGAGAAAAATTAAAATGTGTGTAAGAATAATAGTATTTTAACTCAAACGTACTTTGGTAAAAATAATGTAAAAATATTTTCATTACAGGCGCGTGTAAGAATAACATCAAAAACGTGAGAATAATATTATGAAAATGTCGAAACCAGCTAATAATAAGCAGAAATAATTCATTTGAAACTCGATGAAAAAGACAGTCAATAATGAAACATTATTTTTTTACGCGATTCGTCTCATGTTGTCAGACACAGTAGAATCGCAAAGATACGTATTGTTTGAAGGAAAAGTACTCGGTTGTCTAATCGGTTTCCTAAACGAGATAAGGACAATCGTTGAACCCGGACACAGATATGACTCGGGCAACAAAAAAGACAAAGACCGCTCGAACGTCATTAAGACATACATGAAGAAAAATACCTGTCATTGATGTCTTAAGAGTGTAGCATGAGTAGTTCAAGTCCGCTCCACTCCGCTCGCTCGCTCGTGACGCGTGTAATTGTGCGTTAGGTGCCGCCGACTTTTATCTAGTCAGCGGAGGCAATGACTCACGCCTAATGCGGGTCATATATTAAGAAAGCCGGAATTAAAATTCCGCTCTGAAAGCATGCCTGTCGCGTTATACGTCGCGCGATCTTTCGCGCCGGCTGTCCTTTACACGCGAAACACGATTTTATCTCCTATACCTCGCCTCTCCGACTGTCGGTCCCTTTCTTTCTCCCGTCTGTCCGTTGTCCATCGTCGTTTACTTTAAGATAATCTCTGTACCTTACGGGTAAAGATAACGGTTAAGAACGTTCCTGAGATACGATGAGAGAAAGAAAATTTGGAAGAAGCTCTTCTTTACCTTTAGCATAACTTTTTCAAAAGACATAACGCTCGACGCTCGTATTAATCTCGAGTGACCTACATTCGCGATGTTCAGGGAGATCCCTATGGTATAATCCCTATATATATATATATATATATATATATATATATATNATGTNTATA
>NW_012130067.1:3921123-3929948 GCF_000143395.1 Atta cephalotes | reverse complement strand
TATATATATATATATATNTATATATATATATATATATATATATATATATATACTTGCCTGGAACCAAATTTGTCTCGCGCCCTTCCTACTCCAAAGCCCAAAATCTCCGCTCGGTACTGCCACTCGTGGACCTTCATCTCGTTCTCGCTCGTCTTCCTGTCGCTTTATCGTTACTTTTGAATTTAGCTCGCTTTAAGTTTTAAATCCGATTGATATCACGTGCTTCGACCGAAGTGCGCTAATGTCTAACGAGCATAAGCTCGCGATCTCGACGACGATCGACAGACAACTCTCGCCTCGTGCACTCGTTCCGTAACACCGTCGGTGTTACACCAGGCGCCATGTATGACTCACGTGCGTAAAGAATCTGTGACGTGCGTGAGACACCGACGTGTATGAATGAAAATAACGTCGCGTTGCCACGGTAACGAGGTGAGAGGTAGATGCTCGAGGAAGTGCGCTCTTTTATGAATGAACCGACGGCAATGCGCGCGGATGCGTCTTTTCGTTGGCGACGAATGCTTGACGCAAAACAGTCCCTTCGTTATAAATGCGTCGACCGTTCCTAGAAAGGATTTAACACCTTGCTGGTCATAAAGGGTGATCAAAGCGGCGTCGCCCTTCCGCTGCAGTCCGTATCGGTCACAACAAAGCATCGCCGTCACCAATCCGCGCCGATATTATGTGCGGATGCAAACATTGCCGCTCAATAACGCGCTTTATCTTTAAAAAGTCTAATTTCGTCGGAAGCGTGCAATCCGATTTTGATGATCGCATCAGTCTTGACTTGAAATTAATTCATTATGTAACTCATAGAAATTTGAGCCAGAATATGAAAAGAAAAATTAATAGTTAAAATTGTTATTTAAATTATTAAATTAATAAAATATTATTTAAACTGATAATTCATAAATCATTTTATTTAAAATTAAGTATATTAAAAAAGAATAATATAAATTATCTAGGATCTTCTTAAAATATTTTTGGAATATCAAAATTGTGAAACATTAGAGGATTAAAAACATAACATTTTGATACCAAATTTAAAAAAAAGAAAATTCTGAGAGCATGCCCCCTTCCATGGATCCGATGACGTGACACGATACTGTCGATTAAAGAAAATTGATTAATCAAGAAATCGTGAATAGACCGATGTGATGATTATTTTCCTTATACGCGAACAAGAAGAATCTACGGTCTTGTAGATGTCTTGTAAAATGAATATTATTATTATTATTAATGTCACGTTGCGAGTAAATGCCCTATCATTATTACCGCTATCATTATTGCTCGTTACATGCGTTTCACGCGAAAAATCTCTTCACGCAAGACGTGGGCAGACTTCGGGTACTTCGCGAACGTGCGCGCGGAAAAAGTTGCGCGGTCGAAGGCCTCGTCTGGATAAAAAGTCGCGCTTGGTTAAAAACGCGTTCTCCTCGACTTGCGAAAGTGTGACGACCGGCGAGTACCTGCGGACTTCTACGCACGTATGCGCTTCGTGTCGGTGCAAACTGCAACGAGTAAGTAAACATGTTTAGCGCCCACTCGAGAGATTCGCAATGGTTCTCAAAACGCGAGACGAGCGGCGCGGGACCACCAGAGGAGAATCGTTCGACTGCCATCTTTTTCTTCCCCTTCGGACTTCTCAACGGATATGATATCGTTGTACGGTGCTATTGCGATTATTCTGCTTACAACTCGACGGAATATCGTGTCGATTCTCAGGGGTTCTCTCCTTTTCACGTTTGCTTTAACGACTCCGTAATATGCGTTGTCTGCAATATACGAGGAAGAAGTAAAACCTGTTCTACAATAGGGTTGCAAGCCGTAAGAAATTGATCAATCGTAGTTGATTATTTTTGTCGTATTCAACTGTGATTGGTTTATTTCTTACGACTTGCGACTTTATTGTAGAACAGGCATAAGAGTACGAAATTGACCAATCGATTGTTCTTCTCAAATTCGACTGTGATTGATCAATTTCTTACTCTTATATTACTTACTCCGTGTATTGTAGAGGACGTTAAGTGGTGCCTACAATGAGATTTTAAGGCGACAAATTTAAGTTTTAAGCCTCAATCCATAAGAAATTGGTCGAATATGAAGAGAATAATTAACTTAGGCGATATTCATCCGTTCTTATCTCAAGATTGTCTCAAGTAATGTCTTCAGATGCTAATACAGCCTTCTGATTGGCTTATGACATCTTAAGAGTGTCTCAAATATAAGAATCGATTGTGAATACCGGCCTATGATTGGTCAATTTCACACGTCTACAATGAGATTTTAAGACATAAAACTTGAGCTTAAGTACTAAGTTGTCAAGAAATTGATCAGTAATAGTCGAGTATTCTCCTTAAATTCGATTGTGATTGATCGATTTTTTACAGCTTAGGGTTTAAAAACTTAAGATTTATGCTTTAAAATCTCATTGTAGATGCCGCTTAATACAAGTTCAACTAAAAACTCAGCTCGTTCGAGAATGAACATTAATTAGGGAACAGTAATAAACTCGTCCGTCGTGCGTGTATGAGGAAAGAAATATAATTCTTTTGTTTATTTGATTATCGATTTACGCAGCACGGTGCGTTCTGAGTTTAACGAAGCGTTGAGTGCCATACGTGCTGAACGGAGACGAGAAATAGATTGTTAAAACACACCGGCACGCCTAGGCAGGCAAAGTTGAGTTTAATTTGCGACGCGATTGTAACAAAACATTAGCCGCACGGAGCTTTCATTTGCGAATGATTAATTATGCATCCGCGCAAGCTTGATTGAGGTCTTGGATCCGCAAATCGTTGCACTCGCCCACGTTCCATTAACCGCCGTCATGTTATATAGCGGTAATAACGCAATACGATTCGCGGACTTCGTCCTATTATACGCGAAAGCCGACCGGATGATTCATCGCCGATACGTTCCGACAACGGCCTTGTTATCAATGGGCCGCCACTCTTAAGCCATTAACCCCGTGTCGAAGGTATAAGGTTTATCATTCGCTGCGAAGTAAATCGCAAGTCTTTTTATTCATTTTCTTTTCATTTCAGCGATTTGCGGTGGAAAACACGTATGTATTATGCGTGCCGTGCAGAAATCATCGGGGCAAGAAAATGCGATTCGTCATCGACCTTGAATCCGTCACAATGTGAATGCTCCCTCTCTCGTGGGATAAGAGGGAGCGCACGTGGAAAATAATCGAGAAACCATAGTGGCATATAACAAACAACCGGGCACGTGGAGAGTCGGTGCATCGTCAATTTGAACTTGTAAATTCCATTAAGCGCCAAGGCTGCATAATCCCATTGGACGGCACGTCCAATCAGCGTGAATTTACAACTAAAGGATTTGTATGAGCGGTGAGCATGCGACTTGCTATTCAGGATGCAGCTTAGTTTTAAAACGCACTGGGCTCGTTAAATCGTCGACGAACAAGTGCTGTTCGATGTACGCAAACGTGAGGAAAAATTGCAACAAAATCCTGTCAGTATAACCGAAATGAAATTCGAAACAATTTTTCGCATTCCGCGGAAGGAAAAAGAATCGAAAAAAAATCTGAAGCTCCATTTTCATTCTATCTCTCTGAGATTGATTGTTAAATCATTGATTTCCAATAGTCAATATTCTTTTTATACTGTTAGATATAAAAGGAGCAATGATAATCTAATTCCTTGAGTTAAATAACATTTTGTTATTTTTAACTTTTTTTCTGTGTTAAAATGTACATCGATCCATTTCTGTGATTAGTTTTAAAAGTAAATAAAACGTCCATATTAATGTATACACTTATTAAATAATAAACTAAACTTGAGTCAAATTTATCACATTTTATTGAGTTAAATTGATCAATTTTACTGTTTTAGTTAAATTAACGATGTAGAAGGAACAATGGCGACCTATAGAAATAGTTCAAAATAATGTAAATTGAATATAATTTGACATTATAAATTTAACAGTTATGACAATAACAACAATAATAATTTATAATTCAGAGTATTCATGTTCGCATTAAATACTAATTCCCAGTCAAGCTTCGAAGTGACTTCTCTCCGTTGACCGTTGACTCGCCGTTAAGTTCTTGTTAGTCGCACTCCAAGCGAATTACAAGACAGGACGGATATATCCCGAGCTTAAGTCAGTTTCTAGCCGAGTAATTAATTTGCATTCGCGAGACCAACACAGTCGCAAAATTATTCACGATAAGGGCGACCTGTTTCCACTCTACTACTCCAAACATACGGGGGCCAACTTACTCAGGTCACACCATTAGTCCTCGTTAATTAACGATGATGAGATAATGTCACGATGATATCCCTATGATAGTAATTGCTGCTACAGCCTCCTAATTCCTTGTCAACACACTCTATTATCCGAATCTCGAGAGTGCGCGATTAACTCAAAGTATTCTCAGAGTACAAAATAAAGAATGAGTTCAACTGTCACGCCTTAAAAAATAAAGTATGTATTTTTCAATAAAGTGTGTATTTTTCATGTTATCGTTTTTTGCTACCGAATGATCTCTCGCCTAGAGTTGTGAAAGCGACGATCGCGACGCGAAAACGGAATCGAGGTAGCAACAAACACGTGTATGTTCGCGCGTAATTGAAGAAATTTACGCGCACGTTGTTTAACGGCCGTGACAATTAGAGGCGGAGAAAGTAAGGAAGTAGGTATTAGCGAGTCACCATCGTCCTCTAACAAGACATCTTCGTCGAGATTGATTTAACGAGGCACCACAGTTAATACTTGGTTGAATCTTAAACATGACTGATCAAACACGTCGTTGGTCAATTAGCAGACTTGTCGATCGATGTATTTGGAGAATTACGAGATTTTCACGGTCAATAATCGCCGTCTGATAACGTTGAAAGTTTACTTTTCAAACTAACGTATGTGCACGTAGAATTTGCGCTCAGGAGACTTTCGCGGAAATCTCGTGATCGACGGACTGCAAACTATATGGCCAACCATTCGATTGTCGGTTCCAAGAGACGGACAGCTCGGTGAAATCAACTCAATTAGCGTTGAATGTTTTATTCGCCGGGAGAATCCCAAGTTAAGAATGCGCATATTCGCCAGCGTAATCAGGATCACTCACGCTTGCACACAATCCGTCGGGTAAAATTGACCATGAATTTTTCGGACGTACTTCCTTATATATTTGATGAAAGCTTTGTGACTTTTGATGCGCAAGCTCCAATCTACCCCGAAGGACACCATTTTCGTTTGAAATATGGATTTGATAATGCCGCGCCCGACCGAAGATCTTCAGACATTTTTCTACTATCGTCCTCGTTTCTATCATACTATATTTCATATATTTTACGTCATAGTCACTTTCACAAATTTGCATAATCATCGTACTTTCGTGTATCTTATATTCGGGTAATAAATATCACTACATTGCACTTCGATTAATTTCTTAGTATAAAGTCTACAACCCCATCTGCGTTGCAAATTGAAGTGAGATTACTTCAGTGAATTCAAGCTCCTTTTACAATAAGAAGAAAAGTTTTATGATTGTTCCACGTTTAAAAAAGTAATTTACAACAAACAAGAGGAACATCATGGTCCACGAAAGTAACTGGAACACGAGAAACTCGTTGATTATTTTCTCGAGCGGAGAATAACTTGAGTTAACTTGAAATACTTTTGCTCTGGCGTAAGTGCAGGATAGTAATCTCTAATAAGACAGGCTTATTTCCGAAGAGACTTGTTAGTGAAAACGCACGCGGACATAACTTTGGGATTTCTCCCGTGCAATAAACCTACTCAACTACAACAAGATTTACGTGTTCGTTAAGTTATAACTTATCTACGTATTTAATCGTTCATTATATATAACTTACGTACATTAGTATCGATATTAGTTTCTCTTCATCTCTACATATTTAATTCATTATTCGCGTAAATTATACAGAACATCTTTACTTTTCTAAGTGAATTTATACACATTATTTAGGCACACATAAGGCAATTGTTTGCGTTTATTTTTATCTGAAAGATGTACATAGAAAGAAGTTTTTTTATCGAAATACTTAAAAGATTAGCCAGATATAGGTCTAAAAATAATTTTGTTGGATCATAATTATTATCAACATAATTATGTAGAACGCCCAAACTGCTAGAATATTAAAATTTTTTGCAGCCTCACTCATTGTTTGAAATTCTTACGTAACGTACTATTTTGATGATCCAACAAAGATATCTTCAGACTTGTATCTAGCTAAGTTTTTAATATTTAACAATCGTTCTTTCCATCAGAATATTATCAATTTTTATTAATTATAAATCATTAGGAAGAACAATGAAAATTGAGATATAATGTTGGGGTCTCTCATCTCACGAGTAATGTAAAGTTAAGTGGCGATAAGAATGCTACAATGACAATGTGTCACTTATTATCGTTTGCGGCGTTGCAAAAGAATATCGGCGGTCATTTGCATATCCGGACACCCGAGTCGGGGCGGATGCGAACTATTCTCCGCCATGTTATTAAACAGCCCTTCCTGTTCGATGTAACGCAACATGCATACTAATCGGACGGACTTGTATCGATAAGTTCCGGCCACGTGGGTAGAAGCCATCGTGGGCATCCACTTGGCGGGATCAGTGGATTAGCGAATTTCTCACCGTGATTAATCTTCGGCCAACAAGAAGATCGACTACGATTTCTAACGACAATTTAAATTGACTCACCCTTCCCTTCTTTTCTGTCGCATGTTCTTTGGATCGCCTACTCACCTGCAAGACAGTACAAGAATTAGAACTAAAGGAAATATTTAACATGTACATCTTATTCTAAGAAGCGTTTCTTCTCTAAGGGTTGGTCCATTTTTAGGTAAATTATGTGATAATTTACTTATTGGATATTCTCTAAATCTGAATCAGTGGATAGTCACTAATTACGCAGTGGCATACTTTGCACTGAAAATCAGTTAAGTTTAACTAAAAAAGGAAGAATGAATTTTGAGCATTACTAAAATACTGATATTTACATGTAAATTTCAATTTTCCAATACCATATTCATTGAATTTCAATTTTCCAATATCATATTCATTGAATTGTGCACTAAAACAAGGTTAGTTAGATCACATAACAAAGATCAGCTAGATTATAGGGATCTCACATTTCATTCACTGATTACCAGTGGCATACTTGGCACTGATATCAGTGATTATCCACTTCCAATCCAATTATCCTCTGATTCAGATTTAGAGAGTAAACAAAAGAGTAAAAGAGTAAGAACATAAGAGAGTAAGAGAGTAAGACAGTGAGTTGAAGTTTACCGAAAGGCGGAACAACGCAGCCTAAATAAAATAAAAATTGCAATAACAGGAAATATAAAATAAAAATTGAATTTTTATAATGAGAGATTTTAACCGCGTTCTGATACATTTACGTTTAAAATTTATGTATCGGTTGGATGAATGTCTCCAAGATCATTTCTTATGTCGAACGCATCGGACGAGTAACTCGAACGAAGGAATGCGCCAATAAAGGCGCAAGTGCAATGACTGACAAATTACTTCGATGCATTCTGCGGTGCATTGATAAAGTCCATTGGACTTTTGTGGTCGCTCGTTGCTCTTTGTCATCCTGTTACGGAGAATTAGCCATCTCACTTCGCTAAACTTTACAATGCGCAATCGCGATGCTGTGAAACGAAAGGAATCACCGCGAATGCTCGAGCGACCGGAATCGCAATATTTATCCACTCTGAATAAACAATACAAACAATACAAATTATACGATAATACGAATACAAAATATGCTTTTTCTTGAACAATTAATCGAGTAAGCATAAAATTGAACGCTAACTTCTATTACGTAACTTAAACACGAGTACTTTCACCGAACGCACAGTTTTAAGTAATTAAACTTGCATGACTGTAATTTCTAATGTGTATAATATCTCATCGAAAACGAGTTATATAGAAAAGGATAAAAAAAATGTATATCTCGATGCAATATATTATCGATCGATAGATTAAAGTACAGCGAGCCATTTTCATTCTTGATTTGTTTCATTCTTGATAAAGTTTAACGTTCGTGTATAGCAATAAAAATGTATT
Organism: Atta cephalotes; assembly: GCF_000143395.1. Classification (NCBI taxonomy): domain Eukaryota; kingdom Metazoa; phylum Arthropoda; class Insecta; order Hymenoptera; family Formicidae; genus Atta; species Atta cephalotes. The sequence goes on along the minus strand of NW_012130067.1, from coordinate 3,921,875 downwards.
GGTGAAAACGACGATATTAAATCAGGACGATGTCGTGCGAAACTTTCGTTGAGAACATTTCGTGCGAAAGGTCGCCGACCATAGAATTCGTCGAAAAATTCGCATCGTTTTCAGTGAAGTTCCACTTACGAAATTAACAGGAAAACCGTGCGACCCACTAATCAGCTGATGAATCGCCTCGCAATTTTAGTGATTCGCTAATGTGACAAGTGTCGCGTGATGCAATCGTATTACACGTAAACGTTACAGGCGAAACGTCAGCGGAAAATGGCACCACTGACACCGATATAATTGCGAGCTAATGAACTTCCGAATTCTTACTCAACAAACGAAACAGCGCGACATCGATAAATAAGTCTTTGACGTTCTTATTGCCGACACGTGCAAAAGTGATTTGCGATTCTTCACACGTCTAACCGAGAAATAATGAAATTCGATATAATATGCGTTTTGTAATGACGATCGTTTCTTATTATCTCGTATTACGCTGACGATGATTCGAAGAGTATTTAAAATCTCATTGGAGATGTGTGTTTCAACATTTTTAATATGGATATTGTGGCAGAAATTAATAAATCTTAAGTATTCTCGTTTGCTTTCAACCGATGAGAGTTTAATCTTTAAGTAGATAAATAATTTAAAGATATACAAGTTGATAGGTGAGATGCTCAAAAAAATCAAAAATTTTTTTTTTATAATCATATTTATACTCTATTTATTTTTTATACTCTATTATATAAATATATTTATAA
>NW_012130067.1:3917715-3919767 GCF_000143395.1 Atta cephalotes | reverse complement strand
ACTAAAAAATACTTAAAATTTTTTTTTATAATCATATTTTATACTCTATTTATTTTTTATACTCTATTATATAAATATATTTTATAATTATGTATAATTATTTTATACTTTTTTACTAGTATATTATATCAAATTTACATTAGTTAGTTATATTCTTATATAAAATAGAGAAATGTAAAAATAATGAATGTTAAATATAACCATCTGCCCACTTAAAGATTAAATGTTAATATGCATGGTCCTTCACCTCATACGAATCCTTGAACAATAATAGGTCACAAATGTTTCTCTCCGGGAAAGAAACACCGACGTGTTTCACGAGGGGATCCTGATAACGTCGCGAAAAAGGTCGCCGAATTTTTCTAGCCGCGCGATACGTTTCAGAGAAATCCAATTATCATGGTAACGAATGAGAGCAAAGGGAGAGGCGAGCGAGAGCGCATGATAAATGGCACGATAACGCGTTACAACCGCGGCAGATGCATTGCTACGCCGTGGCTACTGCAAACCGCGGATCGCGCGTATAATACCATTCTTTCATGTGCATATCTGAAAGGTCGTCGGATTTCGCGAACGGTCTATCGAGCGCGTGATAAGGCGCTCTCGCGCACGCAATTATACATCAATTATACCGCCGCTGTCAATCTCCGCAATTTAAACCCAAGGCAAATTATTAATCTCTCCTTTTGCCAGTGTATTTGATAATAAAACTCAGAGACGAAAAATCGAGAAGTAACACTGCTAAAAAATCAATTCAATCTCACGCTCTCATGATAAAAACCTCTCATTCAAGATGTCGTGATAAGGAAAACATCGTGTACTGCTTTAAAATCTCACCGTGGAGAACTTGATGTTCAGGAAGTCGTAGTATTTCACCAGGAACTTCATTATGTAGCTTCAACGGTCAAAACTTGATGAACGTACGCTGTTGTAATGATTGGCGTCTTCAAACAAGTTTCGCGAATGTATAAATAATGCAAGCGGTTAAATACGACAGGCGTATGTAAGACAACAGATTGCACTAAATCGTCGAGAAAGATACAAAAATGTTGCTCTTTTGATAAACTTACGCACGTAATGTTATCAGCACAACGCTGCAATATCTCGCCGGTTATTTCCGTTCTGACGAGCCGTAAATTCCACACTGAGAAAAAAAATAGTGACAACTATTTTTGTGCAACATTGGCAATTATAGTATCTGTAACTAATTTTATAGAGTAATAGTTACTAATTTAGTATTCAATACTGCACTGTAAAAATATAGTTACTGCAACAATATTTGTATACTATTAATTCATAATGAAATAGCACCTCAACTATATTAATAGTCACTTGGACTTCATAAAAATGAGATATAACAATTATATTTTCCTAATTTAGGCAAATACTTTTTATAATATAGAGCATATTATATCAATGATTAATTATGTTAAAGGTGACTTTATTAAATACAATACATTTAAAACCTTTTCACTAAAGTCGGTCAGTCATAAGTACGTGCATTATCACCAGGAATACAGCGGAGTTCAATTTCTCCTAAGAAGAAAACCACTCATTGCAGCATAAAAGGCGCAGCATTGAGTTCGAACTTCGAAAACAAAACTAAATGAGAGATGCATCTCGACAATACAATACTTTGAAAACAAAAAGTAAATAAGAGATGCTTCTCAGCAATACAATTTCTGTACTAAAATTCAGTAATCTTAAAACTCCTATAATTATCTATTCATATAAAAATTTGTAATTGTGGATTATAAAGTTTCAATAAGAACAATAAATAAATTAAATGACCTAAGAAAATATAGTAATATTAAGCATTTATAGTCGATGAATATTACTATATTTTCTCAATAACTTATTTAGTGTTCTTATTGAAATCTTGTAATATATAGTTGAGGTTTATAATTACTGATACGACTTTTTTCTCTGAGTGTAATGATGGATTAATTAGTAATCGTACTTCGCCAGAAAAACGCACAGATCTGTAATCTTTCAATCAAGAGAACGAAAGTTCGACGAGAGAGAGAGAGAGAGAGAGAGAGAGAGAGAGAA
>NW_012130067.1:3915386-3917695 GCF_000143395.1 Atta cephalotes | reverse complement strand
GCTAATTTGTCGTTATTTTTTGGAAACAGGAATCAATACGATTCAATTAGATACGATCTACTTAACGTCGCAAATATTTTGTTGATTAATCAGAAGAAGGAATTTTTTCGAATTGACCAATCAAAGAATGCTTAGAGGAGAAATATCAAGTCGAAGCGAAAAAAAACACACGTAGCGTTGTTATGCAACTGCTCGCGTTATGGTATAATTGCATTTACGCACCTCGGCCAATGCGAGAGACTAACGATGTGCACACGCGTGAAAATAATTCATACGCATGTTATTCACTGCATGTCCATTTCAAACCGCCGCTTTCTAATACACCATTGCTCGCGACTGCATCGTGAAAATGCGCAGCGCATGTTTCATGGTGAAATATTGCGTGAGATTTTGTAGCTTATCAAATTTTTCTGGAAAGCAGCATGCGAAGAATCGTAAACGTACTGCGACGTAATTCATTTCATACACTTCGTAGTTTAATCATACAAATATATTGTCACTTATACAAATTGTTATTATGCGTGGATTGACATGTTTTCATTTACGCCGTTATAATTTCAAATAAATTGGCATTCGAAATGGAAGAAGAAAATTAGAGCGACAGTATTTAACGGTGATTTGCACGCGTATGTCCAAAGATCGACCTACTTTCCGAAGTGACAGTCGACGATCGATCGAGCCCTAGAGAACGTATATTTATTCACGCAATGTCAATTAACGCCGCCGTCGCCGGCGTGGCTCGCTGTAACGGTGACCCGCTTCGTCAAGGGCTAAATCGATTCAGATTAATTACACTGCACAAATCGACATCGAAGTACTCGCTCGGAACTCGCTCGCTCTCGCTGCTCGATCAGCTGATCGATCCCGGTATAGCACGACGATATAACTGCTGTTACACACCGCGCACCGCGTTACGCAATCGGTCTTCATGGCGTTTAGAGTCCGCGATGAGAGGAACCGCGCGCGAATATAATATGTTCACGCACGCATTCCGGTGCGTGCCCAACGTGCACTTACGCAATCGCAGCCGAGGTCTCTCCTCTCCGCGGCGCAGCGGCCGGCCGTTTATTTACGGTGAGTGGAGAGTATGTACATCTCCTTTCGTGGATCGGCAAAATAGAGCCTCTGGCAAATTATTGATGCACTCGGGCAAACATTTTCCCGACAAATAACAGTTTATCGATGTGATCACTATGACATTGTACGAAATGGAGGATGATTGGCAGATGTAACGAGCATGGAGGATTGATCTATTAACGAGCTATCTATTTTTATAAATTCTGTACCGAAAATAAATTCAAATTTTATCGGAGTTATCATTTGACAAAAAAGTAATAAGTAATTCCTTATACGAAACATTAATTTAAGTATTATAATGTAATAAAGAAGACATCGCGTGGATCACGGAAGTATATCGCAAATCACGGTAATTTATTTTTGTACGCCAAAAAATAACATGCAACTCATACCGTAATAAAATATCCTTTTTCCGACAGACATTACCAATTTCTTTAGTATCTCTAGTATGCCACGGCCAAATTCAAGAACGTAGCACAGCAACAGTATCAAAAATTCACTCGATGCATTCGACATCCATGTGCGCACCATTGGCTGGCGCGCCATTCCTGAAACAATTTCGTGAATACACGACCGAACTACCGAAAAGAAAAATAAACAAATACTTAGCGAGCACAAAATTGCGATCACTAACCGGGGATTATAACAAACAAAAAAAGCGTATACAAAAAATCGTTGAATCGCAGAAATTCTGTCTCTGAGAACGCCTACAAACGAGCTTGATTATCGAAATCGCGTAGCAAGCATTGTCACACGCGAGTAAGGGCGCAAAGTTACATAACGTGTGCAAATGCAAGCCAGCAAAGCCCATGACGTCGCGATGTAGGCCTCAGCGACGTGCCAGAAACGAAAATACTCTCGACGAAAATTCGCGAGATCGTTTCTCGTCTAGTGCTCAAATCGGAACTGTCTGTGTGTGTTGCTGCATTCGGCTTAGGTTGACACCGCGAATGACCGAGAACTGTCTCCCGACCCCGGATGTACCACGGCCTCGTCGCGTTTAGGACAAATTCGTGGGCGCTGCTGGCCTCGAGACGACAATAAAGACTTTATAATAGAATTTAATTTTAAGTACCGAGACATGCACATTTCCATTATTACACGCCGCAAACATCAACTTTGTTACTCAATTCTTTCTGCGAAAATAAAAGAATTAAAAATAACGTATATATATATATATATATATATATATATATATATATATATATATACTATATAGTATTACTATTATA
>NW_012130067.1:3901992-3914665 GCF_000143395.1 Atta cephalotes | reverse complement strand
GCAGATGACTATACTACAGTAAATATATACATTTTTCTTGAGTTAACACTTTGACTGTGACATATGTAAGACATTTTTATCAATTACCACACATATATATATATTATATAATATAATATATATAATATAATATAATATAATATAATATATATAGAGCAGAGTTGGGTAGTAAGTAGTTAAAACGTTAAAAGTTAAAAAAAAGTTAAAAAGTTAATAACTTTTAATTTAACTTAGTTAATTTTAAATGCATTAAATTTTAACTTAAACGTAAATTACTTTTAAATGTTAACTTTTTTTAAAGAGAAAAAATTTTTTTATCTCTTTTAAATATCTTAGAAAATAATAAGATATAATAAGACTAAGGGCGTATATTTGTGATCTGTTCATATTTTAAGACCATCTTAAGTAATTTCTTAAGAAGCTAATACAGCCCTCTGTTTGCTTTATGCGGTTGTGCCTTATGCCATAAGCCTTGGTCCGGATCTACAATAGGTGTTTTAAGCTTTAAGTCATAAGAAATTGACCAATTACAGTCAAATATTCTTCTCGCATTCGATTGTAATTGGTCAATTTCTTAAGACTTATTGGCTTAAGACTTATTAAAAAGTAATCACTGATCTTATATCTTCTCTATGTGCTGGCTGTTTTTGTAAAGTTACATAATTTATATAGTTATATCGTTATGTGTTATATATTTATATCACATATGAATAAAAAAATTAAAATTTAATTTACTTAATAATCTATATTGTAGTTATTTAATCTCATTTGAATAAAAATTAGGACATTTTGATCTAAAAAATAATTTTTTTCAAAATTAACTTTTTTTTTAACTTAAGTTAATTCAATATTGACTTAACTTATATAAGCTAATTTTTTATTCCTTCAACTTTTAATTTAACTTTATTAATTTTATAAAGCTATTAACTTTAACTTTATTCAGTTAAAAAACCCCATTAACTTATTCAAGAGAGAGAGAGAGAGACAAATGTACTAAATTTTAATAATTGTTTGAATAGTACTAATATATTATTATTTTATTTATGAAATATAAATATTTGTTAAATAAAATATAGTAGATAAATCAAATAATAGTTCCAGTATCAAATAAATATATATTTACATTTAGTAAATATTCGTCTAGCACTATTCAAATAAATATTTATTAAAATTTAATACTCTTAATTTTTCTAATTTTTCTCTCAATATATACATACATATTTTACCATTTCTCATTTTCTCGATATCAAGTTTCTTGAAATATGATATTTAGACACGAAAGACTTGTGCAAATCGTCAGAGTATAATAAAATTAAGATTTCTTGCTTTGCATTCATAGCCGATTGACACAGATCTAATAGTTTCAACCGCAAAACTTGTATGATTTTGTAAGCACGTGCAAGCACGAGTGACATACGACCATATGTTTTCGACGCAACAGAGAACAAAAGTAAAGGTCGAGGTATATCGTCAAAAACATTTTTTATTAGAAATACAAGCGCACACATCTCGCTTTTCAAGCTTTTGTCGGAATCAATGCATTGAAAATATTGCATCGCCGAGTATAAATGCCAGAGCACCCTTATTTTGAGAAAAAAAAAAAACATGCATGTACGGTTTTTTAAGTGGAAAATGTCGAGTGTGAAATATCGGTAAAAAGTGAAGATGCACGCGTATATTTCAAAAATACATATTTTACATGAGTCTCTCTGACATTTATATTTTTTCTGTGTGTTTACATATTCCCTGTATTAAAATTGTAAATGCAAGTACAACAAAATGTAAAATCGGATAAAATGTAAATTTGTTTCGTGCACATGTATAAATTCTTTATACATCAATATTTAAATATGGATTTTTTAAACAAATATCCATGCTATGATTAACAAAATAAAATCATTCGATATTAAACAATTCTTGTTAATTCAAAACAATCAGTTATAACGAATTAGTAGGTCGGATTAATGTGACAGCAAAGCAATATTTTCTATCAAACATTGAAATAATCTCTTCCAATCATATAGAGAAATATTGAAACAATAACGCGAATGGTTCGCTGCCGAGTAACAATGTTAATGCAGCTTTCACGTGATCGAGGCAAAAAAGATCCGATTAACCATTTTTACGATATTGTGCGGCCAGTTAAACGTGATGTAACGCGTGTTCGTGAATTTAAGAGCAGCTGCTATCGAATGCGTTCTGTTTTTATGCATCTCCCACCAAGTGCCGGGCGCGGCGCGGCTATCTTGCGCTCCTTTTAGCTTCTTTTTTCGCGAAACCAGTGTAACCGGTTGAGCGTAAGGCCGGTAGGCAACGAGCGCGCGTTCGTAAGTTCAATACGGCCCCCTTGTGCTTTTCTTTCGTTCGCGGAATTTCATTAAACGTTAACATCAATTACCTGGAACCTCGGACGGTAGACAATGAGCACGATGCACATATTCTCGGATACATTATATACTTTGTTAAACGCGCGTCTTATGGAATGAGATGATTATTTCGAAGAAAGAAGCTAAATTAAAAAAAAAAAACTTTTCAAGAAAATTGATTATTCAAAAAGAGATTAAATTTCAAAAAAATTTTTCCCTCTCTGTATTAAGTGTATTCGATTAAAAAAAGCATTTCGCCAAGAAAAACGATGTTTAATATATTTACGCGGCCCACAATGCACGTGTAATGTATGTAATAATATAAAAAGGCCATAATGCATCACGTTGAATACGACGCGAAATATTCTGCGGAAATTGTATTTGACGAAACGTCCAAAGAATAATTTATCTATCAACATTGATGGAAAAATAACCGTTATATCCAATTTACCGCTAGTTGCATTTTATTATTTTAGATATATCGGCATTACTTGTTATAAGCAGCTATGTTAGTGATGAATTCTATACTTCGCATGGCTTTTAAGCGGCCAAGCAGTATTGGAAAAGGTTACAGATATTTACCAAAATATCTTGCAGGGAGACCGGCATCACGGAGCACGTTGACATATCCACCGGACAAGAATGCTCTCCTTCTCGACACCCGGTGCCCGATCTCTGTGCCTGTCTCGCGTTAGAGAACGAATGTTGATTTACGATATCAACGATATCAAAGCCAGTCTCGAAAAGGATACATCGGCGCGAATTTCATTCGGCCGGAGCAATTTCTCGCGCCGGCGAGGCAATTTCTCGCGCGAGCGATTAATCTCCTCGGGGAACCTTCTTAGCAAAGAAAAATTCTCGCCGGTAAAACACGATGCAGGTATAAATCGAGAAACCGATATGATATATTCTGTTACACCGTATCAGTGGAATCGAAGTAGCGTGGATTAGAAAAATGCCGGTAATAAACGAGAGAAATCCCCACTCATTGTCAGCATAAAATGATTCAGTTGATACGCGCCGAGGAGATTAAAGTCAATTGTGAAACTCCGCTTTCCATTGCTATACGCGGTTTATCCGAAAATTAAAGCGAGAGCGACAGACACTTCGAGACGCGAGTAATCTTCCTCGAAATACACTTCGTGCCTACACACGCGAGAGCGTTTTTTCACCGGAGCTGCGGAATCTTCCATCAAAACCGAAAAATATAAAAAAAAATAAAAAAATAAAAAAAATAGAAAAGAAAAGAAAATAGGAACGAGAAGTGAATCGATGAATCAGTTTGACTTACGAACGGAGACAGCAGACAGCGTTTGCAGCACTCAATGAACGAAAACAGAACCTCAGGCATGGGAGCTGCTCTGAGCGGATTTTAATTAGAGGATCGACTGAACTCCTCGGCCTTTCTCAGCGCGCGACACACGGCTCGAGGGATGCGTGTGTGGTCCTTTCGCGATGCCCCCTTTTGTCGCGGAGAACGAACGCACGAGGAGGAACCGGACTTGCCTTCACCATCGAAGGAAGGTCGACTCGGTACTGATGCGCCTGGATTCCGCCGAAGACTCTCCCCCGACGCGTATATTAAATTAAAGACGCAACACGGGGGCATTGTGTTGAGCCTCACCGATTCCCACCGTAATCCAATATCGCGGCATCAGGTAATCTGCAAACGTCGACGATATGACGGAGAAAATGAAAGCGACGAAATGACGGCGATCGATAATCTCCCTAGTGTGTTACTACCTTTCGATCACGCGTGTGCTGCCATGTTTTAATTTTCTCTTCCTTCAGCTCGACAAAAACGTTAAATGGGCATGAAATGTCAGGGGTTATTCTCGAGCGATACATTTTTAAATGACATATTTTTATTAACCTTTGTTATGTTCTCGTGATAGAATATGATGTATGGGCGTAATGGTTCGAATTAAAAAAAAAAACAAATGTAAATATATATAGCTAACGAGATATTAATAGACGCGACGGATATAGTTTTAATAAAAAAAAAAATGACATTTTACGAGAAAAAGGAGAGCAAGTACGGAAAGAATGGAAGCTGTACGATTTTTCATCCTACATTTCGTCCGACGAATATAATTCTCTCCGAGTTATACGCGCCTTTGGTCATAAAATGCGGCCGCCTATTTTTACATGCAGCACGGATAAAAATAGGAAAAAATGCCGCTTCCCGTGAGGTAACCAGTTTCAAATTAGAAACTGCCATTGAATCTTCTTTCTTGCGATCTCATCGCGCGGCTTTGTCACACAGAAGCAAAAGAAAGTGATATTCACCGTGATATCGAAGCCGTAATTCTGGCTCGACGCCAGGATAAAATGACCAGGCAACACGGGAATCGAGGTTGATCCTTCGGAATTACAAGGAGAGGCGATTTAGATTGGGAAATTAGATGATACCGAAGCCGAAATTATCCGAAATATGCTGGCCATTCTCACCTTCTTAAAGCCGTGAAACGAGAATGCACCGACGTTCATCCGCATTTTAATAATCCTTGACTTTCGCTTCGAAAGCTTTCAAATTCTCCATCAATGATGGAGAACAGAATGTTATCTGTCGCTCTTTTGACCTTTCGTGCACAGATAGATCGATCAATCAATAATGATGATTTTGTTACCCGAAGACTTTCAACTTTGAAATTTTTTGCTGCAACAGCTTCGTTCAGGAAAAAAGATTAAGCGATCAGTTAGATTAATGTTTCCCAATGTAATTTAAATTCAATGAAAATTCATGATATTGTACACTTTTTTTTTATACAGACTCGTTAAATTATTATTGTTACGTAGCTTTTCTGTATTACAGCTATTTATAATTTTATAGAAGCTACAAACATTTGACATTACATGACATACACAATCTGACATTTCTATCAGGAAAATCGATTATACCTTGACAAGAGTTTAATTTAAATACTATATAACTTGGCCAAAATTTATAAGGATAATAGATAAGATCACAAAACCCTTTCCATTGCGATCTTAATCTCACGTTGCAAAACACCGAACATTTCCGACTCTAACACTACGCGAGAGACACTCTTGAACTGGACGATACCGACGCGAGACGAGCACCGAGAGTGGTCGACCGGTTCCTCGGCATCCGGTCGGATGACGAGGGAAGAGCGCCGCCGATCGATTTTCGTGGGGCGTTCCGCGAGGGTCTTTCAAGACGTCTTTCGGGTAGGATGGTCGGCCAGCCACTGGCCGAGATCGAGATGCGTGCAGGTCTCCGAATACAAACGAGTGTGGATCGTAAGATACGCGTGAGCGTGAACATTGGGCACAAGCGAACGAGCGGGTGCGTGTTGAAACACTCTCGCGCTTCTCATCCAGCGAGCACGCATATTTCTAATTGAATCGCCGCTGGAATGCCATTGTTCATCATCGTAGTCTTGTTTTCGGTACGTCGCTCTCGATGAACCGGAGGACCTTTAACCTTCCAATTAGCCACCAACGCTTTTCATCCTCTAACGCATCTCGGCTAATAATCCATTTCGCGATGGCTAAATTTCCAGACCACACGCGCAAATCTCGTTTATTTTATAATGACTGCCTAGAACATTCATAATACGTTCATTTACATAATAACAAAGAGCAGATTTAAAAAATGCGTGCTTCTTTTCAATCTACAATCCTTGGATATTTGGGTACTACGAGGAAGGAAATCTTGGTCATTGCTTCTCCGTTAAACAAGATAATGATGTTTGCGCGCACGAGAATAAGTATGTATTTAAACGGTACGACGACATTTAAATGGAAGTCAACGAAGAACGTCCGAAACTCACTGCTGCGTGTAAAGGCCGTGTCGTATATCTTCCATCTGTAATAAAGCGCTCAGAAAGAGCATCGTTCAAGAACGCCCGCGCAATGCACCGCCGAGCTGCGTTGGATTTCAACTTTTGTACAAGGAAGCGCGTCGTTAACAATGCCAGATTATTCTCGACGCACGTTCGGCATCAAACTGATCAAAAATACTTTCCTTTGAAAGCTCGATTCTAAAGGTTGTCAATTTGGAGAGAATTAACTGCAATAATAAACTGCAAATTTTTTTCTAAATAAATAAGATATTATCACACAAAATGAATCTTCTTCTTTTTGTAATTATTCATCCCAGCAGGCAATTAAATCTTTTATGCATGCCCTCGCCCTTCCACCAACGGCATCGTTGATCTCACGAGCCCTATTATTAGATCCTCGTATGAATGTGCTCACCGTGGCGCATACGACAATGGGGAGAAGATTACTATGCGCTGCACGTGCAAGGGGTAAAATTGGCTCGTTAGCACGCGTGCTTTAATTCCCGACATAGGGGATAAGATCATCTTTCGTTCATTAGCCAATCGTTTCTGTAACAGTGATGGATCGATATGTCCACATGATCGACATTTTGTCGTGATTATGGATCCATTTTCTGTAACTGAATTAACGTACATCTTTGAAACTTAAAGTGAAATAAACATATGTTTAATATTTAGCGAAACAAAGTTCTAATGCAATCTAGAGGGTGCGAGAAAAAAGTTCTAGAGTGCATTCTAGAGTGCGTTCCGGATGGCACTCACAATATTCGCGAACATTATTTGTTCTTATTTAACCAACAAGAATGAAATGATTTCGATCTTTGCGAGCGTCAAGTGGAAAGAGACAAATCGCTGATTATAATATAATTGTGTACACCAATGTCTACTAATACCTAGTAATGTTCAATACCTAATTTTTATATTCATTAATGCCTATTAATATCCATAAATGCCCTAGTAATGCTCTACAATGCTCAATAAAATCTCATACCGCCTATTATAATAGATACCCAATTCTTAAAGTAGCAGCTTAAACAATGCTTAGTAATGCCCCAAATCTATACATCACAATGCCCTCAGTGGTTTATCCCTTGAAATGTATTACTAGTGCAGAAGTAAAAAATAAATCTTATATTTATATGAAGACAATCCTACCGATAAATGTCCTCATTGAAATAATAATCAACACAAGACCGCAACACGTGTCCGGTCGCAAGTAGCGGGCTTCGCGAAATCCTGTTTGTCTAATCTCCTTTCCTCGATGCTTATGACAACGAACATGACGCCGGTGACCCCGTCTTACCGGATGTGTCTTTATCATACCAAGAGATACGATCCGATTCTTCCGCTCGATGACGTCGCGCCGTCGCGCACAGCACGACGTATTTTACCATGAATTGTCATAACTTAAATCTCTCGGAAAAGCTCTTGCACTTTTGTAACTTCTCATTGAGGACGTTTATATTGCGACAAGATTATCAACTCAATTTGTCAAACGACACTTCGACCATTGCTTGTGTCCATGCACGTTCCACGAGAATTTTCATTCTGCAGGAATCATCATTTCATAGGAACGCCATTCGTCCCATAATTTATGTTGATTGATTCGCATTTCTCGCGCGCCAATTTCGCTGTGCAGATTAGCGTCAGAATAAATCGCGGCCGCCACTGTACCTAATCCATCACCATCTTCAATTCCGTTCGCACGTGACACGAAACGAGCACCGTTACACGCTCGGTGCGATTTCGCGACCGCAATTTGGGAGAGAATTGCACAACTAATCGCAACGCCTCAGGCAATCTCGTTAAATTGTCAAACTCTACTACGTGGATTGCGATCGTGCACTGACGAAGGATCGAGTGTCGCGCGAAGGAGAGCCTCTTGCAATTAATATTCATTATGATCTATCTTAACAAGGGACTCGATATCCGATTCGCACGCTTCGTAAATACACCGGAAAATTACGAGACGTCTGAAATTAATGAAAGTTCCTCGCGTGGAGGCGCCATCGGCTATATATCGCTCCATGTTCCTCTCGTAACACCGAACTCGTCGTACACGAACGCACACCACCGTCGGATAAATATAACCGGTGAGACGGAGTTTCGGGCCAAGGTCATCGGTGATTCCGAATTGTACCGGTGCTGTACCGAAGATAATCACATCGTAAAAAATACTGTCCAACAGACGCTAAATATAATAATTAACCGATCACAAGTGATACTTTTCACAGGCATTTAACGGCTATGTGACGGCTAATTTTGACGTCACCTAGTTGATCGATTCGCGCGATCGGTCGCGATTGTCGTCTTTTCTCGTAGTGCTTATCGAAATTGCAGCGTGAAATTGCACATTGTTTGTCGGTTCCGTAGACTCACGCACAACCGATGTGCGTTTACGCGTGCATCCATCACGCACATCCTGCAAATTACAAAACGGCGGATGTAAATATTTTTACCGACTGCGAAGAGACAACGACGGACTCGACTAATTAGAGGTTCTTCGAGGCGCGGAGGTAAGCTATGTCGAGGGGCGAGCCAGTCGACTAATTTATTGGAAACTGCAAGATTGGCCCTGTCAGACGCGCAACAAAAGGATATTTACTATAAATATATCTTGCACCCACGGAAATGACAAAGAAAAAGCGAAATAAAGTAATGGAGGAACGGGAAATTCGATTATCCTCGTCGCCTCTCGTTATCTCTCGAAAGGAGCTTCTTTTAGAAAAGGACTTCTCACTATTACCTATTAGATGTAGTAAAAAAGAAATCCATTATTTTTGCATGAAATTGAATGGAAAAATAATGTATTTCTTTTTACTACATCTAATATATTATAATTTCGTATGTTATTTTTCTAGCGCGATCGAGATTTAATGTAATCGACTATAAATAATAAAAGAATAAATGATCTGAAATTCCATATCATGCCGACATTTAAATCAATAAATAATTACATTGTAGTAATAGGGTAACGCCTTATTGAGAAGTAACGCCTTATTTATAACGTTGTTATTGTTATAACTACTTTTCTCACACTCAGAGAAAAAAGATGTACCAGTAACTATAAATTTGTAGTCAAATAATACCTCAACTATGTATTATAAAGTTCTAATAAAAATAATAAATAATAAATTAAGAAAATATAGTAATATTAATCATATATTAATATTAGCCAACTATAAATGATTAATATTACTACATTTTTCTTAATTTATTTTTGTTCTTATTAAAATTTTATAATTCATATATGTTTGTTTAAACTAGAAAAATATAATTATTATGCCTTATTTTTAAGAGTATTTAGTTGAGTTGACTATTTATTTGAGATGCTATTTCTCTATCAATTAATATTATACAAATATTGTTGCCATAACTATACTTTTATAGTGTTGAGTACTAGATTAGTACTCAAGCTATTACTCTATAAAACTAGTTATGGATATTGTAATTGCCAATGTTGTCACAAATTTCTCACAGTGCAGTAATGGTTATTATCATTACAATTACTATTTTCAGTAACAAATAGGCAACGACATTATATATTTCCTTATTTAATAATAACGGGGTTACAAGTTTTTTAAATAACGATAAATATAATCGTTACTTTTATCGTCATTTTTACATGTTATATAAAACATGCGAGTTTTACAAGAATATTAGGTTGGACCATGAAATTAACTATAACCACTAGATCTCGTGTTAAAATGGAAAATGAGTGACATAAACAAATGTCACTGTAAAAAAAAATTATTAGAATTGATAAAACAATAACAGAAATTGTAGTGACTCGTTAGTTTTTGAGTAATGATAATGGTAACAAGTTATTTTTTTAAATCAGTAAATAAACGAGTAATATAATAACGAGTCACTTTTCAGAAAAAAAGAATGATATGACGAGTTATAAAGTAACTTTTATAAAACAACTTTCTCAACTCTGTGTAGTAGTACATTACAAATAAATACGTAATAAATCCTTTTTATTGTATTTTTCGATTAGCTTTTCTACATTTGGAAAATCGCTATTGCAGCTACAATATTCGTTTCTGTTTATGATTACGATACGTAATAACGTGAATCGACGAGAATTGCGATGGAATGAGTTAAGTATTTTATCACGAAGAGATGAGTCTCATTACTGGCTTGATGTATTCAATCGCAGTTCGATAGTTTATCTGTTTATTTGTATGACAAAACCCATTAGCACATTATCGCCAGAGCGTGAACACAAAATGTGTAAATCGACTGATCCGCCATTATATTATACGTTATGAATATCATTGCGACAGAAGCCCAAGCGGGTTCATCCCTTCGAACGATGCGAACGAGGCAAAGAGGATGAGTAGGCTTAAGTCTTCGACCTGCATGTATAAGCTCGTGTATATGTCGATTCTTTTAAGCCTCGTTAAGACCGACTTAAACTTTAATTGAAAGTCTGACCCTGGCGACAGTCGGTGAGCCTTTTTTGTCTGCAGAGAGAGAGAGAGAGAGAGAGAGAGACAGAGAAAGAGAGAGAGCCTGTGATCAGATGCATGCGGAGAGAGATGTAATAAAGATACTCAAGCTTCAACTACACAAATAAACGAGGTACAATGGAATTTGCGAATACGATTTCAATGCTCGTTACTTGAAACCAACAGTGAAGTATGATTTAGTTCGTTGTTGCGTAAAACGGTGAACGATTACAATTCCAAGCGTTGCGCGGGATAACCGTAAATCCGACTATAAAGTTATCTGCGGCAAGATTTATAGCTATTTCTCTGACATATTGTGTGTTATGAGAAAGGTGAAAAGATCGCGAAAGTATATATATATATATATATATATATATATATATTTATATTATATATCGTCACGAGAGATATTCGGACGCGACGGAAACCGGCGTCCTAGTTAGACGTGGCCCAACATTATCGATCTACCCATCCGTATACATGCCGAACCTTGTCGTTGACGAAGCCCCCGTTGTGTGACTCAAGGGAGGATGTACTATGTGTATATACGCAGAAACGTGCCTCCCATATGTGCATAAGTACACACACGAGATGCGCTCGCAGTATTTCCTCCCACTCGAGAATTCAATATCATACCGGCGAGCCGCTCGATAGTTGGATACCGGACGACTATGTTTCGAGAGGAAAAAGTCTCATGCTCTCTCTTGCAAAGCTAACGAAGGGTAGCTCTCGACTCTCGGCACGCACGATTTACATGCTGCGTACAGTCGGAATATAATGTACAAAACAAATATATATGCACGAGGATGCAAGTATCATTAAATGCGCGACGCGCGCTGCGTCGTCGTGTAATTATGCGAATTGTGAAAATCATGCAGCAAAATATAGACATTGGAGTATGCGGAACGAGTTTATTTTCTCAATTTGGAGGTTGTGTTGGAGTTAAATTCTTGGCGGAAACCTACAGAAAGATCAAATATGAGCGAAATGTAAAGCTATGTTGTTAGGTAGCGAAACAGAGAATATGTTTCAAACAAAATTTACGTCGTTATCCAAACTCGGAGAACGGCAATTACCTAAATGAGACACATCGAATGGCGAACTGCGGCATGATGTGCCATTTACCATTGCGTACGGAATTTGCGTGGCATCGCGCAAACGCGTTTATTAACGTTTGGCCGCCACGGCTGCGAGCAATGGTCTGAAGTAGACAAGTGGTTCGCGATAGGCCTATTATGTCCCGCTTAAGTGCAGCTGCGAGTAGATACACGCACATAAGGTGTGTACACGCACACGCATTCGAGATGCGTGTACGTCCACACGCGGACACGCGTCTTCGCGCGAGACATAAATTCACTCTCGATGAACCCGCCTGATCGACTCCCTTCACGAAGGTACAATTATAGTGGATCTTTCGTACTTCGTCATGAACGCAAATCATCCAGCAGCATTTGGAGTAGACAAACCAGTACAAGAGCTGTTCCCGGAAAAACAGATTTGCTCGAGTATCTAAAAATTTAGCGGGATACAGAAAATAATAATCTTTGAAAATAATCTTGGATCATTAAAATAATTATGTATAATAGAATGCTTAATGATGAGAAGAATGCTACAAAAAATTTTGACATTCTAGCAACCAGCTTAAACATCCCATATGTAATTATTTTGATAGTCCAGTAATATTATTTTCAGATTTGTATCTAGTTAAATTTTTTGACACTTTAGCAAAATTGCACTTTTCATGTTCGAGTTGCTTACACTTTTTGCATTTAAAAATGTCCGCTTTCTGTCTCCAACGTCCGAATATATATTTATATATTTATAAACGAGATAAATATAACGTTTTAAATGCAAAAATTTTTCGGGAATTCAAGCAGAACGAACAAATCTATAATTAAAGCAATTTTTTTAACTTATTACACAAACGTGAATACAGACACGTTTGGAAGAAAAACTCTGTTAAATTTATGCGCAATTTATGCGATTGTTAACAAATAAAAGTAAAATCAACGTTCTTTCTTTCTTTCTTTCTCTCTCTCTCTCT
>NW_012130067.1:3897867-3901341 GCF_000143395.1 Atta cephalotes | reverse complement strand
CTTCTTCTTCTTCTTCTCTCTCTCTCTCTCTCTCTCTCTCTCTCTCTCTCTCTCTCTCTCTCTCTCTATTATGCAATTCTCTCATTTCGTATGCATGTCCTTTTTCCGGTTTACGGTCCTCAGAAAATGCGTTGCTCGCGTATAATGTAAGCACAGGTTGAAAAGACCAGTTAAAAAATTAACATGCTAATCTACCGCTCGTAGGCGTACGAGAGACCAAGTTAACGCGCGGTCGATTGCTCTTGCGAGCTCGTTAATTATCTCCCCACAAAACTACCGCTAGGAAAATAAAGTGGCTAGCGCGAACGGCATCTTACGTTGGCTAGACACGAGAGACGTTCGGTATATATACCGTATGTGTTCCGTCACGGAACGCGCCCGTCCTCATATATTGCGGATACGGGCTGTGCGAAACCAGAGGAACAGAACGCCAGCCAGAGCGTGTCGCATTGTCCGCTGACTCGGTGATACACATTCGTCACTGTGAGGAACCGTTGCGCGAGAAAAATTCATAAAGGAAACGCATGGCTCGCTGCACGAACATAGAACACACAATGGGTATGTTCAATGGATAAAGAGTGTCCGATACAGCACGAACGAACGATACGATAGTCAGATGTAAAGTACTCATTTCGCGGTAATACTACTATGAAACCGAGTAGCAATAATATTTCTACATTAATATATTAATATAACTACGTGAACGTCTACTTAAACATTAATTTTAGTACACAGTTTAGTCGGTTTTAATCTCGATTTTAATTTCGCCTGAAATACGAGTATACAAATTTAATTTGCAATCTCTCGACATGCGTAAAAGCATCAATTTTAATTAAATTGTAGACTCAGCGTTTTCGAGCAACCACAAAGCAAGTGAATTGTGGCAATAAAACTTTCTATAGTAAATATCATATTATTCTGGATTACACGAGCGGATTTGAGCAGATTGAATAAGTAAAGAAATCGAAAATTACATTTTAGAATTATTTCGGAACAATAAATGAATTTAATCTCTTCATTAGACATGTGATTTGTTCATATCGCCATCGTTCGCTCTGCAAGATATTATTTATTCTTTGTATCATGGGAATACAGAGTGTAATATCTTTTCAAATACGTTTGTGTTTTGTAACCAGAATGCGGTTGAACGAAATACATTATAGAAGTGCCTGCGGCGAGTTAAGCTTCTCGAGGGACCCACGGAAATACTGCGACACGTTTCCATCTCTTATTGAACTCTATAAAAGCCTTCGGACGAGTTCCGAATTTCGTAGAGAGCACGAAATGCTTTTGTGGCGTTTTTTGCAGAGCGAAAAATTGTTGCGGGAAGAATAAAATTCTTTATTAAAGGACTGCGACGTAGAAATTCCATTCTTTCGCGACATGCTGCGCTTCATCATTTTTCATTCTATTAATATCGAAAATCCTATCTATACCTATTAATGTGATAAATTTTTTAATGAAACGTAGCGAATCAATTTTCTTTGTTCATCATAATTAGAATTCTTGAATTCAGCGCTCCGAAACAATCAAACGACCTCGCAAATACAAACAATAAGGAATCTCTTGGCGCATGCATACACACACACCTACCCATACACACACACACACACACACACACACACGCGCGCGCGCGCGCGCGGGATCAACGTCATCATCGTCTCTTTATCCGCGACAGTGCATACACACCTAAAGCGACGACTTACCACGTGAGCTCTGTGATGCTGATGGTGCATAGTGTGATGATGATGGTGTCTCTTCTCCTTGGTGTGATGCTTGGCATGATGCTTGCTGCCTCGGTGCGGAGGATAAGTGTGGTAAATCATGTTGACGCCGTAGCAAGGTGGCTGGCGTCACCTGACCTCGACAATGCCGCACTTGGAGACACTCATCTGCTGGCCACCGCCCTGATGATGACCCGTCGTCAGACCAGCCGCACAATTCCCCGGCGTCTTTCTCGACACCGACGTTGCCGTTTCGGCAGGTGACTTTTCGTTATCGTTCCGCGTTGGATCTTCCAAAGTCATATCTCCCTCATCGTCAATATTTACGGTGAACGCGACCCGATGATGAGGCATCAGCTTCACAGTGGTGCCGATCGGCGTCACCGTGGTGGCTGGATCGAGCTTCACTAAGGCGGCTTGTAATTCTAGAGCGTCCATTTTCGCAAGAATACACAACACTCTCCTCTAGCAATCTCACTAAAATTACCTCGTTATCACTCGGTCTTCTTGATTGTTCCAAAAGAAGTCTTAGTAACAAGTTCACTCTCTAAGGTGACATTTCCACGATTTCTCCGGGTTTCGCAGGGCAAACTGAAAGCTCCATCTGATGGCGTAATTGGTCCAATGTAAATTGATTGAAGATATTTTTATCTCGCCATTGAAATCTTTAACGAGTCAGACTTTCTTCCGCAGAGTTTCACTCGAGGACGTCGTGAATAATTTTGATTTATCGAGATTCTTCAGCGTCGTATCACATCGAACCACATATGAATGTTCGTCGTCTTCGTGTGATAAAGAAGGCCGCTGATCGCGTCTTGATGTGCACTCAAAGATATCTCGGACTATGTAATAATAATTTATTAAAGTTCTTCTGCAGTTCTCATGAATTATCTACACATTTTAGAATTGTCCCCAAAATTATAGTTGTGTTAGAATCAGAAAATATTTTGAATAATTTCTAAAGTACTTCCAAAGTACTTCTGAAATTTTAAAAGATTTATTAATAAAAAAATATCAAATCACTAAAAATCTTTGTTTACGTTAGCAATTTGATATTTTTGAAACACATGCGCTACGCAGAGAGAGATAATCGGTTTCGAGAATATCTTACAAAAAAAGGCAAAGTTTTCGTGATCGACTCGATTGTGTATCGATCACGCACGCATGTCGGTCCTTACGTGTTACTAATTATCGCGTAATATCGATCTGATTACACTTGCGATTTTTTCCTTGCGATGGGAACGTGCAAAGGAAATGGCAGTTTTCTGCTTGGAAAATGGAATCGTTATACATTGATGGGGGCAGCTATGCGGCCTCTGTCATGGTCATTATCCGCGAATCACGAGGTCGCGTGACCGTTCTTCGTTACATGCTGATAAACGACGATTCAGTCTGTCGCGTCTACTGCCAGCTACTGTTTTGTTTTATTGTGCCATCCGCTAATCACCGCAAAAATACCACAAATGCAAATTTGCGGCTAGTACACCATTAGACATACTCTAAATACTACTATTTCACAGGCAGAAGACAATCTGATGGCTGAGGTCACTCAGAAACCTTCTAATAAGAATTTAAACATGAAATAACCATTTTTGATTGGTCTATCATGTTTCAGCAACTTCCGAGAGAGAGAGAGAGAGAGAGAGAGAGAGAGAGTAGTACGACTACTATTTATTTATTATAGAGTGTACGTAGTTAGTTTACGTTAGTTGTTAGTTTAGTTTTTTAGTTTTTTTATTAGTTAGTTAAA
>NW_012130067.1:3891211-3897778 GCF_000143395.1 Atta cephalotes | reverse complement strand
CTTAATAAATANAGANCACTAATNTATATCTACTATATATGTACTNTATATAAGATATATATATATATATAATATATATATATTATATATATATATATATATCGATTCGTTGATCCACTCGCGCGCTAACCTTTCCGATGGAAATATCTCGCAGGCGAGTTCTTGGATTGGATATATGAAAGTAAAATGCGAGTTTACTCTTCGGTATTCGATTTGGTCATCTCCAAAGAATGACGTCAGTACTGCACAAAGTGTCACTGTCGAGACGGAAAAATATAAATCTGTCCGTTTCGTTTATTGTTATCTCTGTATTATTTTCGTTTTATAAACCTGTTTGAATATAGATATATTTCTTTATATACTTCAGATTGCTTCCTGAGATCGAAGTTTCAAATTGCTTCTTGAGATTGAATTTCAGTTATCAAAAATATTAATGATATGCATAGATCGAAGAACGAGAAAACGAAGGAAAGAAGAAAGAGAAATAAAGGGAAAGAGAGAGAGAGAGAGAGAGAGAGAGAGAGATGCTCTTTTCTTTTACATTATTGAAATTATTAATTGAAATCCTTTCACAACCGATATCATAGTTCCCACGTTTCGAAAGCCTGGAGGCTTTCTTTGCACACGTGAGACGCAGCCGATCGATGAAAAAGCTAAAGGGCGGGATAAAGGGGAATGCATCGGGCTTTGTTTGAATCTGTAGATTCGCGCACGGGGACGGATTTCCTGTTATGAGGCAGCGGCCTCTCATCATAGCGTGATTCATATCCTGATGTCTGGCGATGCTCGGCTGGGAGGTAAGAAAATTTGCATACAGCAGTCTAAGAGGTAGACGTCCGTATATCCGTGTGCCTCCTTTGTGTGTTGCTCCTTTTGGGAAAGAGTCGTCTGTAACCCGAGACTCTGAGAGACTCGCGCGTATCAGTGGGTGGAGCATCTATATGTCGCTCGAGAGAGGACCACACGAGGTGTATGGTATCAAAGATATACAGCGAGATGCAGCAATTGCGGAGCTTACGCGTTTCAAAATTCAAAGAGGAAAGGTCAAACGGCCCTTTCTCGATCATCGAAAATTCGCACGACAAAATGTATGTTGTTTTAAAAAATATATTTGTTTTAGAAAATACATATTTTACAATTTTTTATTTTACCTTCTATTTGAGTTTGATTGTCTGTTTGATTTTATCTCTAATTTGAAGGTAAACTTTAGACTGAAAATAAATTGAAAAATTAATCATAAAAAATATAGATGAGATTAGTAGAGAGATGAAACCCTTTTCAAACGCGATTTGACCTGACAGTTTCGTGGTAGAACTGATTCTAGCTGACGAGCGAAACGGAGGGATGACGATTCGGTCGATTAAAAATCCGAAGAGAAACAAAAGGAAGAAAAAAATCCGCTTGGTCGCATTTAAAGCATTTTGTAAAATCCTTAAAAAATTCACACAAATCTAAGCCGCGATCTGCGGAGAGAATTACAAATGCACGCCGCGTAAAATTGGCGGCGCGGTGGCGATTGTCGCTCGGCGAAAGAGAAAAAAAGTTACGCCCATTTTACAGAGCTTTATCTTACTTTATGCTCATGCGCGACCGAAAGTTGCAGCTGCAGGTATTCGCGGGAGGAATTTCAAGGGCGCTGCCGCCGAGCCAACCCGAGTCTCGCCTCTTGAAAGGACGGTCAGTGCACTGTCGAGATCCTTTGTGCAAAATCGGGGGCCAGCGGTGCACACCTAAATCACGTTGGCGAGGCATTAAAAGCTATTAGGACGCCATGACGCCCACGAACTGCGGGTTCTTCGATGAAAAAGATCAACGTCTTGGTTCGGGACGCGCCTACCTGTCGTCATTGTTTCAACGACAGTACTTTGCATCCGCCATTGCTTCTATATGTGACGGGCGTCACATTATATTACAGTGTATTTAGTAGTTACGATAGGTACTGCAAGAAACGGTCGACTGACCAGTATCGTCGACCGGCTCATAAAATCGTGGCAATTCTGCAGCACCAGTCGCAAACAAAGAACTCAAGAGTCGTACGAACAAGCTTCTTGTTGGGTCTCGCCAAGATTACTTAAAGCTGGTACTTAATACCACTTTACAGCTAGGATCTGAGTGAGGTGACGGTTTTATTGCTGCTGATAAAGTAATGGGTCTAGGTGAGGTTGTACGATAGAGTTATCTACTCGAATCTCATCGGAAGAAACTTTCCAAACCAAGAGAGTTTGCGACGTGAATATTCGCATCACAGAAAATATATTCGAAATAACATTATACAAAGTATCTTTTATCGTAATATACAACAATTAGGAAATAAAGACCTTAAACAATTACGCTAGATTTTTAGTGTTTAAATAATGCATCAATATTACTGCGTTGAAAATTAAATTCGACATGTAGTTTGCAGGATTGGATACGGTATATAAATTCACACCGAATTATTTAAGCACTAAAGATTTCCGATTGATCATCATTTCGAACTTTCATTTTCTATTTATTGTATATTCGAAATGCTTCGGCAGTGTGCAATCGTGAGAATTTGATCATCAAAGAGCGATGACTGGGCATCGTGTGTTTCGCAGAACGGATCTTGAACCGGGCGCTGGACAATGACTCTCGCAGTGTTTAAAACGCCACGATCTCTATATCGTCGTGAGAGATGAAGAAGTGTGAGGGTCACAATAAAAAGAGGAAGAGGAAGAAGAAAAAGAAGAGAAGAAGATGAGAAGGAGAAAGAGAAAAAAGAGGCACGGTAACCTCGTTCGCGCTTCGCAGTCATAATGACAACGTTACTATCCGTTACTATCCTGTAACTACTCGGCATCAAGCTACAGATAATTAAAGGGCGTGAACACTGCAAGACAGGTACGCATGCACTCGCGCAAAAATACCGGAAGTTATTCCCAGTCCGAGCATCGTTAGATCATGGTAAAGTCGTAGCGGGAGAATTTGCACTTAACTGTTCGTCGATAGAGATTCGATCTCACGTTGCCGTTAATCTCCGGGGAATGTGAAGACTCATTGCAAGGATATGATCCTCTCCATTAGAAAATAATCTAAAGAAGATTAATTTACGACCGCTCGCGCGCGTTGTCGTGTATTCGATGACGAGTTAAAAACGTGACGACATTAAAAGTCTAATTGCTCCTTTCGGAATTTTCTACATAACAATCAGATAAAAATTGCAATCCGAGCTGTGGTCGCACATTTTTCGTGACGCGCGATTTCATGCTCAAAACAGTCATGCGTTTATACGACATGAGTAAAAAACAGAATGGAAAAAATAAAAGGCAGTACCGTGGAAGCGAGATTACATTGTAGATTTAATTAACGCGGTTTCATTCGCTTTTTCAAGCCCCACTAGACCGACCTATCCCCTGTGGGGAACGCCCGCCGTACCCTCATTTCCTATATACAGGATCGTCTCGTAAGTTCTCATTAATCAATTAAGCGCAACAGTATAATGAAGTTTATTAATGGACATCTATAAAGTGCCAGGCTATTTAAGATGGTATGCCGCGATGCAGTCCCGTCATATCTCGGGACTGGTGTACCGCTAAGTTGCTTGCTCGCTCAAGCAATTATGTACAGTGATAATTCGAAGTTATGCGACGTCTCCTTGCTGCCGTATCCTTAATACGTTTCCCAATACGCTATGCCACGTTGCAGCCGCTCCCACGTTGTGCAATAGCTGAAATATTACGCGAAGCTTTAAGAAAATATAAATCGTAATGAAAATACAAAGTTTGCAACGCCCGAGTAATTTTGCATTTTGCAAGACCTCTCTATAGAAGAAATTCACCATAAATTTCTAATTAATTCTTCGTACTAGCTCGAGAAAATGAGTCGAGGCAATTGGGGCTCTATTCACGATCCACCGTGATTTCATGAAATTGCAATATCGAGTGAGACACGATACCATCCCTGTCCTCCATCGAGGAAGTCCTTAAAAGCTACGCGTGATCGAACTCGTGTGATAGTAGAGAGCCAAGAACTTCAACCACCGGTATACGTATGCTCGAACCGAAGCGGAGCTCGATTACGCGATTAACGTCGGCATCGCACGAAACATCGATATTAATAAAGGGGGATGTGAGCAGGAAGTGATGGTGGGGTATACTTTCTATTAACTCCGCGGTGTTCACGGTTAAACACGAGTACAGATGAAGGAAGGGGGAGGGCAGAAGTTAACCGCCCGTTATACGTGGATGCTGGTAACGATGGGTGGAGGTCGCAGCAGATTTTCTTTTTTTTATTTTTTTTCACTTCCTTTTCTCCTTGTACCCTTTCCGATGCGGTGCAGCAGCGACTTGGCACTTAAGTGAGGTTACATGATGGGGGTCGCTCGTTATTGCCACATAATACCGGTCGCCACGTAAGTGCTAAGTGCAAAAGCCGTTGCTGCTGCTGCTGCTGCTTCGGGGTTGCTGCCGCAGCGAGATTAGTCCGGTAACAGCGATTATCGGGCAATAACGAACTCTGCGGGGCTGTACCGTTTCTCTCTTATCCTTCCAGATTATCTATAAACTACTGCGATTCTTTGTACTTTTATCCCGAGCCGTTTTAGATGGCGTATATCGGCAACCTTCGGCGCACCTAATAACCCTTTCGACACCACGTTTATTCTCGCCGAAGGGCATGACCCATTTTTTCAGATTTTCTACTTCTTATGACCGTGACGCGCGCCAAAGAACAATCCATTTATTATTTCACGCATAATTCGAAATAACTGTAAGCTGTGGTATTGCAAAATATCATTAAAATTTTATTAAAATTTAATCTTTATAGAACGGGGGTCTCTCATTAAAATACAGCTTTTCCTAAGTAAGATTTATTGTAATTCATTATTTCTTGCTTTAAAATATGCCAGTGGCTTTTAAGCAAGTGGCTTTTCTGTTCAATAAAGGTTAAACAGTAAAATTTTATTAAAAATTACTTTTAATATTCAATTAATTGCTGTTTAAAAAGACAATCAATAAAATTCACCTAAAACGTTTACAAATAAAAGAAGAAATCTAAAGATAGATATTTATTTTAAAAAAAAATCAACTATCGGATCGTTTCTTTAAACCTTGCACGGATAGAACGATTTTGTTGAAATGTCTAAACATTTAGATACAAATCTAAAAATAATAATTTTTTTAGACCAAAATTTTTAGATAAGAATTCAAAATTTTTTTAACATTCTAACAATCAATTTGAGTGTCTTATCTACAAAATTTTGGTCTAACAAAATTATTTTCGGATTATCTGTATCAAGCTAAATTTTTAGACACTTCAGCAAAATCGTTCTTTTTGTATGAAGGAAATGTGGACGCAATTCAAACGTCGATAACATTGATAAGGTACGGCGAGTAGTTTCTAAGTGGCAACTGCCCAAGGAGTTCGAATGGAAAAAAATCAGTGAAATCAGATGAAGAAAATGCATTAGATATTACATGGAATGGAAAAATCATAAACCGCATCCATGGAATTCAATTGAGTCTTCGATTTACGAATCGCGTTCGTAATAATTGAGAAAATCTATCATCTAAATTGATTTTTATTGAACATATATCGCGTGCTCGATAAAAACAGAAATTCAGCACTTAGATGTTGATAGGTATTGTTAATGCAATGATAATATGGCAAAATGATGTTGGATTAAGTTGAAGATAACAATATCAAGTTATCAGATAAAATCATAACACGTGTAATAACGAACATGCAATATCTTTACTACACCGCTAACACTGATCGATAATAATTTTGTTAAATGAGTAATTTTGATTCATTTATATGTATTTTTTATGTTAATTCTGAAAATGAAATTGAAATATTTATCCTACACGTTCCAATTTTTTGTAATCAACATATCGCCTTTTAAAAATGCACACATTTTGAATAACAGCTCGTTGTAGAAATTTTTAAATTAAAATGATATTTATTTTTATTTGAATTTTATTTTTATAATTAAAAAAATTACATTAAATTTAGCTATAAATCATTTATTTAAATCTAAGCAGAAGAGATATCTAAATAAGTAGAGGAATCTTTAAATGCATGTTATTTATACTCAAAAATCCTGACTTTATAAATTTGGCAAATAGATTTAAAACAAACGCGAAAAATACTATAAGAAACATCCTATCAGACAAATTTAATATAAGAAAAGTGAAATTTTATCGATCAGTATAATGTAATAGAATATAATTCTATAATACTATTTAGGAAATACATATGTCCGTGTCAGAGAAAGGCGTATTTCCGCGTGTCATTTTTCTAAAGCTCCGATAAGCGTTCGGAGGAAGTTGGCGATGCTGTAAACACACCATAGTTTATATCCAAGCGTGAGTTTCACAATCGCCGGCGGACATTCACTTGCGATAACTGCCGCATCCCGATTGCGCGAGACGATTTATCGATTTTCGAGGTAGTTCAGTTTGCGATTCAGCGGCCGAAATGGTTCTCCGCGGAAGTATTTCTCGATCTTTTACGACGTAATTCCAACGATAGTTGTGAGATAGACTATTCCAACCGGAAAACTTGGACCCCAATTGCGTAGACTCGTCCGCTCTCTCTCTCTCTCTC
>NW_012130067.1:3882635-3886408 GCF_000143395.1 Atta cephalotes | reverse complement strand
TCTCTCTCTCTCTCTCTCTCTCTCTCTCTCTCTCTCTCTCTCTCTCTCTCTCTCTCCCCTCCTCCTTTTATTAATTAATATAGATAATAAAACAAATAAACAGAGCTGAAACTTGAGAACTGTTCATTATTCGTGAAGTATGCAAAAGGAGAACGACAAAATATCACAAAACGGCGAAGACAAACTGTATCCATTTGCGACATGTAAAGAGATTATGGAGGATCTCATATAAAAGCCCGACGAATTGCGCACAAATGCGCCCGCTCGATGGAAATTCTCGGGCTGTATTTTTCACAAATTCCGAGGACTGAAATACTTGTAAACTATCCATATATATAACGAGATTAAACGATCTTGTCTCTGTACTGTAATTTAAAATAATAAAAAATAAAAATCTAATTAAAACTCATACTTATAATAAAATCTAAATCTATATAAAAGTCTAATTAAAACTCATAATACGTAGGAAGTAAATAATTATAAATATAGAACATATAAATATAGAACAAGTGACGCAAAGCGTTTTAGCTCAAACAATTCTACGATATAATATCAAGCAAAAGGAAGAATATCGCTTGCACTTTATCATGTATACGTGTCAAGAATGGAGATAGTCTACGACCGCGGCAGTTTACTTCGCACTGTAGATAGAGTACCGAACGGCGGGCGGCGAACCTGATTTACATCGCGTAACCTGTGGATCTCCGATCGGGAAATGGAACCGGGTGAGGAATTGATGTCGCCGGCGCAAGTAATGCATATTCCTGGCAAACAATTTTTTCCTCTTTACTCTCTTTTTTCTTTACACCTACGTTGTCAAGGTCTCGGCGTGAAGAGAAACATCTCTCTGACAACGAATAGCTATTCTCTGGAGATTTTTCTCTGAAGCATAACTCGAGTTATACTTCAACTTTCAAGTTTCAAAGTAAAAAATTTGAAATACTAAAGTACTTAATTCCTCGCTTTTGACGACGCAACGTGGATGATTCGTCTATTTTACATGTCGATCCTTTCTATCACCTGCTCTATCTCGCCTCTTCCCACGAAACCAATTTACGCCTACGCCGATCTCGCCTAATTCCGTTCCTTTGAGCTTCCGTATCGGGCATTCGGACTCGCCTGTTGCGCCCGATTCGCGAGTCACGACCGATCGATCGCCAACCGATCAGCATCGGTGCTGAACAATAAATCAACCACCAGCCGGGATTTGCTCGAGCATGGCCAATAAACACGCCCGGTTAATGATTTATCACGGCGGTGTATTAGACATGTATGTGCACTGTTCACGATGTATTCGTAAACCGTTTCTCCGATCTCTCTCTTTTGCGTGGTCGGAATCATACTAAAATTCACCGAATCACATATACCATAATGGACGACAATAAAATCAACCAATCGAGAAATGCGATTTCAACAATATTAAATTTACCTGTAATTTCAGCATGAAAAGGATTTCTTACATTTATAAAAGTTTCATATTCGTTAAATATTATTTCGAAATTTTTGTCTCCCTATTCTGAATTACTGTTCTCATTAAACAGAATTCAAATATAACCTTTTTTTTCGTGATAGAACAGACAATATCCGAAACTTCATTGTACAGTAAGCATTTGTTGCAAATTTTAATCGCATAATATTTCTCTACTAATTTTCTTACGGATTTAATAGCTGATTTATGAAGCTTGAAGCTACGAGTGTGATTTAAAATGTCTGTTCAAATATAATAATGTCAGCATAGATGATTCACTTTACGCAAAACGCAAGGGTAAACACTTTAATTGTCCTTTTGGAAACTTTCATTAGTCAAAGAAATATTTTAAGATTCTGTACACATATTCTTCATATTCATATCTTTTCCCTACACTGAAAAAAAAATTTATTTAACTAATTAAACACATTTAGTTGTTTGCAGATTTGATTCATTCAACAAATTTTATTTAATCAAATTTAACCATAGTCTGCTTAATATTTGTTAACAGTTTGTTAAGCAGACTACGGTTGAATTTGATTAAATAAAATTTGTCGAATTAACGAATAATTTTCAGTGTACTGACATCTATAGAAATTTTATTTAAATTCTTGTTTTTGAGAAATCAGACATCATACATATTAAAATGGAGAAGACAATGAAGAATATCATTTTTCACATTAAAAAAATTCTCGTGTTCACAGTACTCGATTCCTGATACATGCTATATGCATGTCTATAGAATTTAAACAGATAAAACAATTCTGCATTTACGGATCATGTTTTCTTTCTCGTAATGGTTCCGTTTGAGTCATTCCCAAGCATTCGTATATATCCGCGTTCGCCACCTGGGCTCTCTCTATCGCAGGTGACCGGGCCTCTGGACTTTTACGCGCTCCTCAAATGTATTTACGAGCAAGCCGGGAACCTGGACCTGGATGTGGAACAAGATTCTTAATACAAGGATATTAAGTTGTTGCGAGAGCGAGATGCCGTGACGACGTGAGCGATCGATCGATCTCGTCGAGGGCGAAACCCCGATGTCTCGCCAGACGAAATGTGTCCCATGTCGATTCTACGAGAATGTTCCATTTCGTTCCGGTATTTGGAGAATGAAAATTCCGGAAAATACTGACGAGAGAAATTACTGTTTGCGCCAAAAATTCATCAAATTGCATATTTCTGCATTATCTCAATTCGCTGTTCGAATCTATTTAAATTGCTCATAATATAAAATTTTGGAACGTATAATGTGCCGTTGTATAGATAATATATTAAATGAGATACACTCTTGATACTTAATCTATTTACGATGTTGAAAGTAATCGATTAAATCGCTGAGAAATACTCGTAGAATTCCGATGCACTCTTCTATTTTATATTATTTTATATCAACATGTATTTTTCAAATGTGTGTGTGCGTGTGCGTGTGAGTGCGCGCGCGTGTGTATGTGTGTGTGTGTGATTATAGATTATGGCAAAGTTTAATCTGTGACATCGACAGATTTGTATCCGAAGCAATTTTAATTAAAGGCCTGTAATCCGTCTGTAATTACATGCGGAATTAAGCGCATGATAGGCGCTTAATTGGTTTAATTGTTAAAATAGGATTTACATTAGTGCTTTATAAATTTTCGTTATCAGCCATGTGCGACGATAAAAATGCGGATCTTGCACGAACAATTTATTAGGTAGTAGTAAATACGGCGATTATAACGCATTGATAAAAGGCTTTATGGTTGGCGAAGTACATTTTATGAAAATGAAGAGCTATTCAGAGTATTATATCGTATTATGGCTCATTAAATCCAAGAGATAGTAATCTCTGTTCGTATCGCATTCGAAATTTCGGTACTTTCTGCTTTGTATCAATTTTTTTTAAAGAAGATGTAGTGCAGTTATTCTCTATTCTTACCTTATCTTTTGAAGATTAATTTACACTCTCTTGCAAATCAGAATAAAAAGAATTTAATAAATTAGTATATTTAACTAAATATGTTCAAATGTGCTGGCATTGATTTTTTCTGGCCGTCAAACGAGGCCAGAAAAAGATTGTTGGTCATAGCTGCGACGTGATCGCTATAGACTTTATGAATCGTTAGTAGATTTTTCGCGGATTGTCGACCACGCAAGTCTCCCACACGCGATCGCACGTGCAATCGAGCCGATGTATGCAGAATCGCGTGCATATATTTCCGGAAAAATATTTCCGAGACAAGAAAACTATCGATGACGCGACTACAACAAAAAGCAATTACTTATTCATGCTGATCCGTTCTATCTATTTGCTCTCTCTCTCTCTCTC
>NW_012130067.1:3851554-3881519 GCF_000143395.1 Atta cephalotes | reverse complement strand
ATTTGTCTCTCTCTCTCTCTCTCTCTCTCTCTCTCTCTCTCTCTCTGTCTCTCTCCAAAATGTAATTAATTTTCTTACTAATATTTTGTTTAAATACTTTTTTCTCTGGTATTTAACAATGTAAGATCTTTTTTCTATCGAAACTTTATTTTTGGATCTTATTAATCCAAACGATATAATAAATTTGAACAAACGAGCAGTATTAATTTACCATATTAATCGATAGTTACATCTATTATTTCATTAATTGAGAATAATTCAATGATTATAATTACGATACATCGAATGACGAATTAAATTACGAGTCATTCAAATCTTGTTGCCATTTCTCAATAACCTATAGTTTCCAGACTAACTAATTTGCAGCTACTAGGTCATTCAAGAGACGCATGCTATTTGAGTACAAAGCGGCACATGCCTCTTGGACAATTTAATCAAACTGGTGTCAAATAAATGCGGCATTATATGTAAATTCCTACAAATACGGACTTGCATACATACGTGATCAATTCTCAAACTTGTTAATTTTTAATTATTATGATAATATACTTTTATTGTTTGACCAAAATTAAAATAAATAATTCTTTCTCACGTTTTAAGAAGTTTTATCGGCATGTGAACTAAAAACTAAAACGGGTACCACTCGATGCGAGAACTGACTCATCGAACTCGATTACCGAGCCGATTCGCGCGTTATGTACTTTCTCCCGTCAGCCTCGTCTTCGACATAAAGTAGTAGTAAAACGGACACAATGGGAAAGAAGAAAAAAAGAAGCGCACGAAGGAGTCTGGTAAATGGTTTCGCATTCGCGCTTTCCCACCGGCAATGGCTTCTCGCGAGGTCGTGTCGCGATGCCGATCGTAAATCGAGGCAGCAAAGTCAAGGGTTAGTCTTGGTGTATGAAAATTGCTCAATGGTACTCCTGTCTCTTTTTCTCTATTTAATAACTTTAAAGATTTAAAAAGAAAGTAAAGATAAATCTCATTAACTACACAACTATAACAGCCGATGCTGCTGCAACAACCGGCCCACCATGCGAGATCGAAACAACGGTGTCATCGACCGATTCAAACACTCGCACACTTTTATCGCTCGATTTTCCCTGATTCTCCACGTCGACAACTTCCCCGAAACTTCTTTCCACTACACGCGCACGCAAATACGTTTCGAGAACACTAGACAAGCTGTACACACCGGTAACTAGCGGAAAAACTGGCTCTTGTAAAGATAGCGACGAGAGCGCAACACGACACACACGGCAATAATAACGACGACAGCGACAGCTTCGGCGAAGCGCACGTTCGCGAATCCCGATCGGAGAGCACGACGACTCCGGCGCACGCTGGACCACCCTCGAAGCGCCCGCGATTCTGCGACTCACCCTCCTTCCGTCTCCCGCTCGCTCACTCACTCGATCACTCACTCACTCGCACACCCGGTCCGGCGTTATACCACCCTTGCCGGGCTTCCTCCCTGTACCCCGCGCTTTCCATCTCCTGCTAGAACGAGGGAGTTCTCGCTGGGGTGGGATCAATATGAGTTGGGCGAACGCGGGAAATTTGCGCGCAGGTCCTTCTCCACCCTCGACGCGATGGTGGATACACACACTAGCCTCTCCCTCCCTCCACCTCCTGTCGTGTGTTCTTTACCCGCACCCTCCTCGTCTGTCCTACCGCCTACATCCGCGCCCACCGTTCTTTTTTTTGTCCCTCTCCCCCGTGTTTTCCCTGGTGTTCGTGACCCGACTCACGCCGTCCTCGCCGCGAGAGAAGTCGATGTTGGCCTCGTATGATCGTCCTGTTTCTTTTCAAGAACCTGGTAATTCACGCATCTCTGTCGCCCTATTCGAAATTAGCCACTGGCTCGAGGATACAGTCGAAGGACTCAGGTTGAGTAAATTTCTCTTCCGTCCCTCATGGGAAACAATTGCTGTCTCGAATATTGAGGTATACATTCTCACAGAATATCCTGTACACATAAACATAAATATTTCTCCATTCGTAGAATTTCCTACATAATTTCCTTTACAACAGTTATCTTATTATTTTTATTGTTAGATTCTTATACTTAGATGTTTCTTATATTCACATTTATCTTCAAGGTAAAGGTGCCTTAAAAATCTTTATCGTTACACTTTCGAGAAATATGATATGATGAATAATGCAAATATGTATGAGAGCTAGTATAACTTGCTAGACATACTATATTTATTGTACAACTTGAAACTTCTACTTTCCCGATTTTCATGCTTCGAGAACTCTATATTTATCTCCATCTCAAAAAGATTGAAATTAAAAAATAAATATTCGCGCTGTACAAATTTTTAAATGTTTCGCCCAATAAAGTCGATCATTTAGTCGAGCAAATCGAGGAATCATGTAAGAGATAGTCGCAATCAATTCGAGAGATAAAGTACAGAAATTTAATAAACTATAACGTGCCACATAAGTATCTGTTAAACAGATAACAGTCAGAAAAAAATATAAAGAAGAAAAGCTATAGATCATAAACTTGCGACACATTATGAAAAGAACGCTGAATTTTACGCTCTAAAAATTTAACTAAATACAAATCTGAAAATAATTTTATTAAACTATAACAAAATAATTACACCGGAATCTAAAATATGATGAGTAACGCTGCAAAAAGCTTTGACAGTCTAACCAGTTTGAGCATAATTATTTTGATGGTCCAACAAAATTGTTTTCAGATGTATTTAACTAAATTTTTAGATACTTCAGCAAAACCGTTCTTTCTATCACGCATCACGCAGTGCTCTCTGAGTCTCCTCGTTTTTAATTAGTACATCCATTCCTAGAAATTAAGCAGCTTTTATTTCATCCACAAGAACAGGTTTTCGCGATCGATGACTTTTTCACGGAGTCCCGTGGGAATACCTCAGCAAACGCCTCCACAGTTTAGCCATACTGGTATTAACAAAATCGATAACATGTCTGCACGTTTCGGGCTGTTGCACAAGACTTTCGAACTCGTGCTACTTATAGAAAATAAGACCATAAAACAGTCATATGTATCTTTAAGGATTAGATCTACTACTACAAAGATCTAATATTACAAAGATAATAATATCAATATTAATAACTTCAAAATAAACAGTAGTAGTTTAACTTCTTTAATCATGTTTTTATAATCATGAATATCACCTAAATTGGTTCGTTCATGCGTTTTCTCTAAGATCTTTTTCATTTCTTAGTTAATGTGATTTAGACTTAACTTCACTTAACCTAATGATAATATAAAAATTATTTTTCTAACTATAATTAATCACTGATGGTTTTGTAATGTGACAACTTTAAAAGTTACTCACTACAAAATTAGCAGTTTAACGATTAATAATAGCTAAAATAAAGAATACAATTTTTACATTATCATTCAGTCTCTAGTTAATAATAAAAAAAATGAAAAAGAAATGGACTTAATTCATTTCTAAGTCATTGATTCGACTTGCTCCTTCTTGATTTTATTAGCAGCAGATTTGAACGTTGAATGAATTTTTTCACAAATTCATGAGAACATCCGGCGACGCCCCATGTCATGGAAGCGCATCTTAGGGAACGACGATATCACTATATCCGACTTTCGACTTCACGTTACGCTTGGTCGCGTTATACACGGAGATCGATCCATGCGATACAAACCCACGATGCGACCGCAGTTATTTCTTCCGCTCTGCAATGGTGCGATCAATTAAACGTGCTTTTATGCAAACGAGCTGCACGATGCAAAACAAACGCGAAGATAAATAGATTTCCGATTTTCTGATTATATAGTGAATTGGAACCGTGTTCTCCGACGCGGCCTGCGGGTGCGAAAATATAAACTTTTGCTTTATTTGTTAGAAAAGTGCTAATTAACGCTCCCTGTATCCATGAGAGTTTCTGCGCGCTGTTCCTGTGAACTCTCGCTTCAAAATAAAGCATGGCCTCGGGTCTTCAGTGTCCCTTAGGGCGTACAGCACGTTCTGTGATATTATTAGTAAGTGATTTCTATTTGATTAATACATACATATATTATAAACGAATAAATTTGAAAGCGTTACAGAAACTTATACTGAACGTTATTAACTTCTTATCACCAGATGAACAGTTAATTACATTACAACTCACACGTTTGGAGAAAACCGTCGAGTGTTACTTTAAACATTTTCTCTTTCCTTCATACACACTTTTTCTTATAGATGTTATTGTAAATATCTCAAATTTCATTCATTAAACGATCGACAGCCCACGGAAAAACGATCGTTACATGAAAAGGGTCGATCCACTCTCACTGCTGTCAAAGTCTGTTATCTGATTATATACGGCCTATAGATCGTCGCCATGCCCACTCGCAATCACGTTACGAATTACTGAAAGAAGTTCCGCATATCGCACAGCTTCGCAACGGACAAGCGACACGACCGACGTGGTGCGTTTGACGTATCGTGATTACCGATGGCATGCGATCGTATGAGTGGCGAACATACACCACGATATAGATACAAAGAATCGCTTCATCGTTGCATCGGCGTTGAATTACATCTCATACATCGGTACAATCGCACTTCCGCTCCTTGTCGCATAATTATTTCGATCTCGCGAGTGACTTGAGAGTATAGAACATACACGCACATCGCAGTATACGAATCTATAATCTGAAAAAAGAATTTGGTTGCATTAATTGGAATTCTGATTGAAAATCAGAATTTTCTGGTTGAATTTATTACAATTCTAATTGCGATAATCAGAATTTTGATCGATATGAATCAGAATCTTCAGATTCATCTATTTTCAACAGAAATTTTTCTCAGTATAGAAGTTTGCGATTAAAATGCGAAACATAACACGAATGTCTAATCTAATATGAGAGAGACGAGACGACTCGAGTAAATCGCGCCAATCATTACAGATCAGTTTAGAGTAGAATTTCATACTTTTATATTATAATTATCCGGTCTTTGAAATGTCTTGATAAAGTTACCTTAAGAGCAAGAAATTATTATAATATAATCTGCTCTTAAAAGTTATAACATTTCTAAATCAAACAAGCAAAGTTACTTCTACTTGTGTATGAAGCTGCCACGATGAAATATGCTCGTTGAAATAGCTCACTTCAACCTGAAACTCTTATCAAACTGTCGCGTATTAGGCCACATTATGTCGTTACGGCCTACTCGCCAAGGCACCCATACTTATGACGCAATAAAAGCGGAAACTAGAGCGCCAAGCGTCTCAAATGAGTTCCATGAAAATATTAAACACTAAGCATCCGGAACTTTGCATTTACAAGAACGATCTGCAACTATCAGAGCAACAGCGCCCTCATATATCAACGAGATTACTGATTACGAGAATTCATT
Source organism: Atta cephalotes (assembly GCF_000143395.1). Classification (NCBI taxonomy): domain Eukaryota; kingdom Metazoa; phylum Arthropoda; class Insecta; order Hymenoptera; family Formicidae; genus Atta; species Atta cephalotes. Next base: position 3,876,159 of record NW_012130067.1, on the reverse strand, counting down.
CGGACAAGTCAAAGAGCTTACTCTAAATATCACTCATGCATATATTACGATAATCATATTTATGTTACGTACATCCATGATATTTAATATTAAATGAATGTAAAACAATATTAAACAGAAACATATTTTGAAAATCATTCGGTTGGAAAAGTCAGATTATTTTTATGTCGAATTATGTATGTATTATTTAACAAACAATGTTACAATGTCACAGTTAATTATTATAATTAAGTTTATATCATATTTATTATATTTTACAGTTAATACCTATTGTATTGACATTCACGAATTAATAATTTGCACGCAATTCCCAAGCAAGCATAATGAGACTCAGTTATTTCTACTTAATGCTAAATTAGACAAAAAAAAATCTCTTCTTTTTTTTCGCTACTTATAATAAGTCGCTATTTAATGTAACATTATGTGCTCAATGTGAACGGAATAATGAATCTATCTAAAAGATAGATAGAAAAGAACGAGTTAATTAATATCTTGTTTAACAAAGATGATTTTACCCGTCAAACTAATCTTTAAAATTCCTTGAAAAAGAAATAATGAACTTTTTATCCAGCTTAATAACAATATTTATGTTGTGTATAAATATTTATTATAGTTTATAAGTTTATATAGAAATAGTATATAAATATTTATGTAAGTCTACTAGAAATATACTACAAATAAAAATGCATAAAATTACATGCTCAATAAATGTGAAATTTATACAATTTATACAATTTATAATAAACGTTATAGACATATATTGTATATTTTTGTCTATTCTAAATCATTTCTTGTACATGTATAACATTTCTTTTTACAGTCATCATTGTTTATTTACAGGAGTTGGCTCGATCCGAAATGTAAAAAATAAATATCAGCTATCGACTTTACATAAGCTCGGTTACGAGATCGGTTGCCAGGGATCTCTTTAGATGCGTGACGAAATCCGTATTACAGTTAAACTACGGAAAGGAGAAGCATTTAGCAAGACAACGCTAACGGCGATACAAGGGATACAGTGGCCAATTTTACTAGGAATTTAAATCTCGTCGACCAGACGTCCATACGAGCACCGCGGGTTGAAAATCGTATACCCGCATTCCCGGAGAGAGTAGATGGGTTTGACAGTGTGATTGAGCGCCAAGTCGGAGGAGAGGCGGAGGTTTCTACATTTTTTTTTGCAAACCCTGTACGTTACCGCGGATCACACGGACGAATATTTATGCAATTACATTCATTTACATAATCAGATATAATGACTCGCATTTATCATCCGTCTAATATCTTCACATACGCACGAATGAATGTGCTCCGTTATGCGAATGGAGATAAAATATCGAGTTATACGGAAAAATAGATGGAGATTCGTCTTTTTTTTTTTACATCGCTCTAGACAATTTGCAAACAATTTATACTTGTTTAAACACGTATATAAAAAGTTTCAAATTATTAAATTACAGCTAATCAACATTAATTATAATTAATCATCAACATTTTTTTAAGAAATACAAATAAAAATAAAATTTATTTTTCGTTCTTGTTCTATTTGAATTAGATAGTATGTATCTTATTCTTATTTTTTTCGATTAAGTGAATATATGAATTCTAAATGCATGAAAATGTCCTGCGCGCGCGCGTGTGTGTGTGTGTGTGTGTGTGTGTGTGTGTGTTGAATTATTAAATTACAACTATCAACAATTATATCTACCAATATTTTTTAAGAGGTATAGAAATGAAATTCATTTCTCATTCTCGTTCTATTATCATATATAGACGGTATTTTATTCTTAATTTTTTCGATAATAAATAAATAAAATTTCATCTTGCTTTCACTTTTCCTTAAATGTTTATAAAATTGTCATTTACGAAAAGATGATACTTAAACATATGTAAGGTATATGTCGAAGGTCTAGATGAGATTTGCAAAGTTTAAGAGGTGTTCATAAATCGTTTTTATTTTAAGATTTATTTTAAGTAACATCTTAAGATAATAATATAGCCATCTGATTGACTTATTATATCTTAAATCTGTACTTAAGACAGTTTTAAATGTATAAATCGACTATGAATACGGTTTAAGGCCTAAATGATCACATCTGTGAGGAACCTCGTTAACAAATGAAAAAAAATATTGGTGCTGTCATCTTCACGTCTGCCTGTGGACTACATCGCGATTGCCTGCCTCGATAAAGCAGAATTCGATCTGTCGGTAACAAAGTACATATTACAGATACCCACTACACCCACAATGGTAACAGATTCGTTGTTATCTTGTGCAAAGAATTTACAACTAAGAATAAAACAGAAATAATTTGTTCAAAATAAAAATTACTTATTAAAAAATAATTGCTTATAAAATTTTGTCTTTAAAATAGAAAAATTAAAAAAAAACAATTAGCATAGAGAGAGTAATTTCTTCAAAGTCTTATTGTCTTCAATTTCTTCATTTTTATGGAACAAGATTATAAATCGACGCTACACTTTAATATGCATTCAGATGTAAACAGGATTTGAGATCGGATTTAAATACAAACCCATCGTTTTCCTCACCGCAGCGGTCTTGCGGTTTAATAACCGGAACTCGAGGTAGCCGTCGTTTGTCAGTTCATTAGCGCGCTAACCGCGCTCTAAAAAGAAAAGTCTTCGAAGGATCGTTCGCGCGAGACGCTGCGTTTCGATCAACCGGCACGTCCGCTCTCTACGTTGTAGTCTCTCGCCGCGAACGTAATAATCTTATTTGATTGCTTTCTCTCTCTCTCTCTCTCTCTCTCTCTCTCTCTCTCTCTCTCTATCTCTCTTTCTCTTTCTCTTTCTCGAAGGGGAGGGCTTGGCAAAAATATGAGAAATATACTGTATCGTCCACGCAGCGATTCTCAACCGGGTTGCCCGAGGGTGTCACGAACATCTCTCGGAGATGCCGTATTGAAAGACATCCGTTAAACGCAAACATACGTCGTACGTTATAAATAAATTTCTTCCGAATGGTGCAGGAAGAAATGTTAACAGTATTATTTCTTCATCACTAGACGAAAAAAAGATGGAGTTCTTAATAAGATTTTACAAAAGTATGAAATTATTATCTAATTAATGAATAATTAAATAAAAATACATTCTCGCTGAATAGATTGCGATTAAAATTTGAACTGTCGGTGAACATACAACACCGGTGCAAGGTGCCGGAATCCGCTTGTTTGCTCATGGCGTTATCTTCCAGACATAGAGTAACGCCATGTGCCCGGATCCAGTTTGTATCAAAGTGCATTCGGTCACCATCTGTGTTGACAAAAAGAAATTTCATTTCGAGAGGAGGGAATAAGAAGAGAAGCGCGCGCGGAAATGCACGGAAATGCACTGTTCAGGGATTCGAGGAAGATTTTGATCGCGGTTAATATCTTAAACCGTCTCCTAATCTAATTCCACCACTTATATCTCTCAGCTATGGACTCTGTGATAAACGATTTCGCCAACCAACCGTTCGTAATCGCGCCGAGACGATGTATTATAAAAGGCACCGTTACAATTAGCGTTTGCAACGAGCAATTTCAGATCGGCGCCCGCGGGACAAAAAGAGAAAGACAGGGAGAGAACCGAGGCTTATCGCAAGCTCCGATCGGCCAACGAGTCCGTGCACAAGGTAGGAAGGTGCAGGCGGATAAATTTCGTTTAACGTAACATCATTAAATCGTGACCGGTCCGCGCCGTTGAGCGCTATCTCAAAAACTTTTACGCGCGAGCAGGCAGGCGCGCGAATGAACGCGAAAGTTGCTGAAGAGAATAAAATTTATGACGATACGCGTCGCGGGTGCAACCTTTCGGCCGATGGGCAACGTCCGCCGCATGCTCGTAGCAACGGTTGCGAGTGCAAAAGAAAAAACGAACTACCGCGCGATTGCAAATTTATTCGACTCGCTTCGAGGCAAGCTCGCCACGATATCACCTTCTCGCAAGATGACATGCGATGATACCACCAATATGAAAGTGAAATAAATATTTTAAAAATAACTTTCAATTCACTGCGCAATACTGTTTCAATCAGTATCACTTTGCGTAACGCAATAATATATTTTTATAAACAGGATTGTTACAAATTTTTTATTCTGAAGTTTTGTAATCTTTTTTTTTATTTCCAGACAAAATTCCATAATTTTCCCTGATGCTTTCAATAATAATATTTTGACATTTTTGTATTTGAAAACTAAAGAAAGTAATTTAACATAGCAATGGAAATTATTTATATTAATATTGTCGACACTACTTACATTTAATTGTTAATTCCAAAATTGTGTAAATATGACGTACGCATATTAAACTTTTTTAAAGCCAAGAATTTTAATTTTCAAAAATTTGTAATTTCAAAGATTGTAAATTTCATTTAATTTTTAAAGAATTTTAAATTTCACAAAAGTTTGCAAAATTCTCTGACATTTCCTTGATATCCCTGACTGTTTTCAATTTTTCTGACTTTTTAATTTTGTGACTATCCTATATAAAGGAATACCGAGAGACGTTCTTGTACACAGAAAAAATTATTTTGAACTATATAAAAAAATGAGTTCTAAATAAATTTTAAAATCGTTTTGTTAGTCCATCAAAATAATTATGCAGGACGATCAAGCATGATGAATAATACTGTTAAAAAAGTTTTAACATTCTAATAACTTGAGCATCCTACACAATTACTTTGATAGCTAAACTAAATGATTTTCAGATGTGTTATATTTAACAAAATTTTTAAATACTTCAGCAAAGCCATTTTTAATTATGACAATCAATAAAACAATTAATAAAATGGCCATGTTATTATTATAATATTTACTATCTCGGAAATCATAATTTCAGCTCCAGTAACTTTATCTCGCAATCGCTACAGTTGATTTGAATAACTTTCGAGTGGAAAGCAAATGTACGGAGCGCGAAGCGGAATACAAAAGGGACTCCCGGCCAGAAGAAACGTCGCATGTCGCGCGAGAGTGGACTACGATGGCTCAAATGGCCCGTATTTCAATAATGATAAATCACCCTGGTTCGACGCAACGACAGACACGGTTGGGCTTGAAGATCTCACCGTGAGATATCACTGTCAGGGGTCTATCTCGTGGCTTCTATCTTATAGATAGTCTTGTTCTCTCCCAGACTCTACAGGGCGATTCAAAATGAAACAGCACTCTCAAAGGCATTTCGATCCTTCACAAACACGATATTTCCTATTGTCACCTATAGATTATGTTTCACCTATAGGTGTTCGCCTTAGACTTTCTTTTTGTACGTCAATCATGATAACGTTTGTCCGTCTTGTGATACTACATGGATGATTCTTATGACAATTCAATATCAGAGAGATATACTTCGTATAATATTTGTTCATGATGATGTAATACATTCGTAGAGGCATACTAAAGATTTCGACATATCAAGAAGCTTTTAGAAATATCGACATATTCTTGAGATATTCTTGAGATAAATTTAAATTCCTATGTGCGACGGGAAACTCACGCGCTTCTTGCAACATCATTTGTAATGATTTTCCTCGTATCGTGCTATTCGCGCCCGATCAGCAAAAGACTCCGTCCTATTCTATACGTGCTTCCAACATCGCGTTCATGTCCAGATGCGTGGCACGTAAAGAAATCAAGCGAAGATAACTCCTACACGGAGATATTATGTTGTGATATACACCCGACTGCCGAAGTATTACTCACCCCGGACGTGTACGTGTACGTTCACGGTCTCGTATTCACGAAAGCAATGAATACGAGATGCGGGATCAATTCAAACGACGGATTAAACGCGTTCGAGATCGTTCGGGGTCGTAAGAAGGAAGAGAAGAACTCGATAGGGTATAGTTATATACTTCTGTCTAAAGGCGTTAGCCGAATATTGGAATTTTCTCACGTCTTGTCATAACAAAATTCTCAAAAACAACCAATTTTTTTAACCGAATTACGAATTTAAATTTACAACATTGATAATGTTGCGCAGGATAAAAACAGTTTTGCTAAAGTATTAAAAAATTCAGCTAGGTCTGAAAACAATTTTGTTAGACATCAAAATAATTAATGTAGAATACTCAAGCGAGTGTTTGCAATACCATTTTCCAAATATGATAAACGCTAAGGTCAGATAATCTTCTTCTTAACAACTATTTAAGAAAAGGATAACGTGATTTTAGCGTTTACCGTATTTATTGCAAAAACTCCCTAAAAAAAAAAACACAGTCTTATGTATAACGCATAGTGCATAAAATGTAAGAGACTCAACCAATTAGAAGCTTTCCTTTTCATGAAATGAATAAAGATCATAACACAAAATGACATAAGTTTCATAAGGCTGATAGACTAATGAAAATCCGACATAAAGACGTCATGTTGAATTTACATAAGATGTTCATTAGCTATGGTTAATACAATAGTTTATGGCATTTTGTATGTGACGATCCTATCTCTGATTATTTGATAATTAATTGTCATGTTTTATGCATTATGAGTTATGCAAAGATCTGTGTTCCAGACTTAACAGTCCAGACAATCATCTTAAGTCCTACATAATCATTTTGATCCAACGAAATTAAACAATTTAAATATGAAATAAGTTCAAATGAAGTTTTCAAATAAAATAAATCAAATTAAAAATAAAAAAGCTTCTAAAAGTACAACGAATATTGTTGCGGAAAAATGTTTATTGTAAACACAATTAAACAATTAAATGTTCGATTCGCAGTTAAGATCCTCATATAAAATCGAAGTAAAGTTTTACGTAGTCGCTAAAATATGATACTAAACAAGATTACAAAATTGTTATCATAAAAATTGTTTGTAAAAAGAAACGTGGATAAATTTTTGGAAGAATATCAAAATCTTAATCAAACTTTATCGTACCTAGGAATTGTTGAATTTAATTTCCATTAAATTTCCATAATATTATCAACAAAATTATTTTTCAATCTGTACGTATCTAGCTAAGTTTTTAAATATTTCTGCAAAACCGTGGATACAAGGCTAATCGCATTAGAAAATATATTCTGTGTAATAACACAAATGAGTGTTTTTTCGGCGACCGGTTTGTTCTATTTCCAACGTGATGTTACACGATTATTTCCTCCCTGCACCTTGCACGTGTCTGTACGACATACGGCAGCCGCATACCTGATGATATGCTCTTTTCTCCCGTCGTACTCGTAGTCATCGCCACTTCTGTCGCCGGTCTTTCGCGCGCATCATCGTGAGTCGTCTAACCGCGTCAACTCTACGTCTCACGTACGCGATACGTAATTTGCCACTAGTCGACGAAACTGCGCGAGGAAAATCATAGAAATTGCAAGGGAATTTCTTTCAATGTCGCGATATGCTATTTAATTATAAAACTTCTCTGAGAAACTCTTTCCTTTATTCAAAATTCCCATCTTTTTCTTATGCATATTTCTACCAGTGCAGATTAATTTTAATCTCCTTTCAACTCGCTTTTTATCTCTTCCTAGTTCTTAGAACTAGAAAAAGATGAAGAGTAAATGCATTCGAGATTAAAGTTAATTTACATTGCTGGAAACAGGTTTTAATGCATTTTGATTATCACAGCGTACTTGGACTTGCGTTTTAAAGATCGAAAAAAGAATATCGTGCGTTTAGATTTACGTCCGTTCTTTTCACGACGTGTCGTTACGCCATCAATTTGTGTAATTCTATGAAATCTTTTCACGGTCATATTCGCGACTCTCATTTTGCCATGCGCGAAATCATATAAATTTAACGTCACATTCTCCGCGGCCGCATATAAATATCACTAATAATTTTCCGTCTGTAGACGGCCGTAATCTGCATGTCTTTCAACAACAGTGAAAATGCACATGTCTGAACCGGATGCGTAGGTTACGCGTCCCTGACCTAGGACGTTTCGATTTTATAGAGTTAAAAGAGCCAGCAACGAGTGTCCCGACCGTGAGAAGTACTGAAATACCCATCTAAGAGAATCAATAATTTCATGGTTATCGTTTTCGTTTCGTGGAACGATGATCCTCTTATCTTACATAATCGGAGAATGAGAAACGAGAGAACCGTATGGGAAATTTACATAATAGTGCATTAACGATCCAGTCAAATTTGTAGTCATTAAAGGGACATTCGATTCGCAAATTAGAATTACATTCACCCTCCTAATACAATTAACGTCCTCACATTCATCAATATTCAGAAACACACGGTAATCCCAGCGGGTATAACTCTAACGTTCACTAATAACATTCGAGAGGTAATGTACGGTTGAAATAGTACGACTAATAGGTAAGCGCGACCGTAAACAAATCTGCGGATATACGGTCGTCGTATTTATATGGATGAAACCATCGTACGAGGAACGTGCGCGCTCTGAAAACGTATGATAGAGAAAGGAAACAATGTTGAGAGAAAGAGAAAGAAAGAAGAGCCGAGCAAGTAGTGGCAAGAGCAAAGCGCCTGGAGGTGCTTCTCCGTTGAACGCGCGGTGTTTAAAATCAAACGGAAACCCAGTTTAAGACCAGTGTACCTCTCCAGCATTCACTAATAATAGAGCAGATACTGGAAGGTTAGAAATACGACTTCCTCCCTTTGGCACGCCGCGCCGCGTGTGCCCCGTGTCCTAAAAATAACGAACGGACGTTCGACACACGCTCATCAGAGCGAGGAAAGAAAGGGCGAGGATGAGCCGCAGGGCGGCTGCCCAATTCAAACAGTAGGTACCCCCGTGCACCAGCACGTGCTTCCACTTATTCCCGGCGATAAGCCATTGGATTTGTACGTGCGTGCGCGATTTATACGGTAGGCCACGACCCGGAAAGCGTGTGAACTTGTAACCCAGCATCGCTGGTTTCAACCTCGTGATCAATTCAAAGTTCGAATGAACGAAAGACCGAGAATCTTGAGGCCAGAATCATGTTTAGTCTGCCTACAGCAGGCCTGTCCAATTTGAGCTAAAAAGCTCCGAAGCTAAAAAGCAAAGCTACTGACATAAAAAAATCAATATGAATAAGATATCAAAAACTGTAAAATTTACAGTCTATGAAATCTTAACTTTAATCACATTAAATGTTCTTGCGTCGATGGCTTTGCTTTTTGGCTCCGGCGCTCAAATTGGAAAGGTCTAATCTACAGCGTATATAACACTAAGGCTCAGTTTCACAATTCACGCTTAATTCTTAATCGTTCAACTTATTCTCATCTCTTTCCAATTCTAGTATTAGAAAAAGATGAGAAATAAGTAAATCTCGATTAAGAGTTAACCATGAGTTGTGAAACTCTGGGCTGGTATATTCATACTCAATTCTTATATTCAAGACCGTCTTAAGTTCAGTCCTGAGATGTCACGAACCAATCAGAGGGCCGCATTAACATCTTAAGATAGAACTTAAAACGGTTTTGAAATAAGAATCGACTATGAATACCGCCCTAAGCTAGCTGTAAAAGAAAAAGAAAAATTGCTCAATGGCTGACACTCTAATAATGTCTTAAGTCGCTAATGCGGCCCTCTGATTGGTTCATGACATCTTAAAACTGTACTTAAGACGGTCTTAAATATAAGATCCGACTATAAATATCGATCTATATATAAATTCATGATTAATAATACCTACATGAATTTTTCGTTAAAATTATCTTCGATTTCGTCACAGATCTTTGAAAGTTATGCATGTACGTGCATTTTTTTTGTCTCCTTTGTCTTTCCGCATACGCACGAGTGCGTAGCTTTACCGCATATTTGCTTGGATTCAATTGAGCAAATAGAGAAACGTGGTTCTTCGTCTGTGAGGCTTTCCTCGGGTCACAGGATCGATACCAGTTGGAGGTTTGTGATGCGGACGGTGTTGTGATGCGCATTACAATTCTATTCGTAGGAGACCCTACACTATCGATTACGCACAGAAGTGGCTACATGTCGATGAACTCGATCTGTACATAGGACATCGTATTTCGAGATATAGTACCAGCATATATTGCCGTTTTGCATGTCGAGCTCGACTAAATTAGAGACTCGATAGAACTGGATCTCGTTTAACTCCAACTACCTTTTTTCATCAACGAACACGGATAAAATCTTATTTTCTGTGTAATTCCAAATAAAAAACTTTAATAAAATTTAAATGAAAGCACAATAATAACTAGATTTTACGTCAACGAATTAAGCCAGGTTTTAATACTAAAAATTATATGGCAAATATACAAGCGTTTCAGCTATCCAGACCATTTTTAATGTAAAAATTATCAAATGTCAATTAAATATACAAATCAATAAACTGTAAATATTGAATATCAGTTATAAACATAAAAATTAATGAAATTTAATAAAACTTCAACTTTTTTTTGCAGCTCTATCATTAAGATATTTAATATAAAAAAATTATGAAGTAGTTCATCTGACTTGCGATTATACCCAATTTGAATGCAGCAAAATTTAATTTCGTGCATTATTCTTATCATATGACGTGTCTTATCGTATCACGCTCGAAATGCTCCTGGTTATTCGCAATAATCACGCGATCGTAAGATGTCGAGGATAAGTGCACATCGTCTCTTCATCTATTCCGTCTGTCACCGCGTAATACACGATGTGAATTCTTGTCCAACGATTGCTGATCAATGTAATTGCATTGCCTTTCACGTAAGATAAGAGCTCGAAGAGCTGGAATCTCCCAACTGCGTTTATCGCGTGACATCGCGATCTTCGATGCTACTTCGTGAATCTCTCAGCTTCGATTTATCGGTCGAAAGTTCAACAATAAATAAATTTAATAATATTCAAAAAATTGCAACGGTTTCTTCTTCCCGTTAGAAAGCCCTAAATTTTTTTTTAAATTTTGTATCTGATAATACTATCTAGGTAATACAATACAATAAATTATACACGTCAAAACACGGAAGCCGTGCGAGTCTTACCTTAGGACCATGAAAATTAATTTATAAGACAGATAAGATGCTACTTTATGAAGCCACCGCTCTTGGTTAAACTTTTCAACTTGTCTTTCTCCGATCGAACTCTGTTGACTACAGCGTGTTCCGAAGCGGGGATCCCGTCGTCGTCTCGAATTGTGCTCTACCGATCACGCAAACGAGCGTAAAAGCAGGATCCTGACAGAGGCGTTAGGATCGTTCGGCGCAGCGAACGGCACAAAACGGGTTAAAAGCGAATTAATAGCAAGTTGTCCGGCAAAGAAATATGTCGACGCGACGGACGACCGGACAGTTGAGGATAGTCGATTCTCTTTCCTTCTCTCCGGGGGAGACTTTTCTGACGATACGCCGCGAGGACCTTTTCGCGACCGAACGTCTATCTTCGCGCGATCGCGGAGTCGTGGCGCACGCCAGGGTGAAAGTTACTCGTCGCGACATAAACATCCTGGATAACGATTACGATAAAATTCAACGAGCCGGCCAATTCCCCGTAAGGCGAAATGCCATGTCGCTTATTCGGTTTCTCTTTCAGACGTTCACGTATAGATGTCTTTCAGGGGGATTCCGCTAAGTATCCGAACAACTATTTACTTACTTTATATATAATCTTTAACATTAGATATCTCAACGATATTAAGCCGCAAATTAAATTTTCTATTAAAGTTAAATTCGTTAAAATTACACAAAAAAGTAACATTTCATTGCTCGTTCATGTTTTACAATTCATACATATAATTCATGTATGTACCAGTATTTTCATTAAAAGAAAATCGGCTCTAAATTGTATGAAAGAGTCGTAAATAAAATTTCTTAGATACATAACTTACATATATATAATACAGCCTATACACAGAAAAATATTCTATTACTAAGAACTGATTATACTCGATTTACTTTCTTCCTTTAAGTAACGATTTTCTTTAACAAAAAATATTTTCTTGATAATAATCTTAAAATATACTTATTAGAAATTTTATAAAACCCATTATTATGTATTAAAATTAGAATTTATTTTTTTTTTTAAAGAAATCATAAAATTGATCAAAAAAGCGATTTCATATAATAATGCAAATCTAATTTTAATTTAATCTTCAGTATTATCTTAAATATACAGTATCTTCTTGAAATATTAAACACACTAGAATAGAATATTCAGAATATATTTTGAATAAATTTGATGCTTGTGAACTTATGACAAATTTGTGAACATATATGAACTTTTGAAATACTTGAAACAAATAAATATTATTTGTGTACAGTATGTATTTTTCTGTACGTATATTTAGTTTTATTTCATACTGATAATATACTTCCAACGATGCAAGCGTCTACGAATTATATTTAAAAGGATATCAGAATTCCTCATTAAAATCTTAATTTTATTGCTTTATTTAAGAATAAATGTATATGTAAAAGGCGTATGAACGAGATTGGTCGGAGACGGGCTGTACATATATATGACGAATCGACCAGACGAGAACGGCGACCTGCGTCCAACGCGATCCTTTGTCAAAGTCTCTTAATCATAGCCTCATTTCTCAAGCGGAATCTCCCGCGGATCTCCGAGCGTGGAGTACGCGGCGTGACGAACGACTCAATTATTGTCCGGCGCACCCCTCGAGGGGGACTTCACTTACCTCTTCCACAAGAGATCTCTGCATATTGGTCCAGCATAGTTTGCACGGGCACACGTCCTTACTCGGCTCCTTCGGGTTCTCATTCCGTTCGCGGTCCCGCATGTTACCGGCGGTCTGATGCGGCGGCGGCGGCGGCACCGGCGGCGGCAGCGGACTGGTGGCCACTTCGAGGCTGTCCGAGCTCGAATTGTGGCGTCGCGGCGGCGTAATATTGCTGCTGACGTTCGCCTGTTGGCAGGTAGCCTGCCTAACCTCGCACGACCTGCCATGCTCGTTGCCGTATTTGACGGCGTGCGATGGGGACATGTACAGATTCAACATGCACTTGTTGCTCGGCTGCTGCGGCTGCGGCCGCAGGAAGTCGTCCAGAAGATAAAAGCTTTGTGCGCGGCTCGATCGTGTAGTGGAGGTCGTGCCGCGAGTCTCTACAGCGCTCTGTTCCGTGGCTCTGCAATGGTCGCGTCCTTCTCTAATGCTCCTGCATTGTTCGGGATCATCCAGTTGATGTCGGTTACGCTGCGTAATGTGTCTCTCGTCGAGCTCGATTGTCGGTTCGCTATCTTGGTACAACCTGCGGCTGACCTTCGACTTGCCAGTAATTTGACCAAACTCTCCATTCTCCCGGTAAACGTCTCTACTGGCACGGGATACTCGTGCCGAGTAGGACGTCGGTTGTTGATAGCGCGTCTTACAGCTCGACCCTCGCGATTCCTCGCGGAAGTGATCACTTTCGATCATGGATATGCTCATGTTATGAGACAGGGAATTCTGGCTGATGTGAGAGCTACTGCTAGTTCCGACGGGAGTCCTTAAAAGTGCGCCAAGGGATCGCCATTTCCGATCCTGTTGGTTCGTCGATGTGGATGAAACCGAGGATCTGTTCCACTTCCTCTCATTCGATGGTGACGTCAACAGGCTGTTACCCACGGCCCACTTCCGTTCATTCGTAGGCGATGTCATCGAGGATGGCCACTTTCTCTCATTCGAGGGTGACGCCATCGAAGTACCTGACCATTTCCGCTCTGAGGACGGTGCACTAATAGCGGCAGTGGCACCGCCAGTTGCATTTAGCTGTTCCTCCCGTTGTCGGGCCTTCCACCAGGATGATGTTGAAGTAAAAAGGATTAACGCGCCCCGTAATGGATTCTGGTTCTTGGCCGTTCCCTTCGGCGAGAGGTCGCGATGATCCTTCACTTTCAACGGGCAGTCCCTGAAATTGGAATCGCATTCTCGGTCGCTAAACGCAGCGGCATCGCGCTGTTCCCTCAGGGCGTTCTTCGCGGCCGCCACCTCCTCCTCGTGATACAAGGTTGCATTCGTGCTGCGCAACCGTGGACGGATCCGCACGAAGCCGTAATCGTTACCGTCCTGAAGGACAGGATCGAACGGTTCGCGGGACTGTTGCTGGTGATGCTGCAGGAGAGAGCAATGCGCGGCCGCCGCAGCCGCAGCTGCCGCCGCCTGGCCGCTGGACGTGTACTGATGATGACCGTTGCTCAGTTGTAGACTCGGCTGTTGTAGCAATGTTGAGGTCCTCGCGCGATGACCCTCGCCGGCGGTGCCGCGTTGCAAGCACGAGAAGCTCGCCGAGTGCCGCAAGCTCGAGGGCGTGTTGCCCGGCTGACTCACGCCCAACATGTCGCCACCTTTTATTTTCAGTCTTTGATCTCTCGAGGGAGAGAGAACGGGTGTGTGTGTATATATTAATATAAGCGTGTACGTGTATACGTGACGAAGGCAGGACTGACACGAAGGGGGACTGGCAGGAAGGGGGGGGGGCAGGTAGAGAGGCAGTTAGCGAGGAGCAAAAGCTAAGATCGACCAAGGAACGGTTCAGCGGACGAAGCGGCAATCTAGCTCGTCATTACTCCTGGCAGTGTTTTTATCAGTCTCGCGATAACATCCGGCGTGTTCTCTCGCGAGTAAGCAAAGAGGAATCTCTCCTTCTTTCTTCTACGCTGACCTGTTCTTCCCTCGGTCAATTCCTCTTCCCTGTATCGCGCGCATCATCATCGTCGTCTTGACTTGAAATTCGTGCGGTTCGCTCTCGTTGAAAAGCCCCACATGGGCTACATCCTCGTCGTTATCGGATGAACGCGGTGCCTATAGATGATATGAGATCTGTAACAGAAAGTAGGAACAGGGTAGGGAATGGCAACTCAAAAGAAAAATGGCTACGATGAAACGAAGCGTCCGTCGGTGGCGCATTCGTGAAAAATCAAAGTACTCGATGAAGTGAATTGGGCGGCGTTGGCGGGGGGGGGGGGGGGGCAGGGAGAGAATGATTTTATAGTCATGACTCGCGTGAAATGTGGGTGGATGCGACGGTGCGATGATTATTTCCAGAATTGACTATCAAAACTCCAACGAGTTGATTTGTCAAAGGGATCGGCGAAAGTTGAAGGTCATTCTGCGGCCAATGTTCGAGGCATGATAGCTGTCGAAGTGTTTTCTATGAAATTTTGTCGCGTTTCTACGACAATGCGCGAACAATGGGAACGAGGTGGAACAAGCATTTTCTCGGAAATCTAAGCGGAGTTCTAAGCAAAAATACCGTGCTAGATAAATATAATTAATGTATACGATTAAGGAATAAATTTAACGTTAATGTAAGATGTATTGATATCAGATAAAACTTACAAGTAAAATGTTAATCAAAGATTTCTTAAGAGATATTTAAACAGATAAGAGTTCATTTTCAAGTACTTGCTAAATCTACTCTCATCTCTGAATTTATACATTACTAATTTAATGTTTAATTCAATATATTTCCCGTGTGACAAAGTACATTACAAATTCTATTTCTGTATTAAAATATGATACTAGGAAATTAGATAGTAAATGTGAGAGTAAATGTAAATAGAAGTACAGAATTAGAGCGTATCGCGTCCGGATGCAAATACGATGTTTATTTGCTGTTTGATTATATATACTTTTACCAAGTATGGTTATACGTTGCTGAATAGCAACACGATGTAACAAATGTAACAGTAACAGAATTTTCATTGAAACATCGTCAATAAGCATCGCGCCAATGAAACATGATTAATGAAACAAAACCGCAAATTTTAGTACAATGATTAAAAATCAATGATGCATTGGCATGCTGCTCGATGTAGAATCAATGCAACGTATCAGAAAAAAAGCTGTGAGAGGAGGAGAAAAGAGAGGTCAAAATTCACAGAACTATTTCAAACAAGGATGAAGGGAAAAGGTTTACTTCAAAATTAAAGGCATCCTCTTTCTTAAGTCTGCAAGATTGACACAATTATTTCCTAATTAACGCAGACCGGACCGTCGTTGACGTAATTAGCATTTGTAAAGAACGTCTGGCGACTGATTAAAAAGATCCGGTATATTTAACGGCGCAACAACGTTTAAAAATCGATTTAAAAGTAAGGAAAGAGGTACATGTTGCACTAAACTTTCGTATTTCATTAAACAAGTTGGCGTCTCTAAGTATCAGCGGAATTACTGGAGACAAACGTTAACTCGATAGTCACTATTTTTTTTTACGTAAACGATCACCTGAGTTGTTTTTTACATCCAATTAAAATTTTTAATAACGCATTATTGTTTTTCATTATTTATAACTATTTAAGAGCATTATAGATATAGAAACTAAACGAATCTTAAATAGAATAAACTCACTAAGCGTTTGAGCTTATTATGACAATATTTGTAAAAAATAAAGATTTTATTAATATAATATTTATTTTTTACGGGTTTTTTGAATTGAATATTTATAAAAGTTCGTAAAGAACAGAAGTTGTTAAAAAAGAAATATGTTAAATAACATCCATACAAAACAATATTTTAGAACGTTTCACAACTGAAGTAAAAATATCCCAGGTGACTATTCCCAGATTAAGAAAGCTGCGAGAAGACTGCAACATCGTCATAGTACTACTACCCAACCTCATATCTTAATTAAGTTTCTTGCAAACGAGGCTGCGTTCGCTTTGTCGATATGTCGTCACACGAAATATCCGAGGCAAGACTTGATCCACTCGTATCGCATGTGAGTTTTAAGCAATTATCCACATCGCAACAATAATAGTGCGTAATACATCCGGCAACTCCGCAACACCCTATAGGTACAGCGATCGAAATGGAATCCACTCGCTCGTGCTGAGTTCTATATGAAGCAAGTTACACACCACTCCCCAGGATTTCTCTAGCTTTGTAGCAATGATCTAACGCGGCCGTCTACTACGTGTCTATACGTATGTAGGTGCGCAAAACAGTGAAAGGTTTTTCAAGGCGGGAAAGCAAGTGACACCTACACATCGACACGACAGCAGCTGCGACGTGCGCGATGCGAAAAGGCAAGGCCGTTCGCGCGGATAAAAGTTTGCGCGCGCGAACTTTCTTGCGAAATCGATCCCCGAGCCGCCTGTCGCAACAATAATGACGTGTAATAGAATAGTCGCGGATCGCGCGCGCAAAGACCGTCAATTTCGCGCGCCGCCAAGATTAGATATCGGACATTTGCCGGTCAATGGATCGTTTTTCCGCGCGCAATTACCCATCGGTCTCGAAGCGAATCGGTCTTGTTCGCGTCACTCGCCTCTTGGCTTCACCGGGATCCTTTCCTTTCGATGCAATCTCTCTGTCCTTGAAATCGACATTTCTTGGGCACCTCATCTATACGGATCGCATCACGTTTTTTTTTTCCTCCGAGAACGCATAACGTAATTTATTCCAACGATTACAGCGTATATATATATATATATATATGCAATCATCATGTAATAAACTCTCATCTTTATTCGTGCAGCTGATTGCTCGCAGTAGTCGACTCGCAATATTTATATACATCATTATATTCTTGGATACGACCATCCGGCGTTAAGTTTAAATCGCATTTTATGGTCAGCACTCTTTCAACTCTTTGACGGAATGCAAAGTGGTCGTCGGTTTGCGCTCTCGTTGCAAATGTTCTCGCAAAACGCGAAAGCACCAGTTAATTAGCTCGACGATTTGACCATGTCGCTTGCTAAGCATATACATCATCCTAGAAAATTGCGGGCCAAATAGCATTCAGGGCATAAAGTCGACAGTCATTGCGCGCGGAATGTACCTGTCTAATTAGAATAAAAGCAATGAGTTTCAACCGATGAAGGTACCTGCACATGTTGATAAACATGTGATCTCTGAATGTAATAGAATTGTAATTTAGCAGTTCATAATATGATAAACGTTTTATTTATGACTCTGATATTAAAAATGATTAATATCAGAAATGGTGATAGCTCTTCAAATTTCTACTGTAAAATCAATAGTAAATCCATCACAGAATCTGATAGAAGTTTCCTTAATTCGGAAATTGTCACCTGGAGTATTTTTATATCCCAGTGAGAAAATATTATATGAATGTTTTAAAACTAAATATACTGTTTTCTTTCCTTTTAGACACATTTTCTTTCTTTTTTAAAAACTATTCTTTATGAATCTCTAAATATGCACTTCCATATGTAATACAAAAGTGTTATGTCAATAAAAATATTTATTTTTTAAAAATATTGATGTAATAAGCTATTTAATGTGCTTATTCTGGTTATTTATTTGGTTTTTACTTACTTTTTTCAAAAAATTGTAAATAAATTCATATTCATAATATTCAAATGCCAATAAATCGGAAAACAATAATATATTGTTAATAACAGTGATTTCAATTGAGGTATAAAACGGTCATTCCAGGTGACCGTTTACGTAAAAATATAAGAGGACTACTCCCGGATTAATGTACATTAATGGAGCATCATGTGCACGAGTATCGGCTGATCGCCGTGTATACAGACCTCGCAAAACTCTCACCTCGCTTTGTTCGATGACTTCGCGCGCAACACCGCAAGAGAACGCAGACATAATCCGCGCACATTTGCGCTCTGTATAGCGCGAGTCAACCTGGTTAACGTAATTGGTCGGAATCTTCGGCCGTAACTAATTGCAGGCCCGGTATATAATAAGCGCGCTCGGGCGGCGCCGCGACTTGCTCAAGATTCGTTACGAAAGAAATTTGAAAGCTCTTCCTCCTCGGGCGCATCGTCCAGGACTCCGGATCAGTTTTGAAAGGAGGCGAATTGCGCGATTCACGACAGAAAAAAACACATATGACGGACTCGCAATGGGAGATTTCCGCTTTCAGACGAATCACAGACTTGTCATAGAAAATAAGAACGCAATGCACCAAGATATGTATAGATATGTATTAAACACGTCAGAACGAAGTAGAAAAATATGAACTCTGATACAAAGAGAAATTAAATAGATAGTTATTTATCTCAATCGAGACTTAAGCGTTAACAATCAACTTGATATATCTTTAGAATGTACTATCCTTGTAATGGAGAAAGGATTGCAGGCGACCAGTCACGATGCAACAACGTGCTATTAAAATGTATGCTCACTCCATTATTCTTTTTAAGTGTGCAATTAAGACGGGAATTACTTATCGGTGAGTCAGTTAACTTTTAGTCGTCGGATGAAGAGAATTTCTCGATTATGCTACTAACGTGCTTTGGTACGGTCCAATTCAATATGGAGTTTGTAACTTACGACAGATTTGCATTGCCGCTTGGTAGGATTGCGCAGTTGGGTAATTCGCAGTATGATTTATTGAGCGGAAGAGATTTTCACGTTTCACGGCAAGCTGCAGTCACAAGATCCCACGTATACATATGTGAACGTATTAAAACCGCGTTTGTCAATTCCACGCAGCATGTTATGACCTGTCGATTTCATCGCGCGCAAACAACAATTGTTTTTCTCTACATCAATGCGCTATGTCACTATATGATGAAGACACGCCTGACTCATTCTTTTTCGTTACACAATTCGATTCGTCATACTTCTATAATTTCTGTAACAATCGCGCCGGATTCACCTCGACATTTGTTCGAGGAAACGTTGTTCGTAAATAACAAGATTATTTATTAGCAATAATCGAAAGAATTTCTGTTAGAAATAGCTTACTCCGTAAATTTGAATTAGTGAGGATCAATTATCAGTCTCAAGATGATACTAATGAAATTATGAATACTAAGTATGATACTAATGAAATTCGCAACTAAAAAAGAAAAGAAATTTGAATTTATGTAACTAATAAATAATTATAGCACATAATATATATAATTAATTTCACATTTCATTGATTTTTTTTAGTTGAATTTCACTATGAATTCACTGACAACCAATGACATACTTTGAATAATCAATGATTAGCCATTGATTTAGATTTAGAGAATATAACAAAATTGACTTTTCGTTACAATAATAAATCTCTTCTGTTGATTAGTTAGAGATGTAAAAACGTCCTCAAAACGATATAAATTAAAAGTGATATCACATATATTTGAATATTTCTAAATGGTGCATATGCGAAACTCTCATTTATAGGGATATTGAAAAGAAAGGATCATTTCGAATCGTCGAGCAATCGTTAAAGAAATACGTTTCCGCATCGTCGAGACACTGACAGGTACATAAAAATATGGCAATAAATGTCCGTCTAAATATGAGCTCGATAAGCGGAAGCGTGTTGGCACAACTCGAAGGGAACGAATGAGCGAAAGATAAAGAAGATTGAATATCGTTGCGACGTAACGAACGTTCAGTACACTTCAACTTCTAAGCCACGACCTGATAAAATCGATTCTTCGTTTCATTTGTCAAGTTTCCTTAGCATGAATTTGTCATCTTTTATGGTTATTCTACAATGTAGTTTTTGTCTTTTGTTTCTTGCTTTTTGCTATTTTTTACATCTTATCTTTTTGTTTCTTATCCGGTTTTTTGTTTTATGTCGCCCGAGATAAAAGTTAATTAACTTCGGAAGAAAGGAAACACGTAGCAAGAAATATAATTGTTGATAAAACGGGAGAAGAAACAAGAGGCAAAAAGCAAGAAACAGGAAACAAAGAACACATTGTAGAATAAGTTTTAAGAGCGATTTGACACATCCGGAAAACAAGTACATTTGTTTTTACAATTTTGCAATGACATATTCCTTGTGCGAGTCGCGATTGCATCATTCGCCGTCATTTTACTCTCATTTCTAGAATTATGTGTTGTTGAATTTTCATTAAACATTCTTAAAACTCCTGTTCTCTCATTACTATTTCAGAATATGGCGCTAGAAGTTAGAAAACACAGAATAAAAATTCTTGTAAATCATTTGAATATTTTTCAATAAAACAATCTTCACAATCGATAGAATAGACTTACAAATATTCCGAAAACAATCTTATTTTGAGAAAAAAATTATATCATATTTATTTCTATATTAATTTATCATAACATGCAAACACAGCTTATTACATTTTTTATTACACATAATTCATTTTCAGATACTGATTATTTATCAATTAAGAAAACAAAAAGAATTTTTCGGAATTTTTAGTATACATTTTACACACATTGATTCTAAGTATCGATTGTCTTATTTTATTGAAACATATTTCCATATTAATATATTTTACAGGAATATTTATTGTGTATATTTTCTCGCTTTTTGAGATAGTAGCGTTGAGTAAACAGAAACTTTAATCATGTTTTATCATTATGCAGGCTCATCGTATATCAGACATGTATAAAGACTAAAGATGCTTCACACAAATTTTGCGTGAGTTAAAATTTCGAAGCGAGCGAACGATAATTGCATCAGTATACTGGATAATTAGGAACAATAAAGATAACTAGCACGGAAAGCAGTAATAGATATCTGCTGTCGGTGAGGTAGAAGATGGAACAACCAAGCACGACAACAAGGAAAATAACAACAACGATGACAATGGGGATAGGGAACCAGGAAAGAAAAAGGAAAATGGACGAACTTAGTGGCACGTCTACGAGAAATCTATACGCAGAGATATCCCTTGTTGTTGGGACAATCGTTACTTTGGTCACGCGACAAGCGAAATTCCTGCGAACGTGACACGAACCTACCGCAAGTTCTTCGGGAATAGGAGAGACACTTTCGGCGAACAATACACTACTCAGCCAATAGCTACGTCGAGATGATGATGGGTGCCATAATAGAGATGCAGAGGTCGTTACCCCTCTATTATCAAGAGAAGAATGAGAAGCTGAAGTAATCCTCTTTCTTTAACTCGTTTAATTAAAATATCACGTATAATTCGTCATTAGAATAAGATTTAAATAATATAAAAATATATAAGTATCAACAATATAATTAATAAATGTTTCCTAAAACAATCATTAAAAAAGGAAATAAAACTAATAGCAGATAAGTAATTAGTGCGATTTAAAATAAAAATAATAAATCTATTCATAAAATTACATAAAATATAATAGAGTATGTTTTAGCACACATTTCATTTTCACACACAGTGAATTAAAATTAAAGAATAAAATGAAACAAGAGACTATAAAAAGTCAATTAATGTAAAAGTTAATGCAAAATTTAATTTAATTTGATTAAAAATAAAATAAAAATAAAATATATATGAACTATATCATTAAATATGAGAAAGTAAAATAGAATTTTCCATCTGTTAGTTTAGAAATCGCTTAAAAGATCTTCCGACAAAGAGCTATACAATTCCGTAATAGTACTGTGGGAAAGATTCTCGCTCATGAAGCTGAATGTACGGCGATGAGTTGGCACACGTTTACCCTAGTAAACGCAATGTAGGCTATACCGGACGGCATCAAGCTAATTATATATACAGCGAAACGTACGGTAACTTTTAATTCCGGAATTACGTATGTGGCCGACACCCAATTAGGAGAATGCCGCGTACCAGGCTACGAGGAAGCGCATCCTTGCTATTAAAGTTGCAGCGGTAACAGCAGCGAAAGTCGCAACACTTGGATAACATTAGGCAAGACGTCACACTTGATAGTTTCGCGGTGAGAAAATTTGGACCTGATTTTCTCAAGAATTTAATTTTCTTGATTTCCCTCCTCTCTCTTTAGTTTGGATCTCGCTCGGTTGTCGAGATAATTACCCGGGACATTAATGGCGAGAGAGAAATCAAAGGATGTTCATGTGATCGTAAAAACACAATTAGCATATTGCGATGGCGCATAGCAGTCGTTGGCAAGAGACGACCGTGTCGATATGCCATCATTCATTATCACCGCATCGCGATAAAAAGAATTTAAGTCTAGCTGAGCGCGAATAACGCGATTATCCTAAATTATCTCCAGAGTAGAAGCGGCTGAGTACTCAGAGTACACATTCTCTTAATTATCGCTCGCGATGTGGACACCTCAAGCCCGTAATTATACCACGTACATACTCTCTATACTCATCGTCCGCTTGCGCTCGAACTATGTTGATGGAACGCGCGGTTTCGACTGAGGACGGCTATATTAGACCATCCGTTGCGGTATTCCGTAATATGTCACCGACCTACGTCGACAATAATCACGGCAAAGTAGTGTAATTTCGTACAGTCTGGATAATATCGGAGTTACGTATACAGCCTCGAATTCCCGCCTCTCCACGACCAAGTTTCAGATATTTCAGGCAGATTTTTGGTCACGACTCTCTAAATTACCGTGTACACGTAACGGGCGTATGCCGTTGACATCGCTAGTGGATTAACTTTACAAATCACCATACGCTTTTCAACGCTTGGTACTTTATTCAGACGTCCAGGAAGGACAGAAGCGCGGTAACGCAATTAAGTGATAATCACGCGAGTCGCCGCGAATGCACGCGCGGTAAATACTTTTACAATACCGCGAACGGCCCGATCTCGCTTAATGGATTTTCAACTGTGCATCGGCGTACTTTGACCTCGGCGGCCAGTGGCCCTGCGCCATCGCAACCGCCGTCGAGCTCCCTTTCCGTCCGCAGCCCCCGCGGTGCCACCCATCCACCCCCGGCGGCCGGAGGTAGACGTCCTCGGCGCAAGAGGAAAATAATTGGTGCTCGCGAAATCGATAGCGGGCTAGCACGTGTACATCACGTGTAATATACCGTATACCTGTACGTAACTCCGCGCCGCGCGCCTCCGGAGATTCGGCCGAGCGAATCGTGGTGTAACGTGATTGTTACATTCCGATATCATACTGCGATTCGATATATGCGATTGAATGTGTGTACGCAATACCCTGCGAACTTTTAGTTCGCCCTGACCGAATAATACAATAATACGAAAATAGTATGTATAAAGAAAAGAGAAATCTCAGGCCACGGCAACTGGTGTATCGAGTAAAATAATAATTAAGAATTATTGTCGTAATTATATGTACTTCCTGCTCAGAAGTATCGTCATCGATTACGTCTAAAATTGTAATAGGACACGCGACGTTCTCAACTTACTGATTTAACGAGGCCGCTCGTCGGTTGCCTGTCTTACAAAAATGTTAATCGAGCCTGTCTAATCTTCTGCGAAAACGCCACGGCGCAAAACGACACGCGCATTACAATAATATAGTATGTCGATCAAAAATGAGTCGTTAATTCGCTAATTTGCAAACGGCTTTTCATACTCATTCCATAGACGCATCCCGGAGCGCGCTTTCTCTCATGAATTGGACAAAACGAAAAAAGAAGAGTAAGGCGCCGTTAATATAACTCGGCCATTAAGGCCGCCTTGCGAGCAGCAAGCCGTGATGTTAGAAATCCCCGTAAGCAGAGCGTATACGCCACCCGTTATAGACCGAGCGAAAAAAAAGATATATATACAATGTTTCGTGAATGAGGAAACCCCGAGGTGCCACCTCAGAGCAAAGGATCAACGTGAAAGTCTGAACGATTACGATTTCTGCACACAGTGAAAACATTAATTATACAATTAGAATAATGAAGAAACATCAATTGAAAGAGATATTTATGAAAGATACCTAAATGCTAACAGAGAATACTCGGGATGGAAATATCGCACGCCCGCTGAACTCAACTAATTAATCCTAGAAATTTCTCGGCAATGATTGTGAAAACCACGAAATTTTTTATCTACGAAATTTTAATTATGGCAACATGATTAACCCGTCCTTGCTGCGTAATCTATTGCGTGGAAAACGTTTCCTCTCGATATACGAGTAACATATTGTTACTCTTAATTCTCTCTCTCTCTCT
>NW_012130067.1:3795269-3851534 GCF_000143395.1 Atta cephalotes | reverse complement strand
GAGTAACGTAAGAAGGGCGGAATCTCTTACGACAGCAGCGAGAGCTAGAACTGACGATGGCATCGTCGTCTTTTGACACGCCACGCGCGCACGCATTGTTCGCGCACCTACGCGAGCGTAGAATTACGCGACGTGCGGGCGCATTTTTCTCACTGCCGCGAGTCGGGGATCCGGGTGCCTCTATTCTTGCGAACGAAGAGGAGACTTTATGTTTATATAGTGGTCCGTAATCCTGAGGCAACAGTAAATAGCGATTTGAATATTTATCATAGAGGTCAAATTTCAAGTAGGCTCAAATTCGAATCGCTATTTTTATGAATTGATAAATGTCTGTTCTAGAATTTAAAATCGATGTTTAACTCGTAGTATTAAATTATATCCAATTATGAGTTATTTTTAATTACTCTTATAGATCACCATTGGCTTCTATTCAATATGTTATCAAATTAATGAAAATAATGGAGTTAAACAGATTAATTGAGAAAATATATTATTTTAACTTAAATTTAGTTTATTATTTATTATTATTTATTAATAAATATATTATTTATATTAATATGAATGCCATTTATTCTTCTAACTAAACAATTTAATCAAAGGAATGAATTGATTAGATAAGTTGATTAGCTATTTTTTTTAATTACATATTTTGAATTAAAATAATACATTTTTATACACATTTGGAAGTTAAAATATAACAAAATATAAAAAAACAACAAAATGTAACAAATATAAAAAAATAGCAAAGTAGTATTATTCACAGAGAGAATTTTTTTTAATTTGCCCTCTGAAAATATAGTAGTTGTGATACAATACAATATTTTAAAGATTTTTACTATACACTTCAGTAAAATTAATCGAACTTATCTTATGTTTTATTATAATTTTATTAGTGAATGAGAAAAATTTACATAAAATTCTTTGAAATATAACGTTGTTCCAAGACTACCATATTTTCAGGATAAATTATAAGAAAAAATTTTCTCCGTGAGAGAATTGATTTTAAATTTGATCCATTAATATTTAAGTGTTCACTTTCTTGGAGTGGGAAAAAGATATTCGAATTAATTACATCAAATGAGACCATCGAATGAAAACTATCTCCGAGTATCTAATAAATGTGCAAGAAATGATGAAACTATTCTTTATACAGACGTTCAGTACCGTAACAAGTCGCAGTATTAGAAAACTCACGTGAAAACGCAAAATCATTCGCTGATTCGCGCAAATTCTGCCGCGAAACGGCACGGCGTAGTAAATAGATAGATACGGAATCTCCCTTTCGCTCCAATAATTATGCATCACGATAATATCCCGCTTGGTACTACCAAACAAACGCGCACGCAACCGTGGCCAAATATGGTACACGACAACACTAATTATGCGTGCAACCACGGGAATGATACCGGCGAATGAAAGAAGCGGGCGCGGGTGGAAGGAAAAAAAGAGAAGAAGACGGAGGAAGACGGAGGAAGTAAGAGATAAAAATGAAAAAACAAGACGGACAAGGAGGAAAGAAGAGACACGTGCCGCGAGCGAGGAAAGCGTGAACTTTTATATAATTAACGGGCTGTACACGGTCGGACTCATTAATTGCCGGCGCATCGCCAGTCATTAGAGCGACGTGCATGCGCGCACCGATCCTTTGTTACTGATTGGCGTGTTAATTATATCGCCGCCGATTTTAAATTCGCACGTTGCACTCGCATGAGGCTCGTGTCTGCCGTGGCACGAAACGCAAGCGAAAACGGTGCCTGCCTGTCAGCGTTGGGAAACGAGTGTAGGAGAATTGCACACGGTATTATCCTTATACATTAGGCGTATCAAACATTAATAATACATCCTTATAATAAGTTTTAGAGTAATTTTTTCGAGAAAGTTGTTTTGTTGTGAGAAAGTAAGATGCTAATAAAATAGAAAAATTAAGTTGCAGCGATGCCGAGGTGTTTGATCTTTATAGCAAAGAGAAAAACTTTTGGGAAAAAATGGTAAATAATTATACCAAAAGACCGAAAGTCTCGAATACGAGTTATTTTATCGCTGTTGCGAGTTACTCGGGTGCTAAAGTGCGACGAGCGATGCACGATGGAAGACACGTCTCAACGAACGCGAGAGAATCGCGAAATTCTCGAGGAACATCCGCGGAATCGACACCGCTGTTGCTACATGAATGTCGCGTGGGCGACTTGTCAAACTAATATATGTAAGATAAAGGAACGAAGAGTTTCGCGGCGGAGAATCGTAACATTGTCTCGGCCGACGCAGGTGTGCGTGCATAACCGACGTGGGTAGATTAGAGGTGTATAGATAGAAATTTCTCACGGATTTCCACTCGCGCGTCTAAATAGAAAAAACCCAAATGACAAAACGCGTGCGAGTACTGGTTACACAAATTCACAAGCTTCGCCCACTTTTCATCCGCTTTCTCAGACACTTTTCTTTTTGGCGTTCCATCGTTACGATCAAAGGACTCTGTATGCGACATGCGATGAATTGAAGAGATATCCAAAGATTGTAAAGTACGGTGAATATAAAACTGACAGTCGATCGATAGAAACGTGATCCCGCGATTTGAAACATCGACGTGATTCCGGTGTATATAATTTCGAGAAGACAAGGGCAATCTCGCGCGACAAGCCGAAAATAAAATCTACAATGACGTAACTTGAGCACTCCTCAAAAGCGTGACATGCAACGTATTTTGCATAATGATCTCGTCGCAGCCGTTTAAATCACCGATCTCTTCTTCCATCCGCATCCTTCCGAAGACGTAACCTTCTTAGCTCACAAGATCCACTCATTTCACGATTAAAAATGTATTACACATATTTTCAAAATAAAGTAAAAGTTATTAACAAATTTTAAATCGCATTTAAATATAAATATAATATAAAAAATTCGCGACGTTTTGTCGTTTGGATCAAAAGTTATTTCAATAAGTTGTAATATTTTTTTATCTAGATTCTAATAAAAATACATGAAAATATATTATGAAACAAAGAAGTAAGAATTAATTTTTAAGTTCAATACACTGAAGACGGTTCAAAATGAATGAAGCCGAAACATATGCAATTATTATTATTCGCGTTATATAATATATATATATAATATATATATAGTACATTGATTAAAAGTTCATAAATTGAATATCATCTTGATAATCATCTTCGCACTAATTACCGCGCAAACTCTCATTAGCCCGATTTGTTTTTACCTTATTTAACATTCTCGAGACACTCTTTGTTTTATAATTATTATATATTATAAAATATTGACAAAAATCTCAATTCTTTAAATAAAAATATTTTAAATATTCGAGATAATTTATTATTAAAAGTTACATTGCGATACAGAGATTAATTATTCTATAAATAAATAAAATATTTATTTCTTCTATATCTTAGTAATTAATCTCTGACTCGCAATGAAACTTCGCATAAATTATTTTGAACACTTTAAAATATTTATATAAAAAAATTTTTAATCCTTATTACTTTCTAATTTATTTTAATTTATAATAAAAATAATAAAAAATAAAATAAATAAACAATCAAATCGTGTCATTAAAAAAAAATAGAATGTTATAAATACAACTTTTATATGTACAACTTATGTAAAGTACAAATATTGTGATTTGTAAAAATAGATATGATAAATCCTTAATTTCGATGCCGATTAACATCGTGTAAACGATCTCGTTCGCGCTGATCCGTTTGATAGCCGCGAGCAGGTCGCAGCGGTATTCACATCGTGCGAGTGAACAGCAATAACGAGCCAACTATTTGCCATTGTTCGCCGACCCCGAGGTAGTTCGCCTACGCTTCCTAAATGACATCGGTGACGAGCACGATTACAACAATGACACCCGGCAGCGATGAGTAGCCGCCGGTTATGAAGCAGGGTTGGTAGTCTCAACGACCTCACGCGAATTACTGACTTGGTCGTTCGCGGTTGCCGAGAATTTTGATCGATCAATTTCAATCTGCGTCGCTCGGGAACGTCACAGACGCTCGTTTACAGTGCACTTACGCATCCTCCCTGAGAGCCTTCTCATCCCTTTTCGTCGTTATCGTCGCTCGTCGCAATACAAAGAGCATTTTTTATCTTTGACGTACAACGTGGTCTTCGAATATCGCTTCACGTCTCGTTACCTTCGAGACCGCAGCGGTAGGTCTCTCTAAGTCCTCTCCGATATCGAATCATTGTCCGCGTGCAATTGTAATGGTTCCCCCCTACGGAAAAGAGAAGTGGCGCAAGGACGTTGGATGAATGAAAGCGAGTAGGCCGTGCTCGTTCCAAGCCGAATAGGATCGTTTCGAAGCCGAAACGAAGCTGTCCCGCGATATTTATGATCGTTTTTAATATTGGCAACAGTTCTGAATCTCACATAAATTAAAGTGCTTTGAAATTATTATCAGATATTAAATGTAAAAAATATTATCCGAAGGCGTCTACCCGGAAGTGCCTGTCGCTATTCCAAGCCAGATGACATATCTTCGAAAATAATTTAAACATGGAGATTTAAAAATGAGAGAATAAAAAGATAAAAAATATATTTAATTGTACAAGCTAAAGAAGAATAATTTGGTCGCTACAACATTCCCATATTTAACCGGACAGAAATCTTCGCTAACAATGCGTTACTACTTTCTAATTAGTTCTCTTAATTCGATGAAAACTACTTAAGTGATCTCTCTACTGCCAACCGATGCACGAAGGTAGGCCATCATGTGTAGCGAATTAGGAATGATTAGGAATGATATTAGACTAAATATTTCACTCCCGGAGAGTATATAAGATTCATAAACCATTCGGAAGATAAATATCATTCTTCGTTAACAAGATGTAATTATTATAAGCAGATCAATAGAAAAACTGCATGATCCTAGATTACTACTTACGATGATCCTAGATTATTCGAACTAATTTTATGACGGATTATTTTATACAAGATAAATAATATAAATTATAAATTAAAATTGATGTCTGAACTGAAAAATATAGCGATTTATTTAGCGGATTTAGGAAATAACCGCGGTATATATGGTCTACATTAAATTACAATTCGTAATATGACGCAAAATAAGAATGCACTCTCGGCATTCGCAATTGTTACGTGAAATATCGATTTCGCTATTTATGCCTTCACCTTTCTCATTGTTAGACTAGTCGCATAAGACATTTTCCGTTTCACCAGTATTTTATTTGAATTACATATTATACGAAAGTTTTATTGAATGGTTTTGTTAAAGTATTTAAAAATTTAGCTACGTGCAGATCTGAAAATAATATTGTTGGACCATCAAAATAATTATGTAGAATGCTCAAACTGATTGCTAGAATGTCAAAACATTTTACAGAATTCCCTTCATGTTCATTTAAAAAACCTATGTATGTATAATTATTTTAATGATTCAAAAAAATTATTTTCAGATTTGTATCTATCTACAATTTTAAATAATTTAGCAAACTCGATTTTTTTTCTCGAGTAAATATAATAATGGTATATATCTATGAGTGAAAAATAAAACTATATAATAAAACAAAGAATTAAAAAAATATAAACTTGCTAATTCTTCCAACAAAGAATTAAAAAATTCAGAAATAATGTTTGCAATGAAAATAAAAGGAGATCTCATCTCATTTAACGCGAGAAAATTCTAGCTATGCCACAACGAGATAAGGCAGGATAATTTCAAGAGTAATCGAGCTATCGATGAGCCCGTGGCGGTTACAGGAATATCCTCATATATTGCTAACAAGAATAAGTCCGTTAGTAAACTGATTTTATATGAATCATCTTAATCGTTCTTGCCCAAGAAGTGCGTAACATTACTTGTAAACGTTTAATCGAGTGCCGATGAGAATTCTCTCTTCCAACTCTGCGTAACCTTCGACAGTGGAGTTGCTTTCATCGATA
The DNA here is from genome assembly GCF_000143395.1 of Atta cephalotes. Lineage (NCBI taxonomy): Eukaryota > Metazoa > Arthropoda > Insecta > Hymenoptera > Formicidae > Atta > Atta cephalotes. The sequence continues at coordinate 3,845,614 of NW_012130067.1, read as the reverse complement.
ACAGACCACTAACTAAAGATGTACCTGTCGACAAACATGAAATGAAAATACATTGAAAAGTCCGGCTAGCTTCGCTAGCGGTAATGTCACAATCTAATCGAATGCAATTTAGAAAAGCGCGTATTTTAAACACCTGTCAATAATTTCACAATATACGGTATACGATATTTCCGACGGTTATTTCACAGGGAATAACTTATATGAGTGATGATTTAATTCTGTGTATATCTGAGCCATTAATAAAGCAACTATTTCTAACAATTTAATCAATACAGAAATGTATCTATTCCGAAATGAATTCAAAAAGATTTCAATATCTCAGTTTATCTCAAAATATTTTCTTAATTCAAAAAATATTAAAAGCACATCTTTTAATTTAAATCAACAAGTATATATAATTTTTATTACAAAACGGAAACTATGGTGATTCTTACAAAATTAGCGTTTCTTATATCCATTACATTGAAAAAAAGAAGTGTTTAATTTTAAGATATTAAAATGTTTTATTCTTGTCTTCATTTTTAAAACACTTAGTTTTAAACTTTTTTATATAATAATAGACAAAACTACGTGTTTGGATTTAAAATACATAGTGTTTAAAATATATAATGTAAAACATCTTTGAAGTGTCTAAAAAATTGAAAGAATAAAACAAGAATAAAACACATTTCTTATTACTTAGTGTATTCATTTATACATATAGAAGTAATTTTACATACGCATTGTGAGTTCATCGACTTGTTCGCTAACTTCTAAAATTATTCCATACTACTAGAATGACGTGGTCGTTTCAATCGAATGAAAATTCGGTGAAGGCGGAAAGATGAAAGAAACGCGAGGCCAGTCCTGGGGTCATTGCCGTCTTCGCTCATAGAACGCGTAATATCTATACGATAGCTATACTTAGAGTCCTATTGCTATCTACCGGGTGTATTATCAACTCACGGTATCGGAACCGAGAATCTTTTTGCAAGGCAATTTCCTGCTCCACCAGGGCCGTGTTAACGACTGGGGTGATTAAACCGTTTACCGCCGCCGCATCGGCTGCAATGCATGTTTTTAACAAATGTTATTTAGTCGTTCGGTTTAATAGATCCGTTCGTTACGTTGATTCCGCCACAAGGATCTTAATTAAACAAGGATGCGGAAAGGACGATTGCGGATGTGGATAAGAACGATCCAAGTTTCTTACGATTCTCGACGTTTCTCGACAAGCGGTAGAGTTTCTTATATAAAGGGGAAGATCAATGGCCTGCTGTCGATTATACTCAGATTCTCGTAGATTCTCGCGAGAAAAGAAACGAAGGAAAGGAAGCAGAAAATCATGGTGACGACGCGGTTGACGCGGAATTAATGTGTCGCTTGACCGAGAAACCAAAAAACGGATCTGGTATTTTTCTATAAGAAAGAGAGAGAGAGAGAGAGAGAGAGAGAGAGAGAGAGAGAGAGAACGAACCTTAGTAAATTCCCACAGGTTCCGGACGGCGAGAGTGGAGAGTGGCAAAGAAAAGCAGACACACAGAGAGAACGCGAGCGCGAGGATAATGTTACTGCATAAGGCTCGGCGAATGCATTGAGAGACGCGTGGGTGTTGGGCGTTGCACGAACTCATACCAGCTCTAAGTGGCATTGCGCGAGTATTCGTACGTGAAATAGCGTCTTACTAACGTTATCTTGTCAGTAGGTATAGATATATCGTATGGACCCGGGCTTGTCCGCGTTGTCGCGTAGGAGTGCCGCTCGGTAGGGCAAGCAATTCTACACTCTTCTTTCGTTTCCCAGCTGTTCTCCTCTTTCCCACAAAGAAGCTACTTTTCTTTCAAACTTAATCTTCCGCCTGCAATCATTTTTATTCCCTCTGTCCAACCCAAGTTTTTACACTCTCTAAAATCTTTAGAATGGAATCTAATTCTAAAGAGTGACAACTGAGCCAGTATTGAAAAACTGGTTCAACTGTCAGTTTTTAAGATTAATTCACTCTTTAGAGTTAGATATTTTACTCCAAAGATTTTAGAGAGTACTGTTAGAAGCTCCCAAAAAATGTGGAAAAATTTAGGATTGCTTTCCAACATCTATATTATATTACCAAATAGGTCTTTATTAACAAGATATTATATTTAGGATGGGAACTAAAATTCCTCCCTTGGTTTCGGAGAAATATGAAATTTTATTCGTGCTAAATGCACTTAGATTGCAAACGGAGAATTAATAAAATACTAATATTTAAAGACTATATATATATATATATACATATGAGTGTTTATCAGTAATAATATTGATATCACACGCGCAACACAGATACATATAACTCTATGTCGTTCTCATTCCATGCACATGATTAATAAAGAGGATCAAACAATAAAGAAAATTCTCTGTTCAAATTAATTGGATACATAATAAAATATAACAAAAGCAACATTATTCGAAATTCGTTGCCTAGCAATTCAGATCTTTATTTAGATATATTTGAAATATTCTATTGACAGGAGAATTTTATTTAGTGACGAGCTACACGACACGTCAATTCGACGTATCTTCCGCGTCAGCGAATTTTGATATCGATGCGAGATGATGGACGCGCGGTCTATACTTTGCGCCAATTTATGGACGGTCTAACCGAGGGAGAAAAGGACCGGGATAGCCCAGAAGTAAAGGGCGGAAACTGATTTCGCGAGTACCCTCGCGCGTGTATGCGCGCGGTCTAGCCCGCGGGGCTAGACTTTAGCCATGCTCGTCGATCAAAATTTCTTTTACAGATAGCCCCTGATGATACGTCCCGGGGGCTACACCTGCTCGTGATACGCCACTTTGGTGTAACCTGCCCCGCGCGAGCGAGATCGTCTATGTATGTTATATAATACAAGATCGGCGTCCACAGTATTGCCGGTACTGCGTCGGTACCGGTGGTCATGGTGGTTATGCTGGTTACAGGGGTTATGTCTGGGCATGGAAGAGTGCTGGCTGTACTGTGGTATAATACGGGTACAGTCCCGGCTAAACATTCGAATCCCGAATGCCGTAGACTTCCGTGCAGTTGTCAATGGCTGCGTTCAACAGAAAAAGCAGCTTTGCAACAATTGTACGATTTTTTTTATATGATTGGTATGTACATTTAGATCCAGTGAGGAACTAAAGGCAAAACCAATTACATTAAAGGATTTTACAACAGTTACAAAACTGCTTTCTCTGCTAATGCAGCCAGTCAATAGATCTGTTCGCGTCGCTTGGTACTTTTTGCACTCAGCATTTTTCGCTTTCTCTTTTTTCCAACGTCCAGATATATATTTATCTCGTTTTAAACGCAAACATTTTTGGGAATTTCAAATAACGCGAAAAAAATTTAAGGGAAAAAATCCTGGGAATTAACATCAGAATCGATTTTACATTGTAAAAAACTTCATTCCAAAATTAAGAATACTCCACTTCGTGCGAATAGCCGATGTGGAGAGCAATCATGCTTAAACAGGAAATTAATTCCGAAGCATGAAAAGTAAGACAGAAGGAAAAGTAAAGCAGATAATAAGAGAGTAGGGACAACATCATCAGAAAGACATCTCAGTTGAAAAGTTGTACTTTACGGTTCTCGTCGGAAACGCGGAGATGCCGCCGCAGCGAGACACGTCGCGCCGGTTCACATCGCGGCGCGTAGGTATGATTAAGATTCACTTGTCCGCTCGTTCGCATTATGTATCGAATTACGCATGATTACGGCGTATGCACATTAAAACGAAAAACGATCAATTTACTCGCGACCATCGCACGCGGCGAGATCGCGGTACCGGCGACGACGTCTCGAACGCGCGACGATGCTAATATTACTTGTAATAACCGCCGCGTGCGCGCGCGGAAACCATTAGACCGCGCGAAAAATGCGTTTTCCATTATTGCAGGAACACGCTTCTCGGCAAGTCTCTCCCCGCTAAGGGACGTGCACGACCGTGACACGCGGGTTACAGCGAGTGCGTACGACGTGCGTTCTGGCGTAAAGTCTCGTTGCGTCGACCTCAGTTATTATTATTATTATTAACGATATAAGCAAGAATAATCAGATCTCTACTTGCATTTTTTACCTCGGTATAAAAATAGACATGTATAAATATAGATACAAAGATAAGACGGTGAAATACAAAAAATTTAATTGGCAATTAAAATTCATGTTTAATAAATTTATGCCTATCTTTATAATGAATAGAATATTAATCTTCCGTTTCTGCAATCATATTTTTGTAAACTGAGTTTTTTTTGTTTGTTTAGTTCAAGTTTTTCTATGTCGTTCTAGTTTTTTGAAAAGTGTCAGAAAATCCAGAGAAAATTTTGTACTTTTCAACAACTCTGTTATATTATAAAATAATTTTTAAACTTAAATATTAAAGCTTTAATTTAATAAAATTAAAAATGAAGAAGAAAATTGAAAGTGAAATTTTGCTTGAGCCGAAAAATAGCCAGATTATAGATGAAGCTATGAAAGATTATAATAGGTACTAATTTATATTTCTACCAATGCAGTGTAACTTAACTTTACTCTTAGTTTAACTTATTTTTTATCTTTTTCTAACGCCCGTTCCTACCAATGTAGTTTAATTTTAATTTTAGTTCAACTAATTTTTCATTTTTTCTAGCTATAAAAATTAAAAAAAAGACGAAAAGCAAGTTGAATCAAAATTAAAATTAATCTACATTGGTAGAAACGAATGTAAGAATTAGAAAAAGATAAAGTGTAAATTAAACCGAAAATAAAATTAATCTATACATAGAAATGAATATAAAAAAAAAGAAATTAAATCAGAACCACTTGGTCGCCAAAATGTTGGTACGTCATGAGATCGTGAAGATATCAGCTTTCGACTCGGAGAAATCGCTCGAACAGCGCCGATGTCTGGTAACGTACTTGTCTGGTACACGGCCATCGAGGCGAAATCGCAAGGAGGAGACACGCACGTTGCGTATGCCGTATCTAACAAGCGGCTTTAAACGTAAATCTAATATCAAATCTTTCCTCATCGTCGCCGAACATGTTGTCTTTTCCGACTTTTCCACATTTACTGATTACGTGGGTCGAGTCGAAATAAATTTGCGATTCATCAGTGATATCCGTTTACGGAGCATTAGTATGTGATTGTTGGACAAGTTAATAGGATGTAATAAAAAATCTTTTACGTGTAATGATTTAAATTTTACGACGATATTACAATAAAAATTGTATCAATATTGGGACATAAAAAATAAGGAAATGCAGATTGAAGGATATTAAAGAGATAAGACATAAAAACAAGATTAATTGAAATACAAACATACATGCGGATACTTGAAAGAGAGAAAGAAGATGATACAGTAAGATGATCTCAGCAGCCGAGTCATAATAAAGAAGATTAAACACGTGTGCATAGAGGAAGGCAGATATCACACTTGAGGATCGCTTCCTTACGACAAGTCGTAACTTCCTATACATTCTTTTTAATACCGATTCACGCGTTTAATCGTTCTCGCGCGGTTGCACCGAGAATTCGTATGCGATATATCTGTAACAAAAAATGAAGAAGCTGCGCGCGCGCGCGCGCGCGCGCGCACACACACACACACACACACACACATTGGTCACCTTCTGTGGTGGTCTTTGCTGTTACCCGCGTTCTCTTAACGCGAGAAATTATCGACATGATAGTCATATCTACGGTTGCTACCTATCCGATTTTCGATAAGAGGCTCCAGCTTTTTAACCGAATTTCCAACTCTCCAGCAGATGAAAAAAATCTCTGCCTAATCGCTCTAAAATTTAATGATCTTTTTTCCTTTCAAAGAACGCACTACAAAAAAGTTTTAATTTCAGCAATTTTAGTATTACATCAAAAAAATTCTGGTTGAAAATGAATGAACCAGTGGATTCTAATCATACACTATTAAATTCACAATGTCAAATGATACCCGGTTCGAGTTTTGTAATCATGTCTAGGTCATCACTGCTCTTACCTAATATATTATTAATTTGATTAAAACAATGGAGTTAAACAATCTAACTTATACTTATCTATACTGAGAAAAAAATATAATTAATTTTAATAAATATTTAGTTCAATACTGCCAATTAAACATTTACTTACAGTAAGTAAATATTTGTTCAATAAAAAAAAAGATTATTAAATCAAATTAACATTTCTTGTATCAAATAAATATATTTAATAAATATTTAGTTGGCAGTATTCAACTAAATATTTATTAAAATTGACTATATTTTTTTTCAGTGTAGGAAAATTATATTAAATTTAATTCAAATTTTATTATTTACTAAACGCATACATTAATATAGACGATATTTAATGTAATCACAAAAATGGAATGATTTGCATTTTGACATATTCATATCCTTTGATATACATCTAACAGTAGAATTCCGGTGATCATGATTAAATATCTCATTATCTCGACTAGAATTATAATGAATTTAGCTATAAAATTCTGACTTGTCCATTTTCCATTAGAATTCCAATTAATGCAACCAGACTCTTCTTCTAGTACAGTCATCAATCTCCGGCAAGAGTCATTAAAAGACAATCATATCGTGGCGTTAGCTTTCGTTTAGGTACCACTTATGTACACTTCCGTTATTTTCGATGAATTCCGTACAGCGTATGCGTGCATGATATTCTAACAATCCTTAGCGCGTAACTACGTAATTGCGAGTTCAACGACCGTGAACAAGAGTCTCCCTAGTGGCACTTTTCCTCCGGGTCCACTCGGAGCCAGCGTATTTCTATTCCCAGTGCTGCGTGTTTATTCCTGTGCGCGACCTTGCGAAAAACGAGAGCGTGGAGCAATTGATACCAACTCGTTATCATTACATTGAGCTGCCTCTACACTATAATTATGGTGTCCACGACTATGCAATCCCGAATGAACGAAAACTATTACGTATCGCGCCCGAGCGCACGCACAACTTCAAACTAGTTTAACTAACGTGCCGCGAGTTTTCACTTCAAGGACGCGTCGAGTTGCGGGAAAGCTAGTCGACGGGCACGTCGACAAGAAACGTTCTCCTCAATCCATCCCACGACGGCTTTTCACGAACGGATCCCACCTCAGGGCGGTGCAAACGATCAACGATCGCGATCTAGCGAGAAATATCGCGTGCTACGGGCGATTCTATAGCTGGTATGCGTTTTCGCTGTGATTATAGTTATAATTGGCTCTAACCGTATGGTGTGCGCAGTCGAGGCGGCTACTGGTCTAGGAGAAAAATTCAACTGCTGCAACGTCAATTATACTTTGTAGCGGTATGTAAAGGCAGTGGTGCGCGTTTCTAACTGACAACATCGATCGATTTTACGGTGCCTAGATATATATTCTTCGATATCGTCGATAAAGTTTGTGTAGGATAGCGAATATATTAAGACTTTATTATCTACACATATCTTCTGGCTTTAATATACGTATCGGAATAATTCCGAAGCACAACCCGCATAAGGAAGCACCGAGAAAGAGGAAAGATCCGAGATTATTCAAAATCACTGTATTCTCTACAATCTTTGGAGTTGAATCTAATTCCAATAAGTGACAAAGACAATTAAATCAATGTTGAAAAAGATTTAAAAAATGACTCAATTATCAATTTTTAAAAGTTAGATTCCACTCCAAAGATTTTAGAGACAATTTGTTGCGATCGGACTGTGACACCGAAAGTCAAAAATTACGAATGATTCACAAAACTATTCGTCCTCCCTCTTTCTGTCAAACAAAAGAGCCGAAAATGGAAACTGGCCAAATATATAAACGCGAAGTCGCGAATGTCTTATCAGAAAATCGCGACGATTCGTTCGTGCAAACCCTTTATGCAGGAAATTTTCAACGATTGCTTTCTACGAATGCCACAAAAATCCTGAGACTCCTGTCAGTTCACGTACCTTCGCACCGAACTTCCTGCTCTTTCTTTCCCGCGTAAAGCCTTTCGTTCCCTTCGAGAAGCCTCACGCCCGTACACCGTCGTTCGGATTCGTGACTGGGAAGTGAGATGCACTGACCCATGACTGGCCCACAAGCGGATAGTCGTAGACCCGCGTGCAAGGAGGAGACGACGCCCGTTCTCCGGCCAACTCCCACGTCTTTCAGAGTTGCGTCTCTCGGGCAAGGCGCGGGGCCCCGGGAATTACTATATCAACCGGCAGCGCGCCGTGAGAGAAAGAAAGGACGTTAATGAAACAACGTTGGTCACGTCCGCGCGTTTCATACTTGGTATCACTCGGAAGACTCTTACGAAACACTATTACGGTATCGCCGGGCACCGCGAGAATCGTTACGCCGCCGAGCTGAAAGTCATCTCGGGAATCGTAACGCGTGTGCTATTACAAGTCGAGATATGGCACGCGGTTCACTGTCAAACGCGAAAACAACGCGGCGAGGAATCGACACGCGCGCTGATTTCAGTTAAATAACATTTAACATTTTTAGAAAATGTGCTCTCTCGAGCGCGTTTTAATTATGATGGAAGAAAACCAGGTGCTATTGCTCGTACATATTTCTAATGGTCAATAAGAAATGCCAAATACCACCATCTTGCTATGGTGATTTAAATCGACATTACATTATTATTCTTTTATTTAATATTTTTGTGTTTTTATTTAATTATGTGGTTACACTGCCAATTGATTTAAATTCTGCATGGAAATTAATTACAGTGTACAATTTAGAGACCGTTCAAGAAATATGAGCAGTTTTATATACGCGACAGTAGTTTTAACAAAAAACTGTGAGAAAGATACACATTTATTATTTCTCTGTCATTCTATTCTAGCTTTTTCTTATCTGTTTCTCTCTTTCTCTTAGAAATTATTAAAATATGACGGATCAATCAAAAATGGCTTTCTCATGTTCAGACTCTTATTGGAGTCTTTAAATATATCTCTTTAAATATGACTGCATCTAGCATTTCTGTAGAATTCATACGAAATTCTCGAGAACAAATACATAAATTTCTTCCAAGATTTTAATATTTTTATCTCCTTCGTGATGTTCTTTCTTTTCATTTTACAATTTAGATTCGACAATTTTCTAAGTCATTATATTCTCACGATTTCTCGATTTGAATATTTCAACGAATATGCGTGAATTATTGAACATTATATGCTCCAATCGCATGAGAGGATTCAAAACTCAGATGAGTTTTCTTTAATTTGAGACATAAATCGTGTAAAGCAAGTTAATGAATTCGAGATAACGTAACTTTAATCATATGAGAAATCAAATAAGAAGAAATATATGAATGTATTTATAGAATGAAAAATATAATGAAGAAATTAGAAATTATAAGATTAGAAATATAAGAGAGTTCGTTTAACGAAAGAATAATATAACGCGCTCTTAATCTGAATAAATCTATCGAATTAATATCGAATTACCAGAAATTAAAATAGAAATAATTATCTGTCATTGGAATTTGTATTCTACGTTATAGAATTCCTTCCATTTCACGCCGTATTTAGCACTGTAAGAATGCTCCGAATACGAGGTTAAAGGATTCCTCTTCACGTTTGAAGTTTCAATTTTTCTATTCCAGGCGCTAATGGGTTCGCAGTTAACGGTGACGCTTCGCTTTCGGTCGTTACTCCCATTACAAGTCCTATTGTAGAAAGACAGTAACGCGAGAGGCTCGCGGCTATAAATAACGAAATTTCGTAAAAGCGTATCCACATTCCTCGTACGGTGATGAGTCAAAAGGCGGAGAACTGGCATCGCTTCTCATTTTTCCCGGCTGTACATCACTGTCGTGTTGCGTTAACGCGACGCTGTCCCATTTACTCGCACGTCACCGTTCATGAGGGCCTGATTAATCAGATACTCTTCTAGTCCGATCCCCTATGCACCTATCCTACGATCGTTTGCCCTACGGCTGCGTGATTCCCCTTCGCTTCGGTCCCGAGGTACACAGCTTGTTACCGTGTCAAAGAAACTCAACCCGCGTGGCTGCACGTGCACAAATCATGAATTCCTAAACGAGTCGGTACGGTCGAAAGAGGAGAAGAAAAATAAAAAAAAAAAGATATTTGTCACAGTGTGTCCACAACGAGGTTCGCTCTAATAAGAAGTTTAAATCGAACAAGTCGTTGAACGGGGAAGCACATGGAATATGCTATTAGCAGCGCACGTATAACGCACGTATACAGATGGTTTCAATTTGAACATTCAAAGCGCGTTCAATTTGTAGCGGATAAGAATATACATATACGCGCAATGTGAACGAACGTAAAGGTTGTGGCATACAAAAGCATACTTGAGCAATAAGACTGAGCAGTAAGCAAATCAATATATATTATTTGCTTACATACATTATTACCTTACGTCTCTATTGTGATTGACCGATTTTCTTATTGCTTACGTTTACTACTTTACGTGTCTTTTTGTAGCCGTCATAGCCTTAAGTCAGAAACACATAGAAAAATGTAAAGATATAGAGAATATAAGGCAATAATCTTGCGTTTTCTACTGTGATTGACCGATTCTTATTGCTTATGCTCCTTACACACAAAAAAATATCATTCTATTACTAAGAAAAATGATTACTCAATTTATTTTCTTCTTTATAAATAACAGCTATCTTTAATAAAAAAAATATTTTCTTGATAATAAACTTAAAAATATATTATTACAAAAGATCCCGCATCAATCTTGTAGAAAAATGTCCTTTGGCTAATTTTTAGATATGTAATTCTCTTCATTCTGAACAAATATTTCAATGGGCACAATTTGATCCAACGAGTCGTTTCCATATTATAAGCCTTAAAAGGTTCAGTAATCATGTAAAATCTGGATCTTTCTAAAGAACATTTTTCTCTAAGATTGATCATAAAAACTCATTATTATATTAAAAACAAGAATATATTTTCTTTTGAAGAATATTATAAAATTGATCGAAGAAGTAACTTTATTATATTATAAACAAATCGAATTTATTTTAATTTAATAATCTTGATTCAAGTATTAAACTCATTAAGATTCAGAATAAATAATTAATAATATTTTAATAAATAAATTTGATGCTTGTGATAGACTTATGATAAATTTGCGGATACATAATTTGAAATGCTTGAAACAAGTAATTATAACTTGTGTACAGTATTTATTTTTTTGTATATGTTTTTATATGCCATGGGCTTAAAGGGCCATCTACAATAAAAATAGTAAGCTATAAAAAATCGACCAATCATAATCAATTATTCTCCTCACATTCGATTGTGACTGCTTTACAACTTACAACAGCTTTACAACTCACAGTTTCCATTGTAGATGGCCCTTTAACCATATAACTTTCGAACGGTAAATTAAGACTCAGTAACTCGATGCTAAAATTGCTACTTTGTTGGTGCGGGGTAATAGAATGCGCGACCGAGCGACAACCGAGCGTTAAAAATAATTTCCTTAACTGCCCCAGCGTTGCCTCCGCTGTGCAGTAATGGAAATCCACCTTCGCGAGATAACGTAGCGCGTAAATAAGCGGTCGCGGTAAGAAAGGGGAGTTTACGAGACGCGTCTTCTCGCGACCACCGCCTCGGCAAATCGACCAGCGCAAATATATATCGCGTTACCCACCCATCGTCCTCGTCGTCATCATCGTCGTCCCGAGGGAATTCCGCACCAAGCAGTCGTTACTTTCACTCGGAGATCCGAAAAATCATCGTTGGAAAAAGCAGCTCGGTTAGAGAGAAGAGAAAGAATCGAACGAGAGTCCGCACGCCCTCCGTTCGCTCATACTTATGCATGAGCCCGTGCGCACGCGGTGTGCACCTAATACACTGCCGATGAATGATTTATGGAACGATATCCGCTTTTTATCGGGAGGCCCCGCGATTCAGGTTGTCGTGCCCCGGGCACCGGTCGTGCCGCCGAGATTGCTCTCGCCAGAGGATGCGAGAGCAGACAGTCCGGATCGTAATTGCACTCTGGTCAAGAGAAACGAAAGGGGAAAGGGATAGAGTCGAGGGATCGGTTTAACGAAATCTGTTGTTAGCCGCGACCGAGGGGAACTTTGCCGTTTATCACTCGGGGATTTAATCCCCCGTGACTCGCGCGTGAGGAATTACGCGCTCAAGGTGGCGATCATCGCGCTCTGCCACGAGCAGAGGATTTATTTTCCACCCGTTTACCACGTTCTGGAAGCTCTTCGTGGCTTTCCTATTATCTCGATTTGCCATCACGAATAAAACTACTACTTGATACAGTTTCTAAATTATATATCAGCTAGTGTATCATTAGAAGCTTACTCGATCGATGCATCGTTACCTAATTTCGTATCACGTGCCAAAGCTCTCCCGTAATCTCATTACGAGAGCCGAAAGCTCGCCAAAAAGCAGATCGCGACTCGGATATGTCGAATTATTGACAAATCTAGAGTACGCACAAGCGTTATGCAAGTGTTTCGCATCCGCGCGCGATCGGTTTAAATAGAGATTAATTGCGAAAGTTCTCGCCGTAATATAAATATATCATCTGTTTCTATTCGTCCGTACTATAATTGAACTGTACTAATTTAAAACATGCGTAGAGATCTCGTTCTAGCAACATCATTTCTTTGCAAAGAACTCGGTCGATGACCGCGTTTAGGTAACGCAGATATATATAGTACTACTTACTAATAGCCAACCCTTGTGCAACGCTGATCGATTGTATCGCTTAGACGTGGCGTTTCACTCACCAAGTAACAACAATGCTAATCGAACGTCATTATGGTTTCGCGTCGATACTTACAATCCATCATGACAAATCCGCTTACAATAATCCGTCTTCCCTCCCCCCCTCCCTCCCCACCCGCAATATGTAATTAATTCTATACTGATCTATGCATAAGGAACAGAGAAAATTCACTCTGCATTATGCCATTTCCGTTCATTAACCCTGACAATATCAACGACGAACACAGAGATTTCTCGAAATCAATCATACTGAAAAAAATTTCTGGTTGAAAATGGACGAATTAAAATTTTCTGATTAAATTTATTATATTAGAATTTTAATTGAGATAATCAATTCTGGTTGATGTAATATTTCTAAAATCTATTAGAATTCTTGTTTTTAGAATAATGTCAATCAGAATTCTAGTTATCTCAACTAGAATTCTTGTAGACTTCGTCCATTTTCCACCAGAATTACTATTTAATTCAATCAGGCCATTTTTCTCAGTGCACCGTTAGCCTTCCATCTACAATCTGGGTCTTTTTTGGCACAAACAAAATTTCATTATCAAATTTCTCCGAAATTAAAGAGGGCAAAGTTTCCAGTTTCATTATTGCTAAATTATACATTTTTAAACAAATTTCCAGTTTTTCTTAATTTTTGCTCAAATTTCAATTTTTATTAAATAAAGGTTTTAACATTTCAATTAAAAGATTCAGATTGCAGGCGAAAAAAGTAAAAGTATGATTGCAGACGGAGAATTAACTTGACAGTAAAACTGTATTTTTTTTTTAATAAAAACGCAATGCAATTATGCATGTGTATGTAGCAAAAAAAAATTTTTTTACAGGCCGCTGGCAGCATTCGCGTAAAAATACGAGAATAACGTTTTGATAGGTAATAATACTAAATACGAACACAAGAAGTCTGGTTAAGTGCGGTCATTAAATTTATCACGAACGGGCAGTTAATCTTCCGACATCGGTTACCAGCACTTTTCATAGCGAACCTGACAGCCGACTCCGGTGATTTTAACCTGCATTCGCGTCCGCGAACAGAACGCAGTATGCGAAATATATACGCATAATACGGCGATATTTCTCCTCGCCGCCACGCCGACAGTGTAGGAAGCTCGAAACGCATTCCATTAGCATAGCTTAACATTAAGCGCTCACACGTCTCGGCTCCGTGAATTACAGGCATTGAATCTTGAATGATTGCACGATTCAAAGGGCGTACATCAACAATGTCAGCCGGAACGCAGACTCACCTGTTTCTGACTACCGTGCGAAATCTTAACGAAAGCCGCGTTCATTAATTTCGAATAAATATTACGTAGAATGCATTATGCACCTCGCGATAGCCAATTCGCATTCGCGTCTCTCTATAATAAAATTGTACGATCGATACTTATTATAATCTCCTTATAATCTATTAACTTTATACAGTCGTTGTAAACTTTATTATTAAATAATGATTACTAATTATTTGAGCCTCTTTAATTAAACGCGATTGACGAATCATTATTTTATAAGGGAGACTTTATATTTCTCAAACAGTTTTCCGAATCCATGGAGATCTCTTAGCCGGGGTGTTGCGTACCCCAGCGTACAGCTGAAGATGTCACAATCACTTCGTTAGTCAGGGTTAACGAAGCCGCGCGATTCTCCAAGATCGACGAACTCCAACTGCTTTCTCACACTTTGTCAGCATCCAAGGTTGGTCGTTCGCCGCGTTCACGGATTCGTCACACTTCGATGTCAATGACCTTCGGCACGTTTTTATTTTTAAACAACCGGTCATTAAGAGAGCTATAGGCTTAGCTCGGCTCTCTTTGCTTAGCACAAAGGCGTAATGGCAATTACAGACTTGATGCAACATTATTGAAACCTCTAGGAGTAATGAACTCCTATGGATGATATCGGTAAAAGTAATTCCTGAGGGCAAAAGAGAGCAATTCTTCTCTCTATACACTTCTATGTAGAGGGAAGAATTACATACAGAAAAGAGAATCTATTTTAACCTAGCAAAGTGGAAAACATCGCTGTTACTTCATTCTATTTAATAAACCTATAAAAATAACTTTCAAAAATTTTTACGTCCTAAAGTAAATTAAAATGAGTGCAAGGTGAATTATCAAGAGACACTTAAATACGATCATTGCGTCTATTCCGATTATGTGAAACGGCAAACAGCACTTATACGTAATATTTGCTCGAGAAGCGCGCCACTGGCCATCGCGGACGAGTGTGTCAACGACTGGTGAAAGGTATCAATGACTTTTCTCTCACTGACCCACGACAAGGAACTTTCGATCTCTAATATCAACGTGTCTACTTACATAATCGCGGTAATGTCCGTGCGCGGAATTGACGATGCACGTCACTAATTTCATGCATTTCTACCTGTATGATGTCTTGTTACAGTCAGACTAGGATAATCTATTAACTTTATATAAGTATAGCAAATTGATTTCTCTTTAGCAATATGTAAAGTATGGAATAATCATTTAAAAAAGATTAACCTTTAAGAGTAGATAGGATGCTCAAATCTTTCCAAACAAATTTTATCCTTGTAGTTATATTTCTTAATAATACCAATAAAATTAAATTTACATAATTTATACTCTTATCAGAATGTAAAAATAATTAAGATTAATTAAGATTTCTGGGCAATATTTTTTAAGCTCTTTTCTCAGACCAAGATTTTTAAGATAATTATGCACGGGGTGGCCCCACCTATCTACTTAAAGGTTAACAAGTTTAAATAATTTTGTTCTTCTTTCAAAAATTATGTATGTCACAATTTCTCTCCTTATAAAAAAATGTAGTCGACAAGACATATCGCCAAACACGCGTTCAACATTCATTAATCAATAGCGATCATGCAAGATATATTAGCATGCAAGATATGCCAAACAAGACAGAAGACCGCGCGAACTTGGCGCAAACACGATCGACCGGTTAATGTATTTAATTATTTAATATCCCTGCGTGACAAGGTTGCTACATTGACGACGATAACGTGTACGAAGGCAAGGAACCAGGGTGAGCCGATGAACCGAATGTATCCCCGTGTATTACATGTATTCCCGTGTAATACAATGACGACGTGCCGATTTATCTCAAAGGTGAAAAGATATATATCCCCGAAGGCGCGTTGTTCAATAACGCGCTGATTTGCGACATCCGGCGAACACACCGATTAAAATAACGCTATATCCTCGAAACGTACGAAACGGCACGTAATCGTCCGGAGTCACGCAGACGATTCCCCGGGAGAACGCGGTGAGGGGATGGAAATTACGCAGCATCCTGTGCCTCGCGTTTTGCACATTTTAATATTCGATACGTTTCTTCCATCTATCCGGACGCCCGACCGCAGAGCACCGCCCAGATACCGGTGCAGACAAACAGGTAACATCAGGTTACACACTCGCCCACAACAGGAGTCGACCTTCGCTCGCGGTGTAACGTAGCTCTCCGCCCGCGGACGCGCAGGCATCATCCTTCGTGTTCCTAGCAACGATGGATCACCATCCCGGTTATCACGACAATCGTGGACAATGGACCGTACTAATAATCCGATGAACGAAGCAGGACCGAGAGAGAGAGTAGTTCTGATCGGTCCTGGCTTCGAGATGGACATTAATTGGAATCCAACCGGCGTTTTGTACAAAATGTCTAATTCCCGAAAACCGATAACAATCAATCTACCAATAGATCGGAAAAATCGACGCGCACTGATACATTCTTCGATGTGTTTTCTTGTTTTTGCTTGCGTTTTGAATTATTGAAATTGAATCCTCGGGACAAAAAGAGCCGTCACAATCTCACAGAAAAGGAGGAGACACTTGAAAGAAGGAACCATATAAAAGATTTACATAAGTATATGTTACATAAGCATATTCAATAAATTGAATAAATACAAAGATGCGCAATTAGCCGCCTGAGAATTCCATTATGATTTATGAAAAAAATAAAATTAAATTCTGTCAATTCTTTTGACTTTTAGGGAAAAAAATAATAATCACTCTTGTTCTTTGCCAAGTTTTGAAATGACACACGTAAATTATGCGTGTCACATTCTGAATTCTAAAGCCGGTTCTGAATGTGTCCACCACTCGTAAAATACTTACTACCAATTAAATCGAGACAAATAAAGATAATACACATATATCACAAGATTTTTAGTAATTTAAACAAGATTCCAATATAGATTCGCTCTAAGAAAAAATTCATATTTCATATACATATAAATTATATTATAATAAAAAGACTTCATATGCATAAAAATGTATTTTTTGTCAACAAAAACTATCTTACATGTTCTAATTCTACGTTCCAATTTACATCGATTAATTTATTATGTAATTAAAAAAACTCATATTTCCGTTCGTGACTTATTGCAACTATTTTACCCGACCTATAATCAAAGAAGCTAAGGCCGTCGATTTTCTTCATGTGAGAAACCCATCTTTAAGACGATGATCAGTCGCTCGGTGGAATAAACCACAGTCAGAAGCCTTTGTGCCGATCGTTCGTGGTCGAGTAGTCACTGCGCCCGAAGGTAAAAAGGAAGCCGGGTTCGCTTTACCGGTTCAAACGCTTTAACCACCTGCTTCCGAAATTTGAACGCCGCACGTTTGAGCGTGTACATACTTTCTTCGACGATTCCATCTTTCATCGTCGTCCAAAGATGAGATGCTACGCAATCAGAGAGGAACGCTGATCGTCCGTCATGAGCTAATATTTATCGAAGATCTAAATTTTCCAACGCTTGCTTCAGACTTACTTCGGAGCAATGTTGAACATTAATTATTATTTAGTCTTGATTTGACATTCTTTGGATTGCCTTCGACCTGTGTTTATTTATCGTTACATAAATATCCGAAAAATCGAAATACGATATAAAATACGATATGAGGTACGAAGTTTCATATCAATTATATCTTTAGAAATCAACTAGATTACTTTCGAGAAACCTGACATCACTAATGTATACAAAATATTTCATGATATACACGCAGTAAGATAGTGATTATTAAATATCTTTAAAGAAAATATAAATTTAAATTATCAATAAATAAGAACGGATTATGAAAAAGTTATATACTCTATGAAAAATTAAATTAAAAATGTTATTTATTATAAACATTTGTTTGTTTGTTATAAAAGTAAATATAATTTCATAGTGTTTTTCCTAAATAAATAAATTATATGAAATCTTACTGTCTGACAGTAAAATATTTTATGTTTGTCAATTGCGTATCAGGAAATCTGTAAATATTTATTTCATAACTTAATATTTAATCTTGGGAGCATATTAACTTACAAAATATATGGGAAAAAGAAAACAACAAAAATTAAATTATTCCCTACTGCTTTTAAAACATATTTATCTATATTTTTTGTAAATATATAGAATATAAAAATATCTAACTTTCTTTTATCAACCATGAGATAAAATTATGAAGAAATGGTAAAACTTTTATATTCTAATAAGGCTAATTATTTATTTAATGTAAAAAAGTATGACATAAAAGTCGTCATAAATTTAATATTCTTTTCACGCAGATTTATTCTTTCTAACAAAATAAAATAACGTCACTCACACACATAGATACGATGCACAGCGAATATTTAACAGCGATTGAAATTATATCAAAATATACATAATTTATAATATTTAGAATAATTGATATCTAAAGAAATAATTGCTGCCCACATAAAATAATTATAAATGATTACGCAAACAACGAATGAAGTAACCTAATAATAATTTACTCACCTTATAGTTGCTCCGCTGTCTTACTCGATGTCTTCCAGATTTTCTCTTCTTCATCACTCACATTACACAACACTCGCGGAACACATTTAATTACGATTGCGCATACTAATTACTGAAATAGGATAATCGCGTAGTTCTTTGCACGACATTCCCAACGTTAATCACACATGACGTGCATACCACAATTATCTATTGCTATAAAAAAAGACCTATGCGGAAAACATACATAAACTCCATTATTAGCTATTCATCTATCTTCCATTCGACATAAATCTCGACCAATTAATGCAATAAATAATAAAATTTCAAAATCACAGCGAAGGATTTCATTAAATTGCAAATAAAATAAGCTATGCAATCGAAAAATACTAAGATACAGGCTGAATTGTAAATACATTTGTTAACTAGATGTATCACAATCATTTATTCGTTTTACATATGTAACATTTGATTAACGATCGAAAAGTTCCAAGATAAAATTATACAGAATGCTTACTCAAAAACAATTTTTATTAATTACAAGATATTTATAATCACGAGAGTTAATTAAGCACACGCGTTAATAGACAGGCTAATTGTTCGTAGAAAATAATGGCGTTTAGTATCTCCCGTTACTTGCCACGATTGCAAGTCGGGAGATACACCGCCGTGCCGGCTCGAATCTCACTGTGCGAATGATAGCGCGGCGACCTTGTGTACGCGCCATGACTTTGTATACACGACGTAACGGTGTAACCGTCAGCGTTACGTCTCAAACATAAGCAAACGTAAGCTTGAAGTATTGTGTATACGATCAAGCATTGTAACATCCCAAACTAAAACACGCGGAACATTATAATATTTATCAAATTAAGTAAGTCACGCTATTCATTCACCAAAAGATACAAATCAATAGGAAACAATAGGAAATTATAAAATATTTTCTTTTCGGTCGCAAAAATTCGTTTGTTAAAATTCTTCGCCAATTGATTTTATTTTTTTTTATTTATTAATTTACGAAATTCGTGTGTGTTCAATAAATCGATCATATTTTTTTCATATTATTTTCGCGATTGCATTTTGATTTCACAATATACATACAATTGTAAAGTCTAGTGCAATTAACGTCGGAGTGTAAAATGCCGCACGATTATCCTATTCCAGTGATTAGTACGCACAATCGTAATTAAATATGTTTGGTGAGTGTTGTGTGTTGTACAAGTGTAATAAGAAATCTGAGAATAGGAAATCTGGGAGGTATCGAATGATGACGGAGCAACTACAATGAGTACAAAAAATATTCGTACAGAAAATATTATTTTTTTAATTTTATTTTTTAATATTATCTAGCGAGAAATGAGTCATCGAATTGATTCGACCATTCAACGTTTAATTAACGATCATTTCTTGCTGGGTAATTAATAATTTATTCATAAAAAATAAAATAGACTTTGTTTCTTAAAATTATATATATCAAAAAAATGTGTATAAATAGAAAATATATCATCTAAAAAATAAGCAAAAATTAAAAAATTGTATTGTTTGCTCAAAAAGTATTCGTATAGTCAAGAAATTTAGCTTCTAAAATTAAAAATACAAGCGAAACTCGTTTATTTATGTTGGAACAGAATATATAAATATTTATTATATAAAATATATATATATTTATTATATAAAATTGCTAATTAATGTTTATTTTCTATAAATAAGACTTTTTTATCAAAAATTTCCTGGTACGAATACTTTTCGCACTCACCGTATAAGATGAGTAAATTATTATTTTATTTCATTTATTGCTTGCATAATTATTTATTTTATGTGTGTGGATAATAATTATTTCTTTAGATATTAATTATTCTAAATTATTCTAAATATTACTATAATTTTATGTATATATTTTGTTTGATGATTCGACATAATTAGTTCCGACATAATTATCAGATATATATATATATACATATATATATATGTATAAAATGTGTATATATTAAAAGTATCTAAAAAGTATGTAAAAATATATAGATGTCTTATACAGATGTATTAAAATGAACAGAATAAACCGAATTAGTACAAATATTAATCAAATCTTAAATAAATAATTTAATCTTGAAATTGATAAGTTAAGAATATCATGAGAAGGCTATAATAAGAAGAATAATTTTATTTATATAGATAATGTCAACGTCTATGATATGTTTATTCACTAGTATATTCACAGAAAGAAATGTTTATTTCTAATACATTCACAGTACTGAAATATAATATTTTTATTTTTTAATTTCTAATAGTACTTATTTATACATATATCATAGAAAACGAAAATTAGGTATTTCTGTATTTTTCCATATATTAGATAATAAGAATAAATTAATAATCAAATCAATATTTGGTTTTCTATAGTTCAACTCAAACTCATAGACGATCAAACGTGCCTATACAAAGAGCTATTTCACCTAGCGGCAAAAGGCTTTGTACTTCTACAATCGATCGGACGCGGGAAAAGTATCGTCATCGCTATACACCATTGTATCACATTCAATCTGCAGTTTGTTGCACTCTAAGCGTATTATCAACTAATATTATACCGAAGCTTTATGACTGTTTCGCGACCAAGTGTTACGTAATAAACAACTCATAAAACATTTGCGTCGCAATCATAAACTGAGAAACGTTCCTAAAGAAGCGACGACCTTTTTCAAGATATTTCTTATCGGAGAAACATAAATTTTCTCGTAAAATACTCATAACTCATAACTGTCAGATAATCACTGCTATTTGAAGCTGTCGGTCCGGCAGATACGACATTTTTCAAGATAACTTTCGAAAATTTTTATCATTACATTGAACGAAAGAACTTCTTTGTTTTCGAAAATATCATATTCGATGATTAGCAGAAAATAGATCTTTTGTTTTCATGTAATATTAGAGCCAAGCAATGGTTTTTCCGTGGGAAATAAATAACATCGGTATTTCCTATAAAATATTGAAATAGCCAATAATTCCTTGTACTATTTCTACGTAAAGCATCGACTACAGTGTGGTCGTTTACCGAGTATCACGACCGTGAAGAGTCGACGGGGCGTTGCATAAACGGACGCGAACGGCTTAAAAGTCTCTTCCACGTGAAAGTAACGTGCTTAAAATAGCGAAAAAAAAAAAGAGACGCCACCGCAAGTCGGACGGGTTTTATCCGGTTCCGCCGTCGTGAAGTTATTAGCGATGAATTAAATGGGCGAATCATGTCACGGAAAGTAGTTAAAAACTTCCACAAATCGATGAAATATCATAATAACTTAGTCGAAATTTTATTATAATAAATAAGCCTGTACAGGTAACGTTAACCTGGAAATTATAGTTCACCAAGGATTTTTACACCTCAATGACGAAAAAATATGAATTATTGTAAAATATTGTTTCTTTTTGTATTGTTTAATATAGTTTTTAATATTTTTATTTTAATATTTTTTATGAATCTTTAAATATACAATTCGAAAACTCCCATAAAAAAGAACTATATTACAATTTTTATTTTAAAATCTCTTTTTTAAAAATATCACATAATAAATAATTTAACGTGCTTATTCTGTTTAATATTTGTTTAGTTTTTACTGACTTTTCCAAAAAATTTATGATTAAATCCATAATATTCTTAAATACTAATAAATAGGAAAATAATTAATAAAATGTTAATAATATAGATTTTAATTGAGGTGTAAAAATATCCCAGATGATCATTTACATAAAAAAAAAAAATCAACTTTCGGATTAAACCGACTACTTTCGGGTTAAAGAATGTTATAAATTCGCTTAAGAATGTCTGATTTGATGTCCGTATAAAATTACTTAAAATTATATTGGACGCAAGAAAAAAATAAGTATATAAAATTGGTAGGTAGTATACGATCGTCACGAGTTACTTAAATAATAACAGAAAGGTAAGCTTGGGTAGCAGATTAAAAAAAAAAGTGATCCGTAATCTTCTCTGCGGACAGATATAGAGATGTACGCAAGTATCACATTCTTATCCCACGCATCATACGTTCCTTCTCCGCACGCACGAGCGTGCGGAGTGCAATCTTTATTTCACGCCAATAATCCTCCGACAGGAAGTCAGAAGCATGCACGCATACATTGACACGGGTTATGAGAATCACTTTGAAACTTCTGCGAGGACTGTTGCGCGTCGCGACTTCTCTTTCTATAGAGTTTCTCTGGCGTAAAACAGCGCTTTTCTTTGCAATTCTTTGCATCATAACGAATCAGAATTTTTAATTCTCAAGGATTTTCTCAGAAGATTAGAACAAGCGTACATTCAATCTCATTTTTTTTTATTTGTTCGTATTTTTTAATTGTTTCGCATCCGTCTAAAGAAAAAAAAAGTGGAAAAAGAATCCGTAAGAAATTGGCGCAAGCATCTTAGCTTCGACCTCTCAATACAAAAATGAAGATATTGAATTTGTGGACTATACATATCCAGCAATTGCATTATTCCTTTCAATACCAAACGTGTACGTGTCATTCGTGAATTTATAAACGCATTTATAACGTATGATAAATGACAATATACTGAAAGCTAAATAAATAGCTTAAGTAGAATTCACGATAATCACGCAAAAATCGTTCCCAGAAGAGTTCGCCGAGTAGGATATATGTATATATATAAAGGAAGATGGAGCGAGATACGACGACCATTTATGTACACGACCGCGTGCATGTGCCAGCGTGCTCGAACGTGTTCGTGCGTGTCGGCGCACGCACTTCTGTAGATGCGAATATAGAAGACTTGGGATAAAGCAAAAAAGGCATGGGACAGCCTCCGACGGTAGAAAGATACGTCTGGCAACAGTGTTGGGACTGGACCAGCTGATTGTGGTACCAGGGCCGTCTTCACCCTTCCGAAATAAAATCTGAACTTTCAAGAAAACGTCTATTTAATCCTCCATGAGGATTAAATAAATCCAACCGAGAGAAGGCTTCAAAGACCCAGACAAATTTCCAATTTTAAATTATTCTGCCTCACATTCGAACAGGTACAAAAAAACGTTTGGTCATATAAAATCGTATTCTTGAATTTTGAAAATATATTAGAATTTTTTCAGATTTTTGGAGTCTAAGAATTCTTTGAAAGACATAATCAGACATCTGTGAACTAATTGGACTAGAAAAGCAGTGAAAAAAATGTTGGACAGGAAAGATTAACTTGCAGTATCTTATAGATAGATTACTTAAATCGAGAATATTACTGAGAAACTATTATATTTTATACAAGTTTTACGTAATCCAAAATAAGATTGTGATCCCATAAATAAAAACGTTAATGTATTTCTCAACGAAATTATTTAATTTGAAAGTATATAGAGAAATATCCTCATTGAATTATCTTCATTGGTTGGAAGTTCTTCTTCGCCCGCTCAGTGACCGTTTTGATGGCAATATACAGAGAGATTCTCGAATTTATTGTCAGTGCCAATGATGATCCGTGTACAGGTAAAATGTATTCATCTGGGACAAAGGACTGCCATTCGGTCTGGTTAACAATGCACCGGTACATTCGACGATTCAATAATTCTCTCAGCAAGAAAAGGTGCCAAACCGGTTTCGTAATTTCCAAATGAATCGATCGTCTCGTTCCGTGTCAAGAGTATTTCACGGAAATTTTGTTCCATCCTTTATATTTTCGCGCACAAATGCAAGTTTTTTAATTAAACTTATAAGTAGCGTGTTTGAACGATTCTTACAATGAGGAAAATGTCTGATTGAAAATTTTCTGGACGAATCAGAAGATTCCGATTATATCAATTAAAATTCCGATTATCTCAATTAGAATTCTAGTAGATTTAACCAAAAAATTCTGAGTCATCAATTTTCAATCAGAATTCCAATCAATCCATCCAGATTTTCCTATTAATTTTCTATTAGTATAAAACGCACGCGTGAACGCGTATTTCTAGAAATTGCGTCATGCAATCCAAGTGAACACCGTGTAGAATACTGTACTGTAGAAGGAATACTGTCGAAGGTAGAAGAAGCAGGTGCCGAAGACATTTACTTATCTCAGAACGCGAGGAAAGGCTATGCAAATCGCGACTCGGAAATCTTTATCATTCGACATTCGATATGGTGACCTCGTCAATGGAGTAAGAGTCGTCGGAATCCGGAATGTGCGCTGGCAACGAGATTAAAGTCGCGGTTCTTCGATTCGACCTGCCTTCCCGAAGCATCTTTCCTCGATGGACCAGTTCCGGCAGCACTACGGCGGCAGTATCGCGCTCGGCGAATGGGAATAGACTCCGACGATGGGCAGAAGAGAGCGAGGTGCAGCGTAGGATAGGAAAAGACGAAACAGGAGCAAGGTTGGAAGAAGAAAAAGGATAGAGACAGAGGGAGAGAGTCCGCGCAGAAATAAGAATAACAGGAACGGCAGCTCGACCGGAGATGCGAAGTCAGCTCAGGCGCGAGACGAAAGGAGAAAGGAACGACCAAAGGAAGGCACCCCGGACTGGCAGAAGGTGACTAGACGTGACTAACTCTGCCAAGTGCGAGGAAGAAAGCGAGAGAGGCAACTGGAAGAACGCTTGAAAAATGATCGCCTCTAAGTCTCGGAAAGCTTGTCCGTGCGCGCGAGCTTGTCATGGAACGAGATGCATGGAATCCTAAAGTCGGAACGATCTCCTGGAGAAAGAGGCCCGAGTTAGAATCTGGCTTGACAAGTGACTCATATTCCATTGTGGTATCATTGTCTTTCTTCTCATTATATATTAAAATCTTACTTGTCTAAAACTCATATTTTTTTAAATTTTGATGTTTCAAATCGCTTTTATTTATCATTAATTCATCAGAAATTAATATTTCTAAAAAAGAAGATATTAAAAGACGAACTGTAATCTATTCTCGTTCTTCGGATAATTATTCGGTATGAATCATCCAAAGTTATCCTTGTCGCTCTCATCATCTCTCGCTGCGCGTCACCCCTCCAAAATTACATTCGCGATGTTCCCGCAATTTCCATACTAAACAAAATTATCATCCCGCTGTCGGCGTATTTCCTACCGTGTCCTTGGTATTCGCCTTGACTCATTTCATCAAGTCAGCCTCAGAAAATTTTGGCGCCCCTAATTACTTTCCTCATCTTCGCTATTGTTGTAACAATTGAATCTTTAACGATTCTTGTTACAAGAACGTCGAAGGACTTGAATTTTATGCAAATGAATTTAGAACACATCTAGAGAACAATCCAAAAATTTATTTTATTATATATTTAAATGTGATTTATTAAATGTGATTTTTCGAAAAGAAGTTGAATGTGATTGTTGCAACATAAAATCTCAATTTAAACTTTTCGATGCTCCGTTTTTGCCGAATACAACGTTGTACCGTTTTCAATTCGAACGGAATTGCTCATTTGTTCGGAAGACAGCTTGAGTCGGTGTTGTAAAAAGTACAAAGTACAACCCGGATGCGGCAGTATAAATCATCGCCATCCAAGCCGCCTGGAAAAGAACTTATGTCATCCACACTCATACGTGGGGTCCCTTAATTTGACCAGCAGGACGTGCAACTCCCTCAGACGACATAACTGATAAAGTAGACGGAAGATAAATGATAAGAGAAAGAAAAAAGAAAGAAAACAATTGAGAGAAGAATCTTTTTCTCGTATCACGAACTTCGTAACATAACGTTAAATATTGAACATTATAATTTCAAGATCAGGGTATCTATGAGAGAGAGAGAGAGAGAGAGAGAGAAATCGCAATTTATAATAAATATATATAATTTAGAAAGATCGAGACTTTTGAAGAAAATTCTCAACTTTAAAATGCTCGCGTGATCTCAATTTGGCCCACACTTTAATCATTTATATTTTATGTCCAAACAAAATTTTTTATTTATAAATAGTCAGTTTATTAAGATATGTTTAAAAGATAAAATAATAACACAGGCCCACAAAAAAAAGCTATGCTGGGGTGGAGAGCAGCGACTCAAAATACATAAGAATAGCTGGGTCTCCACCCCAGCAAAGGATATTTTTTTGTAGATCTGTGTAATTTTCAAGCATTAAAAATTAAAAGAAATCTATATTTTTAAGACTCTATAGATATTTAAGACTCTTTTAGTAATATTGTCATTCGCATTCATGTCTGGGTCAGTTTGACCCCTACCCGAGCACTTACGAGTTAAGATAGTCCAAAGCGAATTTGTGAAATGAGTTTAAAAGAACGAGGAGAGAAAGGGCGGGAGGATCATCGCGCGCGAGCGCGAACAGCGAACATCAGCCAGCCGGTTAGCGTGCCGAGGCTATAATCGTCCTCGCGTGTAATGTACGATCGGTAGGAGGACAAGAGTCTGGTGATGGTGGTGGTGGGTAGGTAGGTAGGTAGGTAGGTTGGTTGGTTGGTTGGCTGACTGGCTGGTTGGCTGCGTGAGTGAGCGCGACGTGGAAACTGGTGTGCGCCGCCGATGTCAATGACACTGCGGTGCTGCAGCTGCTGCACACATAAGTCAAGCCCGAGCGACACCGGCATACAACACGTGCGACCCGCGCAGGTACATACTCGAACGTGAGTGCATGCGTGCGTGTGTACGTGCGTATGTGCATGCGTGCGTGCGCTCACGGTTCGCTCGCTCGCGCACGGAAGAGTTCATCTTTCTCCGTACGTGTATTTGAGAGGGCAAGAGTCAAATATTTCCATCCCGTCCAGTCGGACCTCCAGGCTAAGGCGAGGTGTCCACTCTCGGGGAGTTTTATCATCGAGTGCCACACACTCGGTAAGTAAAGCTCTCTCGGGATCTGAAGGTCCATTGAGAGACACACTCCGTGTTTATCGGGAGAATCTTATTATCGAAAGTCGTTATGTCGAAGAATAAAATTTATAAATGAATACACGCCAAGTGCGCGCGTACTCTTATTATAATAATTCTAAATAATATTCATCCTGAATGTAGCGAGATCGTGATGTTATTTCCATTATTTTTAACTTTCCGAGAGAAAAAGGAGAAACGACCGAGATCTTCGCACAGGTGGATTATTAAAATTATTAGTCCAAGTTATATTTAGCGGAGAATTTTCATTATTATTAATTCCAGAAAAGTAAAACTCATTAATATTTTAATAAAGGAGGAGACGGGATTACACATTCACGAAAGTGAACGCACAATCTGCTTCGTGCCTTCTCCGTGGACCCCGTTTCGGCGTTCGGCGTTGCACGTGCTGGCGCCCGTCCGACTGACGCACGTGCCACAACACCGCGTGTGCACGCACGTATGTGCGATCGTAATTACTACCTGACGTGGGTTTTTGACGATGAATTAAAGATAATGATTTGCGGGCACTAACCAAGGGACCCAGCGACTGCACTGATACTCTCGCGCGATATGTTGCATATCTGTGCCGATCTTTCGAAAGTTATTGTTCTGGGAAACGACCTCGTGCGAGATTTCAATCAGAGTAGAACGTACGAAATTATGCAAATGCAGAACGTGCGAAGCGTAATCGCTCAATCGTGTCTCCCTTTTTAATGTTCCGTAAAGTGCTTCTATACTGGGGGAGGCATCGTCCTGTCTTTGTAATAAAATCGAAAGGGAGCTACGTCTCTTTCATCGCGCTAAATTAGGTTAACTAGAACGGCATGTCGGAATGGAGCAGAGATCGAAAGAACGGACAGAACACTGTTTGCAGACGCACGAAACTCGTTTCGCGTCTGCAAACAGAGAATGTTTTTCGCGGTGATAAAAGACGCCATAATGCGGTACCGCGCTTCATGCTGGGACTTAAACTGGATCGAGTTAATATTGTTGGAGTGATGAGCCTCCTGAAATAAAGAGCTCAATTTCATACTTCCCAATTTCAAGGGCTACCATTTCTCCAAGTGCCATGTATGCCACTAAGATATATTTATATAGATCCCTACTTAGAGTTGTCAAGGCATCCCCAATTGAACGTCCACTATTTTACAAGGATAATTATTTTATATTATAGTTATATATTATAATTATATATTATAGTATACCAATTTTCGATTTCATAATTTTTTAATAATACTTTTATAAAGATATATTAAATGTCATGCTATTAATATCAAATCGTTATTGCCTACGCGACAATTGTCTTTATAAAATGACGGATACCTTGACAATCAATAGATGCATTCATCACAAAAAGCAGCTTTGCAATTAAGAACCTTGTAAGAACTTTTAATATTATTGATTCTTGCTTTTAATTCCTCAATGGATCTAAATATACAAATTAATCATATTAACAAATCTTACAATAATTTCAAAGCTTTTTTTCTGCTTCTATGTGAATGCAACCCATACATGCTACCAGTGTTTTTTTGCACGTAAAATGACAGTAATGCAAGACAACAAGGATCAATCTTTTATTTCAGCTGTCGATTTCATCGAACGGATTTCTTGAAATGAAATTATCAATTTTTGTAAGAATTTTTACCTTCATCAATATGTTCTCTCTGTTTCTGTCACCTCGATTACTCTCTCGAACTCACACGAATTTGATTGCGCATAAAAAGAGATGTAGACGGTTAAAAGTTTGTAATGAATGGCGAAGTAATAATCCCCGGCTCGCGTTACATTTGGTCCACGTACGTGGTGCGAGGATGATCATTCTCGCGTATCTCCGCCATGTATTTCGCTCACATGCATGCGCGACATGAATCAGGTAACGACAAAGATTATTTTCACATTTGCAGATAATTATTACAAATAATTGCACGCCCTCTCGCTGCTCACGACGATCGCTTGTATATAAATCCTGGAACGGAGCTGAAGACAAGCGGTCGATCCGAAAGAGCAGCCGCAAAAATTCTTTTCCCGCGGCTGTCCTTAAGAGGGCTGATACTTTATGACTATGGTAAAGGCATAAGGTAAGAAGGTATCACGTCTCACGTCGCAGCCACGTCGAAAACAACCGAAAGTTATGCCGTTGAAATTAAATAAATTAAGCGAAATTAATACACATGTACATGATAATGAGATAAATATAATAAATCTTTTACTATTTTTTTTAACTCCTCAAATTAACATCGTATTCGCACAAAACTTCTTTCTCGTGTCAGTTTCATATCGAGATTTTAACATGCGCTTCTTTGTGTCTAAGGTCGCTGTGGCTGAACCCACTTTTCACATGTCATTGTGTATAATCATCTCACCGGTTCAGCAAAACATCTGTGGGATTAACTCAGTTTCTGTATTCACATTACGCATTACGTTCTGCTCCTCCTTTGTCCCGGATGCACACGATACCTACATGGTGCGAATGATCCCGCGCGTTTTTCGGTTTTCGACTTCAAAGCGATATTACGCATAGCATCCAAGAGAAGACAACTCTATGTGACAACTGTCGAGTAATTTACTCAAGATGGGCCGCAACGCCGCTACGCTTTTATAAAGATGCGGGTAGCAGGGCCGCATTCGCACATTTTACGCCTGAAGTGAAAGAATTCAAGAAGAACGCAACCTGTATTCTCTAAAACATTTAGAGTGAACGTCATTCTGAATAGTGAAATCTCATTCTTAAAGATTAAAAACTGAACCACTCTTCTTCGAGGCTGGCTTAATTTAGAGAGAAAATAACGCATAGTTCTAAAAATCTTAATTATTTTATACAATTATATTTTGCAATAACTGTTCTAAATTATTCTAACAGAGTTTAAGCGATCCCTAGACGCTCAATATTATTGTATTTTGTATAATATTATTGATGCTTCCTTTAAACAAACTAAAGACTAATATAACCCCCCCTAGAGACTAACTTCCGGATAATAATATTATGTATGCAATATCAAATATTGTACAATAATATTGATCATCTGGAAGCGGCTTTAAACTTCATTCTTCGATCGAAGCGATATTTCGTACGGAGAAATCATTTCGCTCGCTTTACAGCAGCCGACCCTGAAAGTCTTTCCGGGCGTCATCTATACTTTTGTCCATGCCGCCGGTCGTCAGCTGGGCCTCTCGCCTCTCGCAAGAGTGCGAATTTGTAGCGTAATTTTCTCTCGTTCGCGCCCATCAAGCCTGATGCGACGTCGTCTCGAGTAATGTCCCTTGTCAAACGCATTCGCGCGAGCGCGCAAACGGATAATTTTTATAAGGACCGCTGATTCTCGGCGATCCTTATAATAGCTCATCAACGCGAGGCGACACGTGCTCAATTACCTTCATAAGCATCACGTCCCACGCAATTTATTCCTCTCATACGTACTAGTACCACCCGACGACTACGAAGGAAGATCGCGCGAGCACAATGCGCGCGTGTACCCACAAAAAAAAGAAGAAAAAAGTATTTGCATGCCTCAACGCTTTCGTAATTCTGGATGGACATACCGGATCTTGCTGAAACATCACGATCAACGAAACAATAAAATTTAATTCTGCGCAACCTCAAGGAAATTTTTTTAATATATTCATCCACACAAAAAACGAGAATATAATGCCCGTTTTTTTTTTTAGCAGATAAATTTATATTTGTGTGTTATAGAATTTTAAGGTTGAGTTGTTCCATTTTTAAACTTCACCTCACTGTCTTACTCTCTTATTTTTTTGTTTATTCGAAGATGGAATAATCAGTCCTTAAACAAATATCACGATGAAGAAATAAAAATTCTACTATAGAATAAAATCGATACTAAATTTGTTCAAAACAAAAAAAAACGAAAATTGAAAAAAAAACATATTTTTGTAATATTAACTATTCCACTTAATTTCATGATAATTTCTAATATTTTCACGATTGATCAAGACCTCTCTCTCAACTTGCGACACCGTTACTTTACGTTAGTAATTGCGGTACATTCCTATCTCGTTTGTCAATAAGTTCAACAAAGCGGCTTAATGTGATGTAAGGAAAGGGTTAAACCGGCACCGGATTCGCGCGAGACAAGAAAAGCCAATTTTGCTAGACGCGTCTGAGCGTCTGAATAGAGCGAGCTCATAATTGAGGAGACGTTTTATATGCTCTCGCGTCACGTTTCATAACTTCTTACGCCACCACCGAGCGCAAGACGTGACTGATGCTCACTGTAAAGGCAGTGCGAAATTTTATTTAGTGCAAAGAGGAACGAAATTTTCAGCAAAATTGCGAAGAAAATTTACAAAATTATGTCGTAAACGAAAAAGACTTGGAGAACTTTCACTAAATTACGAATTCGTTCATTTTCCAACCTTTTTGAAGTTAACATTCGAGATATATCTGATGTCCTTCGCGTTTTCTTTAAAACTGTCTTAAAACTGTCAAGAAAGGCTACGTAAACAAACAACGGCTCGAATCGCTGATGGAAATAACGAGCGCGGCAAAAAGGCGTGTTCTCACGTGCTCGCGGATTCAACGTCGTGCTAAAAGTTAACGGTAATTCACCGCGGTGAAGCGCCGCGATGACTCACGTCAGACAATGTTGCCAGAAATGCAGTATTCTCTACAACATGAATATTCTTCCCGACACAATATTTACAAAACAGAAAATAAGAAAGATCTCTTTCTTTCTTATCGCGATTTTTATCCTTACTTTCTATTTGAAAAACTATTATTAGCAAAAGAGATAAACTGTAATTATGAAATATAAATAATATAACGTAATATTAAATAAAGAAAATTATAATCTTCTTTTGTACAGTGCTTGTCGCATTTATCACACCGTACACATTTGAAAGAACGTTACTTTTTTTTTTATGTTTTCTTTAAAAAAAAATCTCAATTAAAAATTGCAACATTGCGATGAAATCTTCTCTTGTACGTACGCGTACAAGAGGACCGTGGAAATGTCGTCTACTTTTCGGAAACTTGCGACGGTAGTGTCGCGATGTGATTACGCGAAACGTCACTCGGGGAACTTCCGCTCGAGAGGAACGGGATTCAAGTTGAACCTCTGACGGAATTGAGTTCAACACTTGAGTTGCCCTGATCTCATACCGAGAGAGACGGGCCCCGACACTTATCCGACCTCGCAGCACCGCCTCCGCCTTTTCAGTTGAGTGTATTTAGAGACACCGCCGGCCGTTAGACACGGATCTAGTCGTGGGAAGTAACGATAGCTGTCGAAGACCGTACTGGTCAAATCCCCAAGATCCTTCGTTGACGAACGGTAATCGCGAATGCGAGGACTGATTCGAGAGAGTGAGCGACTTCTTTTCCCTCTCTGTATTCTTTGCCGCAATATTTCGTTTACTCTCTGCGTTGCTCTCAACATCTATTCTCTTCTCGTTTGCATAACTGCATTCCGCGATAATGCGTACCATGCGGCAATTGCTATAATTAACGGCGGCTGTACAAAATCCAGGAGAAAACAGACGAATGCAACAATGCACGTGATAGTCCTGGCAGTTATGCATATTGCGCTTAATCACACGTGCGAATTGCGGTTTGGAAGGTTACGGGGGATATCTTCCTTTTTTTTTTTTTTTAGATTGTGTATAATTAAGGGATGATTACATCGGACAACGTGTAATTTCCAATATCTGTGTTTTCATATTGGTATGGATTAATGATAGACTAATAACGGCGGTATGACATAACGGCTCGAAAACTCGATAAATAATGGCTGTTGGAAAGCCATCACCGTGAAAAGATGACTTTGTAATACTTATCGCGTCGTCGCACTCTCATCTACGATCTTTTTATAGTCCTAAACCATCTTGGCTGTCAATCATCATAATCGATCCGCACAATTTTATAACATCAGAAAAACAAGTAATTCATCAGTACCGTAATATCTCCGTTAATTACACAAATCATCTCTACCTCTGATTTCTTTTTATTCGGCAAAGAGAGTATATTATATTTTAAATTGGAATTTGAATTTATTTTAATTGGATTTGAAATGATTTTTTTGAAATGATTTTAATTTACTACAAAAAACATCACAACAAGTGACAAGTGATCTTCATAAAATAAGGATATAATTATTTATTTTATTTAATCATCATTACATGGGTGTTAATAAAATTTTTACTCGTCGTGACTTTCTCAAATCTCGGTTCCGATTGCCGACCGTCTATCTGCCCGAACAATCCCGTAAAACGATACCCGTGATAAACAGAAGCCTTAAAGGAACGCCGGTGTTATTGAGAAGTCGATCGGGGAAGTCACTTTCATCAGTCGTGAGAAATCTCCTACAACACATACACGCATCATGCTCTTTCGTTTATTCGCGAAATCGTATTGTCATCGTTAATACGCACAAATTTGTTTGATTCACTAATATTTCATGTATTATAAGAAGCTATGAGCTTAAGTGACAAATACATATACCTAGACATTCAGTCGAGCGAATGGTTTCGAATATTTTTACTAGTTATTAAATAATTTTACATCATGTAGAACATTATTGCTAGAACTGTTAAAGCATCGTAATAGTGAAACGACTGTAACAGTTTAACTGACATTGCGTTGTTAACTGGCGGTGTGAACGCCGCCGTAAGTAACTCACGCGTTACGCAAACGACTTGCACTTTCGTACTTCTTTTTTTTTCCTTCCACATCGTATAAGCACCCACGGGCGAACCGCACACTTCCCATTTGTACGCGCCGCGGCACTTACCGCGCGTATTTTTTCGCAGACGCATCGGCATTTTACTCCCTGCAAATTGCAGTCGTATTTTTTAAAGAGTGCAAAGTGAAAAACGTTTACCTACATCATATACTTGTATTACGTACCCGTCAAATAGAAATAAATATATCTTCATAACTGCATTGAATTTTTTTAACACGATATTTACGCATGAAAAAACAACTCTGCTAGAAGTATCTAAAATTTTAATTAGATCTAAACATAATAAATTTGTTGGATCAAAATAATTATGTATAAGACGTTCAAATTGTTGCTAGAATGTCAAAACATTTTTTTTGTAATATTATTTGAGATTCCTAAAAAATTATTTTGGTATTCAATAAAATGATTTTTGGATCTGTAGATATTTCAGCAAAATTATTCTTTCTGTGCGTGATCCAAAAATTTGTAAAATTATTATATATCTATTATCTTCATTTATGAATTCATCGAAAAACAATTTGATATTTAAACAAGTCATAATTACACGATATTTAATTATATGAAACATGATCTATAATTTCAGTTATGGAATATAAAATCCTTTGTATTGTTTTGGACATTTAATCCAATCGAGCTACGTATTCGACTCGCATGAAGCTAATGAGTATATTTTTTTTTGACAAAACTGGATATCGTTTAAAAATATTCGTGTAATTATCAAAGCACATTTATTTCCATTTGACGGGTTACAGAGCTTTATGATTCACACACACACACACACACACACACACACACACACAGATGGCTGCCGTAATTGAAATCGGGCGAGAAATAAATCGGGATTACACGCGAGGAGAGCATCACGCGTCGACGAACGAAAACTGCGCTCGTCAGCTCCAATTTAACGATCATTATTCGTTTGGTCCGCTATCCGCTATCCGCTGCGAGCTTTTAGTTTATTATTGGAGTGCGAAAATATCGCGCATAATTTCCGGCCTAAATATTTTCCTTGGGCGGCGCTTCACACACTTGTGTGCACAGTCACCTCTTCGGCTGTCCTCTTATCAGCATTAATTATTACGATAATGTTTTAACCGAATAAATTTTCAAAATAATCAATTACGCAATGACAGAGCGCAATTTCACATTTCTGTCAACAAATGCATTAACATTGAACCATCAATGTACGTTCTACTTATATAAATTAATTAGATTGTTATTGACAACGGTATACGCTGAATAATAATGTTAAACCGCGCTTCCAGAACTAGACCATAAATACGCATTAACATTACAAATTTTGCAAATACCGCAATTATGTAGTGCATAAACGATTTAATTTAGATATTTAATCCGGCATTTTCCATCGTGACTTCGCGATAAGTGATCCGTCTATCTTAACCTGTGAGTCACGAGATTTACGAACGAACGGTTTTTGCAATGGTTTCCCGTAACTAATCTTGGAAACTTCGCCGATCATTCGTCATCGGGACAACCCTCGCACGGTTCTCGTCTAGAGTGCTGCACTCGAATCTGACTTAGCAAAGACCGGCCGTTTGAAAGGAATGAGGATAGGAGGAGGAACGCTTAGGCCAGGCCAGATATATTTAACCTCTTCGCTGCGTACTCGGCGAGCAAGGAGCAACACTTGCCTCTCTTCGCGATTTAAATAAATGCACGCTCCGAATACCGGTCATTGTTTCGACGTGGCATTCGCCACGGCTTACGCAGTTACGAGACTTTCTCGTAGCAAGGGACTTTCTCGATGAAGATGAAGATGAGATTACTATCACGAGAATTCAGCTCAGGTCCAGTCTGGATCCAGACTCGGCCTTGCTATCTCCGATCGACAAAGAATCTTTTGATCATAGCATTAGCATTAACTCTGATTAAAATGATTTATCTCTTTATGTTATAAATACAATCTGAAAAGAGATAACAAGCATATCTGAATTTTCCGTCTATAATCTGGATCTTTTTTGCCCAAATTTTTTTGTTGTTCTTGGTTAAAAAAAATTCAAGGAAACTTTTCATCAACATCTCTATTAAATGATGTCAAATTATACACAATTTAAATTATTGTATTTTTAATCATTTTATGTCGCCACCGCTCCTACTCAATCTATCTCGTTAATTTAATTAAACCAATAAAGTTAAATAATTTAATTTAATTTAGTTAAACAAAAACTGTGTATTATTAAATTTGACTCAAATTTAGTTTATTATTTAAGTACATATGTTAATAGTTTAGACATTGTTTATTTTGAAACTAAGTAATTCAATCACAGGAATGAATTGATTTACATTTTAACACATATGTGGAAATTAAATATTACAAAAATGTTATTTAACTCAACAGACTAATGTTGCTCCTTTGATGCTAATAATTCTTTAACTCAAATTAAAACTTTTACTTAATAAACTTTTACTTAATAAAAATTGAAATTTCGGCAAAAATTGGGATGAAATTTGAAAGTGAAATAATATAACGCGAATTTTGATCGATAAGAAATCTAATTAAATAAAAGAATTCCTAAATACAGACAAAGCGAATTTTAATACTTACATATTTCTGTGTGAATTTGCATATATATCTGATTCTGCAATTTAAGAGTAAAATTTCGCTTGTGTCAACAAAGACCTAGATTTGCAGACAATGCAGACAGTTAAAGAATTCATTATATCGATAATTCCGATATTTAACCGAATGTCATCGATATTGTATAAATCGATGATAAATGTCATATATACAAGCTGAATCAATACCAAGAAAATATTTTCGATATATATATGCCCACGCTTGTATCTCTTAATAGTTTTTTCGGTATTTTTGTAAGAGTTTTGTAACCGGACTAAATATCGACTAGTGGTACCAATATTTCGAACAAGGTCCCTCTCTTTGTCAGATCTCTCTCAACCTACACAAATCCAATTTGGCACAGAGGAGTTTATCCCGTCATTGACATAGAAATCGAAACGTAGGCATTATGAATCACGAATCGCCATGGCTGTCTCCCGTATTTCAGCAATTAACTGCCTGTCGCAATTCCGCGAACGTAGAGTAGGATGCACTTCCGTCACTTATAAGACTTTCGAAATAAATAATACACAGGCACTTATTGCGCAGTCATCTCTTATAGATTCTTTATGCAATCCGATAAATAAAAAATCACGAAAGATCGCGAGGTACAACGATTGAGAGCAATACTATTTGCGAAAACGTAGCTCTGAATAATAAATTTCTGATATTCCAATTCGCAACTTTAACATTTGCAAACGTCAAATGTCAAAGGTTTTATTTAAATTCTTTTTGGAGCGGACTTTCACTCTAAGGGTTGCCACAAATTTGCTATCCTCATAATTTTTCCATCATTTCCAGATAAAATCTCATGATTTTCCCTGATGCTTTTAATATTAAAAATTTTTGATATTTTGATATTATATTTAATTAATTGTTTTCCTCAATTTTTTATTGAGAAAGCAATTTAACATAACAATATAAATCACTGTTAATATTGCTGATGTCATTTCCATTTAATTGTTAAGTTAATAGTATTCCAAAACTGCATAAGTGTGATGTATGTATATTAAATTTCTTCAAGGGGTCTTTCTCATTGGCAGGATAAAAAAATCAATTTTTGAATTCTACATGTGTACAGAATTAACTTCTAAAACGAAAAAAAAAAGATTTTGAAATATTGGTCATTTTCTGAGACTTTGCACACGTTGAAAATAGAACAGGTAACGGAGGACTGACTGCCGAGTGTATGTTCATTTTAAAAGACCGGTTTCTATTCTATTGTGTTGATCGAGACTCTTAGAATAAGTTGGAGCAAAAAGAAGTAAATAGAAGTAAAAAGAAGTAAATCCTGGAATAGCGGATTAACGATCAGTAAGAATACATTTGGAAGAATACAGTATGCGCAGGAAATCAATTCAAAATGAATGTTTTCAAAACCGCGGAAACTGCTGAAAAAACGGCTTGATTAATTGACTTGAATTTTCGCGTCATTATTATTGACACTTTTTTGCAATTTATAAACCATAATTTGTTTATATCTATCAATACATTAACTCTTTTTTTTAAAGCTAGAGTGCGCTGAAAATCAAAACATAGTTTTCGTTTTGTTGCCATTTTTTGTTAAATTTTTAAATTTAATTTTAACTTAAATATTGATTTAGTAATAGCATAACAATGTAGAATACTAGTAAAAAAAATTTATTAAAATATATTTTAATTACAGGGCTGCCTGAAACTTTCCCAAAAGAATGAAAATTGAATCAGTTTTGAAAGAGAGTGGCTCAATTTTAGAAGAGGGTTGTCCCATAAAACTGCAAATCAGGGAAATTGGAGGAATATCATGGAAATTGAAAATAGGGAATGTGAGGAAATCCGGGAATTTTATAAAATTTTCTGGAAAATAAAATAATAAGGGAGATCTTTCTCGTTCAGAAGCTGACTGAAGTCTAAAAACTGACTGTTTTTTTTTAAGTGGATTGTAAACAAATTATACAACTAATTTAGATAAAACTTTGTTTTAAAGAATTATAGAGAGGATTATAGAGAGTACAAAAATGAAGAGCGTGTGTTCTCTGTATAGATCTGGAATCGAAAGCGAAAGGGTATCGCATCTCGGCGATAAAAATAATCCACTGAAACATCGTGAGGGCCCTTTCGCCACAACTAAAACGCCTAAGTGGCGCGAAGTGGTTGGCCAGTAGTCGGGTCGGAAACGCACTCGCACGCGCCTCTCATCGAAGCGAAACAGAAACGAAAACGAACGCGTGCCCGAGCGAGACGAGGGAAGAAGGCGAGCTTCCTGAAGAGAAAAAGAAGAAAGAAGGAGATGGAGAAAGAAGGTATCGCTCTCGTAACGTAATTGCGTAAGTATCGCCGACTGGCCGGGAGGTGCGAACGCGTTCACGACTATTTCGGATCCGTTCGAGTTGTGCCCGATATCGCGCCTTCGAAGGCTCCTCTTTGAAGAGAGACGGACTCGCGAGCAAGCGAGCGATCGGCGCGAGTCGTGTCTCAGACTTTCACTCTGATCCGTTACGCTTCGACAATATGCGGCCTCCTCGTCCTTCTCCTCTTCCTCCTCTTTCTGCTGTGCTGTTCCGCAATGATCCTGATCCGATTCCTGCGTCCCGCGAGGGTTACGAGGTAACGAGACGTGGAAACGCATCGCGGCGAAAAAAATTCTGCAGCTTCGTTGTAATGTTCGTGCAATCATGCGGAAAGTATGGCGAATAAGTATACTGTACCGTTTCATTCTCATTCGAAATTCGCCATCGGCCAATATCGCGTAAAATGAAATACATATTAACCTTTCAGATACGGCTTGTGCGAGGAACTGCTCCAAAATTACCAGTTAACAAAGCAAGAATACACGATTGCCTGATATATAATCTCGAGTGATTATTTTCATGTTAATCACTATGAAATAACGATCTCGTAAAGTAATGAAGAGGAATTTCAGCTCGATTATTCGCTTAAAATTTTATTTCTTTTTATTGTTAACGTCTTCATTCCTGATTGTACGTTCCTATATGACGTTTGAAACTAGTTTAATATTATATGCGGTTAGAGCTCGGCACCTAACTCGCACGCTAACAGTAGACTATATCTCATTTGCTATTTCCCCGTGGCGTATCATCGACCCATTAAGTATATTAATTATCTGGCAAGCAGGGCCAGTATTTTATTGCAAATACGCTCCTTCGTATTCGAGTCGTAATTGTTTTTTTTTTCTCTTGATTCTTGTACCTTTCCTTCGACCTTCTCCCCTTCCACTTTTGGATTATAAGCAACCTGGACCCTTCGCATCGAATCCTATGGGAAAAGGAAAGAGAAATACGGCACTGCACTCTCTCAGGTGTAAGGCCCAGGTACAAGATTCAAGACGATGACGGCGATGGCGGTAGGAGGGCAAAGAAAGGAAAGGAACATCGGCGATCACGCCGAAGTCAGGGAGCGGAGAAATTTATCGTCGCAGGCAAACCGGACACTCGAGCTAAAAATATGGGCAATTAAAAACCCGCGCGCGTGTTCACGTGCCCGCTCATCCGAGTAGCAACTTTTAAGGGCCGGCGTATTGAAACGACCGTGACAAATCCGGAAAAAGATGCGTCCACCCTTGGGGGAGGGGGGGGGGGGCTTGCCTCACCTCATCTCCTTGTCCCTCGTGAATATGAAATATCCCGACGTGTCGAGCTGACGTTTTAAAAGGTTTATCCGACTATCCGGTGGCCAAAATGCTTTCGAGGGGAACGAGAGAATGAGGGCCCTTAAACGTCCGGAAAACGATCGTGTCGATGATGTAAGCTGATGTTACAAACAGTTCTACTGTGTGAGAGATAACGGAAACACGGGATAAACATACTACTAGTGTCCCATGTAAACCTAGTAAACTATGATGTCTGTAGCTCTAAGGTTAATGACTGTCACGTTGAATGCTTTTAAGTGATAAATATGATCTTGATCGACAGAAAGTATCCTTAAAAATACTTATGCTTCTCTTGTGTAATAATTGAATTCTTTGAATGAAAAGATTATTTAACAAAAAGTTTCAAATAAAAAATTAATAAAGAAATATTTTAACTATGAGGAAAATGATCTGAGTAGATTAAATAGTAATTTCCGATGGAAAGAGTTGCCATAGAAAATAAATAATAATTTTCCTGACTTTTCCAGATTTTCCAGATAAAAATGGAAAATTTTCCAATATAAATTATGTAAATTTTAACACATTTAAAGTCGAGAATTGTAGGAAAGCTAACCTATATTAAAAACAAAACAAAAAAGGTTAATAGCATACTAAAATTTTGGATGCAAATTCAACAAATAATTAATCAGTATTGGAAAAAAGAATACAGAAAAAAATGGGCGATCAAATAAAAATAAAATATAAATTTTAATCATTAAAATCGTTTAAAGTGTGTGAGTTATGAACATATTTCACTATAAACGTCAGATATAATATTTAAAAAGTATAACAATTATCTGGAATAGGAGCAGTTTAAAGAAATTGTGAGCAAATTTCAAAATTTCAGATTTTTTACATTTTCCCCTAACTTTCTCGATTTTCCACGACCAACTTCAATTTCCCTGACTTTTCCCGATTTCCAGGTCTATGGCAACTCTGAAAATGGACGAATCAGAATTTTCTGATTAAATCTAAAATTCTAATTGAAATAACTAGAATTCTGATTGATATAATTATTTTAAAAAATATAAATTCTAATAGATTTTATCAGAAATATTGTATCAACTAAAATTCTGATTATCTCAACTAGAATTCTAGCAAATTGAAGTAGAAAATTCTGCTTTGTCCGTTTTCAACCAGAAATTTTTTTCAGTGTACAAAACAGAACTAAGAGTCTAGCGTGGTCAACAATGCGCAATTATATTATATAAAATAATAAATCAATACATAAAAAACAACTTATTTTTATATATTGATTTATTATTTTATATGACTGCGTACCATCATCCATACTACTCTTATCAGCCCGATTTACATTTTAATTTTGCAATTTCATTTTCAAGAGTCTTTGTTTAGATATTTTAATCATTTAAATATCAAAACCGGTGATAACTAACGAGAGAATAAAAAAAAATATGCTACGTGTAAACAACAATGTCTGTAAAATGAAAGCTACTCGATAAGAAGGCAAATAAATTGCGAATCCCTGGCTATCAGTATAAAACGTATGAGCGCAACGTGATGCTTTTGCAAGGCACAGTTAATGCGATAGTGGCACCGGGATGTTTTCAGAAGCAATAGCGGCGACTTTGCCGATGGCGATGATTTACGAGAAAAGAGGCTGAAGTCAGACCCTGAATTTGTGCGCGCGGCAACAAAAGGCGAGAAAAAAGGGAAACGCTGGAAACGAGAATTACTTCCTCGCCGTACAATCGCGGCAACGACGCCTTGTCTGGTAACACACACTACACGTGGTTTCAAAGGTCAATCAATAACGTCGCGCAAACATCAATACCTCTCATCGGCGTGCGCAAAACCTTAAATTAGCGTGTCCGTGATTTTTTTTTAATCTCGTTTATTAATCAGTAGAATATACGAGAAAAACCTGTTTTTCTCACCAGTTTCTCCATTGAAATATAACATTCATATCGCAAAATATAAAAATAGGATCATTAAATGTACCGTTAAATGGATTTAAGTGCGAATGGAAAATACGGACTGAAGGGTAGCAAGAACGTATAGTGAAGTTCCGTGTCGAATCGCCGGGCGAACAATTGCCCTTTACTGTGAACAATGTGTTCAATGTGTAAACGCGAACGTATACGTAAATGAAAGTTGCTAGGATAAAGCAAAGGATACTATTAAGTATCATTAGATAGAGCTCGTTTGGATATAATTGCTTGACGACACCGTTTTTTATCACTCCGGATATCTGTACATGTATGTATTTTTATGTTAAGTCAAGTCTACTATTGACGTGGCGATGCCGCGACACTACCAGAATATAAGTTTTTTTTTCTCGAATAACCGCCATTCCCATTCCATTTATTAAATTATCCGTAATAACAATTGATATCAATAAAAATAAAATAATATTAATAAATATATGCATATACATATAAAACAATTTTAATAAAACATAATATATATTCCATTGCTAATACAAATATTTTCACAGAATATATAAAAAATATATATTCATGCTTTTAAAATTGTCATATCTTTTATTATTGTATATTATTTCCTAAAAATTTATCTTTTAAATTTATCTTTCGTACGTTTTACGTGACAGTGGTTTATTCAAGATTCCGAGGGTTAATAGACGCGAAGTGGGATTTTCCACAGCGGAAGCTTTGCGGTAGTCGGGTTAGCCGGAAAGATCGATTGTCGTACTGCGACACTAATGTCGGGAGTTGGCATAACTTGGCGGTTTGCGCTCCTC
This sequence comes from Atta cephalotes, assembly GCF_000143395.1. Taxonomy (NCBI): domain Eukaryota; kingdom Metazoa; phylum Arthropoda; class Insecta; order Hymenoptera; family Formicidae; genus Atta; species Atta cephalotes. The sequence continues at coordinate 3,802,760 of NW_012130067.1, read as the reverse complement.
TCGAGCGGTTCTGAAATCGAACTACGTTGTCGTATGTCGCGAAAGTCCTTCCCTAGATATTCCGCGATGACAGCGTTGTTAGACAATTAAATGTAATTTTGATCACACGTCGCTTTCAATTAAGGACTATGTGAGGTATCAATCTGAATATATGGGAATGTTATGATCAGAATTATAGGTATAAACTGCGATTATGGATAATTGCCGTTGTTAACACTTAAGAGCGTGGAAACGTAACTTCGCCTTTAATTACAGATTAAAGTAGCGCGGACAGTAGCTTTTCTCGCGATGGGAATGTTATAGCAATTACGGCAATTACGCCAGATTGCGGTTATTGATGACTTATGTTATCAAGATTTAAACGGAAGGAAGCACGATTGCTTTGCGAGTCGAGTCTTCCGTTGCAACAACATTTGATTATCAAAATGTAAATATGCTTTAATTATTTAAAATTCTAAGAATATAAAAAAAAAATCTTATTGACTGATCATGGCACACAACATTGTGAATATATAAAAATATCATTCCCTGTGAGAAATAATACATGCGAGAGGAAAAAGTTGAAAAAGTCAGTGTCAACGTACGCTAGTTGAGCCCTACTTCCTGAAGATACGTTCCGATGAAGACTCTATACGTATATAAAGACGTACTTCATGCAGCCTATAATTTACCCTTTTTTTCATTGTATCTCATTCGGAGGAAAAACGACAGACAGGAGGGGAAGGAAAGTCACATGATAAAACGACATGTGCACTCATCGCGCGTGACATACGACTACAGTATCAGCTCCAGTTCGTGTTATGTTAATCCCTTCATTCTTAATATCACTTATGATTATATCATGCGAGACACGCACAATTTTGTGCACTCGAGAACGAGCCATCGCCGAGGAGTATTGCTATTCAACGCGCGCGACCCTTTTGCTTCTTCATTTACATGATACACTTGATACTCACGCATCTGGCCGTCGAAAAATCTCAACTAAACCGCGCGCGATCATAGGAAAACCGGTCGTTCACGGAGGAAGAGAAAAACTCGAAAATGTCGCGTTACGTCACGCACGATCGTCGATCATCGATACAGGATGACTTTCTCGGCGAAATCAATACAAGGAAACGCTTATTCGAGCGCATCGATCGGCGCTTAATAATAATTACATAATAATTATGCGTCACTGCGATCGTTATCGCGTTTATTAGCGTACGACTATTTATAGATGGAGATACGATTTTTATTTAACGGATAATATATTTCTTTTATTATTAAAAGTGTTTCAACAGAGACTTCAACCGCTAACTAATGGCTTTTAGACGAGCGAAGAATTATCGGCCGTAAAAATAAGTTCTTGCGAATATTACGACAGATATACTTACTAACGGAGCCACCACAACACGGAGATTGCATGCAAAGCGCGCGACTCAAAAACTCCCGACTTTATTCGCGATAGCGAGCACTTTTCTCTCAGTTGCGTCACTTTTGCTCGCGTTGGCGTGCACGTGTGAAAACCCGGCGAGCGCAGCCGTTCCCTTTCTTCACAGCGTACTCATTAGCGAGTTACTCTAAGAGCTTTTATTATTAGAAATATACGCGATGTCCCAAAACATCTTATCTCGATCTCTTTCTCCTCACAGATTTTTGTCCCATCTAGAACGGTTATTTATCAAACAAAAATTATCTGACTGACTATTCTAACCTAAAAGATTATTTTGTATTATCAAAAGAATATACAGAATTTCTCGATAACTATAAGCTGTAAAGAAAACAAATAATGAAAGATAACAAAAGGATAAGGAAAGATAACAACAGGATTTTTTTCTATAACTGCAAGCTTTAAAGAAAATAAATAAACGAAGACATATCTCTTTTTCAGATTATACTGCTACTGATTAATTTCTTAATAGAGTTGTAAAATAAAAATTTTTTTAAATGTAGTTTATTAAAAATTTGTAGTAAATTGTTTTTCAGAAGCTGAGGAAAAAATCATTTCTAAGTGGGCTAAAAATTTTATTTTAAATTTAAATAAAACGGAAAAAATTCAGTGACTTGTAAATAATAATATCATATTTTTCAATTAGTTCTGAATTTGTTAACCTTTAAACAGGTAGGTGGCGTGGCAGCATCCCACGCACAATTATCTCAAAAACCTCGTTCTGACCTTTGTGAAAAGTAATAAACTTTAAGATTTCTAGACTTTTTTTATTTTCCTTTTCCGAAGCGAGACCTTTGTGAATTTGATATTTAAGTTTTTATAAATTATACATGAAACTATAAACGAAATTATTGTTACTACAAATAACTACAAACAAAAGATTATCATTTAATAACATTTTTTAATTAAAAAAAAAATTTAATTTGTAAAAAGTGCCAAGTTCATAAAGGTCTCATCCTTAAGTTTACTTTTATTTATATTTTTCTATCACATGAAGATACAAATAAAATTTAATTCTACATATATAATTAAAAAATATAACTATAAAAATAAAAATTGTTTGGGTATTCTGACGACTTAACTACTAATGATTAATAAAATCATAAATTAAAAATTAATTACAAAATGTAGCATGTTACAACGTGCAAAGTTGCGATAAATCACGATTTTTATTTTAAGCAAAGAAAAATTGCCTCAAGGCCGAAGAATCCGTAATGAGAAAAGACATCTATGAGTTAGAAATATAACATGCCTTTGCGGCGACAAGAATGGATTTCTGTAAAAGGAGAAAAAACTAATCACGCTTCGAGATCAAATGCGATCGGCGACAATTCGAAGTTGATCGCACTAAAATGCAGAATTTAAATCTGAAAACATTCCCTGACAGACGAAAGTCAAGAAAGATTATTCCGAAAAGAAGATATGATTTCGCGCGCGACATGATTTTATTTATAGCTCCTAATTCAGTATCATAAAATTTATACAAAATACATTTTTTGAAAAAATTGTATAAGCATACATCTTCATTTTTGTACCTTTATATACTTTCTCGATGTATAATAAAATACCTAACCTAACCTATGTTTCTATTATGTCCATTTCTACCAAAGTAGATTAACTTTAATCAGTTCAACTTACTCTTCATCTTTTCCTAATACTATCCTATTCCTAATCTTTTCGCAATACTAGAAAAAGATGAAGATTTAATTAAATTCGAAATTAAAATTAAATTACATTGGTAGAAACAGGCATTAAACTAGATTTCGTTAGATCCAATTCGTTGGATAATTTAATTGAAAAATCAATAGTTACGTATATTTCTTGTTACATATACAAATACGTATGTGTAAATTCTTTTATTTGTATATACAATAGGCAGTATATTTTCCTGGTGTAATAAAATTACCACAGTGGTTTCCAAATGGACATTACGGAGAAGAAAGCATAACCTGTCTGCTTTGCTCGAATTATAATGGTCGCACCTGCATAGAAAATCGTATCTATGACTCGATAATATCGATATAAACGTCAATTCATTCGATGCTGCTCGAAATTTGAGCGTGCCTCGATCTTTCGCAAGGACAAAACATCTATTAGGAGCCATATTGGAAATCTCGTTCACTCCTTTATATCGATCGTCACTTTCTGACGATCAAAGATATCACCATTCCATGAAATTCAAATTGAAGAAACAAGTGGAAACTTCCAAATTCAAAACATTTCATTCATTCTTATGCATTTTTATCAATCTAGATTGACTTTAACTTTTTTTAATTCTTAGAACTAAAAGAAAATATGGAAAATTAAATTAATCGAGATTAAAGTCAATCTACGTTGATAAAAAAACGGACATTAGAGGCAACTTCATTTCTCTTCCCCTCGACTAGAATATCGATGTATTTGCTATTCAATTTTAGCGAGGAGATAACGGTATTCTCTCGCGGGAATAATAAGCCCTGCATCCACTCATCCCTTTCAATCCACCCCCGTGAGTCACCAGCCGGGCGAGGGTGGCCGTTTCGCGAGGCGACTGCCGGTCAATGCGGCATTCAGTACTATGTTCATAGCGTACTCACCATGTGCAGAAAGGATTCGCGTTGATCGCGTACGAGAACGATCCACCAGCCTGAGAAACGATCCCGAAAAATCCAAAAGGGTAGATCTCGTAGTCTCACATCAAGTAGTACCCGTCGTTGACTCCGCCGCTTTCCCCTCGGATGAAACCCCGCCGTTGAACGACGATAGTCGGGGATAGGCACTGCAAGCAGTTCCGGAGGAAGAAACAGAGGAAAACCGTGCAGATATCACTTGCACGCGTCGGACTCGTTCGCAACGGCAGTCGGAAGAAGGCGATATGAGACGATACAGCGAAAGATACGGTGAGACAGCGAACAGTACGCGGAACAAACGAATGAACGTTCGAATAGATGGACGGACGGACGGTCGAGCGCGGTAAACGCACACGTACCAACCGTACGGCGCGCGGGTTCAGCGGCCGACTGAGAGGATGCAGTTTGCCGCTGCTCCGCCATGGTCCGCTCGCGGACCCTTGGTGGCCCCCTCGTGGTTCCGAGCGCCCCCCACCGCACCGCCGAGCCACTACTCGACGGAAGAGACAAAGCGGCTGCGCGCGCAGCCTCGCATTTTTTGACCCTCTGTCTCGCGGGCTCCCCCCTCTTCTTCTCTCGCTCGCTCTCAGCGCGCGCGCGCGCCCGCGGCCGTCCGCACCCCACTTCACGACGCCCTTAAGTTCGATTCACCGCGAGAGTGTACTGCTCGCTCACTCGCGAACGGCGATACTGTGTATGTATTTGCACATGAGGCGGGCGGATTCACTGTACACTGCGGATTCGTGTACTGCGTCTTTGCCACGATCGCGTCTCCACTTCAATCGAGAATCGTTGTAAGCCTCGTTCACATCGCAGAAAAAACTTTTGCGAAATTTAGTATGACGCGCACAATCGCCAAAAACGATCACGACCGGCGAAATGACGCGAAGCGATTGTGAGGAGGTGTAAGCGCAATTTCTACTCGCAATTCGAGTCACGTGATATTAATGAACCGCGCCGATTAACTCGCATGAGGCTAGTGAACGAAAAAATTTGAAAATTTAATTGCCGCGTAAATATTGAGAAAAATGGTCTGATTGTACCAACAAGAGGTACAAAATACATTCTAATCATAGCAATCAAATTCTAGTTGCTGTGTAATTTCTAATTATATTAACTAGAATAATTAGATAAATTCATATTGAGCTTTATTTGTTTAATTTTAATTTTAATTTAACAATAATAATAAAATGATTCCAAGAGAATGTATGAATTATTGGAATACCTATAAATATTTGATTTGTATTTTTATTTTAGTTGAATCTTCTGCAACCAGACTTGTTTTCAGTAAAGAAACGAACAATGTCTTTTAACTGAATAAAAGTCTAATTGTATTAATTTAAAGATTCTGATAGTTTTAACGATAAAGATATAAATCAGATTATATATAATTAAATCTAACAAACATTCTAATCGAGATATTTCGAAATTCAATTACGATAACCAGTTGAGTTTGATTGATCATTCATTTTGTTTGTACCTCTTGTTGGTATAATCTAGGACAGGATTACCATATCTAAATCACAAAAATAGAGTACACAATAAATAAATATATAGAAATACTTTTTAAAAGAGATGATTCTGAGGTAGAGAAGAAGAGAGTATAATTATTCTTTGCGTTAAATGTAAGAATTTAATAAAATAAAATTTCTATAATATAATATTTGTTAACAATTTTTATTAATATAAGTTTATAAATATAAAATTTTAATTAATGATCAAAAGTTGTACGATCTCAAAAAGATTTATATCCTTAAAAAAACAAGTAGTAATCATATAATATTGATTGATATCAGAATACTTTTCTCATATATCTTATTTCGCATCAGAGCTACGGAAAGAATCCGATATATATATGTAATATGCGATTCTATCGAATATCTATTAGATTGCAGAGAGAGCACACAATTTGTGAATCTATTGAAAGAGTAGCATAAATGTGCAGATTATAAGCACTCATCTTAACTCTTTCGATAAATTGAATACACAAGAAAGACATAAAACTTGTACAGCTATAAATTCAACACGTTTTATCTATTTTACGTGTTGAGATAAATCTACAACGGTCCTTGAACGAAACTCAGATTTGCAATAAGACGTGCCTTTGTTTGTTCCTCTCATTTCCGAACTTCCTTTTATGTTCAATAACAGCTAGCTCTCGAATGTGAAGGCACATAGATTTTCGCAGTCTTCGAAACTCTATGCACATCTCTCTATTAATAAGAGAAAGTCTTCCGTTTAAATGAAAGAATGTATTGTTGGCTATCGTTTTTTCACGCGATATTGTTTCGCTATTATAGACATCATTTTCTCCCGGAATTAAATATATGGCTCACAAAAAAATTTAAACAGCAGGCCAATATTTAGCGAATAGGTGTAAAGTTGACGTATATTGACTATATTGTCCGCAACTGTCTTTAGAATTTGTAATATTTAAACAAATTTGCATAGCCATTAATAACGAAAATATAAAGAAAATTATCCAATCGCATTTTATATATATTTTTATCAAGGAATAAAATAATTAGTTATTTCTTACTTATAACGCCGTTATATCGTTACAAATTACTTTTTTTGATAAGAGTCTAATGATGTTTTTTTTGATAGCTATAACTATAAATACATAACTTGAAATACAAAAAGTAACTATATAAAATTCGTTATCTTTACCGAAACTTTTTGTATGGAAAAAGAAACAGCGAAAAAGAACAATAACAGAAAGGAAACTAAGGAATTAATCAATCGGAATAATTTCATTTCGCTCTTTATACCCGGGGTTCTCATGGATATTTTTACTTTTATTCTTTCACAATCACAGCAGAGGATATATGTGAGAATATATTTAAATGATAAAATTACAATTTGTATGATAGTCCGAAGTCAAGAAATAATAGTCTCACAATCGAGGAAAACAGTATCGCTAATTCTATATTGTTGCCTTCAAGAATACATTTAAGCGGTATATGTATAATATAATACAGTATCAACTTTTACTTAATGTAAATAAAAAATATATAATTTGAAAGGTTTATATTTTAATGTAATCCTACTTAATCTTTGCAATTTTATATATTACTCAGATGATTCTATATATTCAAATTATTCAAATAATCCTATGTTCTAATTTCTATCCTATTAGAATATCCAATATTCTAATTCCTATATCTTAGATCTAGATTAATCCTCGTAATTTTATATATTTTAAGAATAATTTAGATCGAAATATATTTAAGTATAAAAAACATTCTATAAAAAATTTTAAATATAAAGTTACAGTTAGGTATAAAAAAAATAAAATACAAGTCTATGGATTTTACATACATTGCCAGAGGGACAGAAGCACGAGAAAAAAAGTAAAATATTTCCTCCGTGCAGCTTGCGCTTTAATTGCTCATTATTAAGTCTCCCTTGATTCTCTCTCTCTCTCTCTCTCNCTNTCTCTCTCTCTCTCTC